>NW_027467777.1:24723600-25048959 GCF_004210375.1 Tachypleus tridentatus | reverse complement strand
ATAGCAATTCCTCTTCCTACCATCTGCTGGATGTTGGTAGGTGGATGAAATACATGAATTCCTGTACATTTAAAGCAGGGCACCCTCTTTCTGTCATGGACTAGATTACAATATTTTGGACAGGAGATGAACACCAACTTGGACTCTTTACCTTCCTTCTGTCTGCTGGAGATCATTTTCCAGTGGATCTGATATTGGTTGAATTGATGGTATATGAAGGTAAATTCTTGTTATGAAAGCTCCTCATCCCTACCAGTACCCACTTCCTACCACAGACCTGATGTACAATTCTAGATGCAGCCAAACTCCCATTTTATAGTCTTTTGTGCCCTAGCCACTCTACACCAAAGTGTCCCTTTATATCTGTAGCTATTTGTAAGGTCTTTCCTTTGTTTTTGCCCTTTTTTTGACACATTAATAATAAGTGAAGTGTACACCAGACTAAGAAGTGGTGTAGTCTCTCACTGGTGTGTTGTTATTGGTACATTCTCACACCTAATGGCATTCCTATGGCTGCATCCTGAAGAGGGCTCATCTTCTCACTGGATCTCCATCTTTTTTAGGTGGGATTCTAAACTTAAAATGTATTTCTGATATATACTTACTTCCTCTTACATTTTCCATCCACAATTTAACTTCCAGTGTGGTTTGATTTGATATGCCTAGTCTTAAAGGGGTTAAGGATTGCATGATTAGAAAAGGTGCTAATTATGATCAGGGCAGTGTCAGGCTTCCTACAGGTGGAGGGCTGTTGAGTTTCAGTCAAGAATAAAGAAAGTTACTCTTTTGTTAATTACTTTAACCAAGAGAGTTTTATTTTGTTAACAAGATAATTTGCCTTTGGAATGGCTTGCCTTAAAATATGGTAGATGTAGTTAATTTAAGGGAGTTTAAGAGAGAGCTTGATAAACATATTAATGATAAGGGATAACCTAAATGGACCAAAAGGTTTTCTGCTTGTCCTTTAATGTTACGTTGGCACTTTCTGATCTCCAGACAAGAGTAAAGAAAGTTATTTCTTTTTCTAAATAAAGACTTAAAGAGGTGTTCTTTTTCAGCTTTTTCTGTAAAGAAGTGCTTAGTTTTTCTTTTGTTTACTTTTTTATGAAAGTAACGTGTTAGAGTAAGCTAGATTAGAGATAAAGTTAGTGCATTTCATTTAATTCTGTTTTGTACACGTTTTTATCAATACTTTATTCTTAGTTTTGATTTTTGGGTGTTTTTACCAGAATATGCTGTGGTTGAAAAACAATATGTATTATATTAGTCCTTTCATGTCAGTATTGTGTTACAAAGCCATTAGTGCTTATTGAGCAAACGTAAATGACTTTTAACATCTCTTTAGTTCCCTGTGTCAATTCTTCAAAATAGTGTCAAGATGACCAATGAGCCCCCATCAGGCTTAAGACAGAATTTGCTTCAGTCTTATACTAGTGATCCCATTTCTGATCCAGATTTTTTCTCTGGTTGTCCAGGAAAAGAATTAGTAAGTTTACTATTATCTGCTTGATTAATTTATTATATTAATATTAAAAAAATTTATGACATTGTTATTGAAAAAGATATTCAAAAATCAGTTTAGAAAACCAGAAGTTTGTGTTGTTTCTCAGGTGTTGTGAATTGCTGTTCATTTTTAGAAAGGTCTAATTAGTAGCACAAGTTTATATTAAATGTTGTAAAATAGTTTTAATTTTAAGAATATTCTGAAAGCTTAGCTTGCATTGTTTCTCAAAGGTTGCAAAATATGTTTAATTTCAAGAATAATCTTACATTAAAAGTACTTTTTAGCATGTATATGGCTTGAAAACGTCATCACATAACATATTTATTTCTGTGTGGTTCTTCACTTCAAATACTATGCCATTTTACAAAATATTATAATTCAGGTATTCTAAGGTAGCACATAAAGTCCACATTGTTTTTGTGTACATGTATATGAATAAAATGTGACGCTTTCAGTATATGTGAAACCTTTAAGTCTACAATCCTGCTTTTATTTCATCTACATCAGTCATTTTCTTTACTGTTCATTTTTTCTTCCGAGTGTAAACAGTACAGCATATGACTCATTGATACTTTTTATATTCAACATAACTGAACATTTGGTATAATTAGATACAAATTAAAAACATCTGTATTTTTTTGTCTCTGACAGGTGTTTGAAAAGCTTCTTTTTAGCTTATGTTTTTTTCATGCTCTGGTCCAAGAACGAAGAAAGTTTGGCCCACAAGGTTGGAACACGCCCTATGGATTCAATGAATCTGATCTCAGAATATCTGTGCTTCAGCTTCAAATGTACCTCAATGAACAGGAGACAGTTCCTTATGAAGCTATTTCATACCTAGTAGGAGAGTGTAACTATGGAGGGCGTGTCACAGATGACTGGGACCGATTGTGCTTGACAACACTTTTGGATGACTTCTGTAACCCACGAGTTGTGGCTGAACCAAAATACAGGTTAGTTTGTTCAATTAGATACACATGAAAGCAGTTTGTTCCACTTGAAAATTACCAGAATAACAGCTGATATTTTGGTTAATCATGGGCTGGGATTTAGTATCACAAAATGTGAATCTATGGTCTTATGGTTTGTGTTATATTATTAAATTTAAAAGAAAAGGCATTGCATATTATGGGGCAATGGGTGCAGGGGCATAGAACTTGGGGGGATGGAGGGTATACATCCCCCCTTCATTTTAGGTGGGGAGTATGGTGCATACAACCATCCCCCCCTACAGTTTGTTCTGTTGAATTGTTTTATTGTATCACAGGCCTACAAATTGTGTGTTTGTTCTTGTGATTCTCGTGTTATTACCAATCGAATTACATAATTAGGCCTAGATGTAGGTTTTTTCAGTAGCCAAAATGTACATCTTTAATATAGGAGTGCTTCTAAGCTTTTCGATCTAAGCGATAGTTTGTAAGTATCAGTCAGTAGACCCAAGTATACAAACAACATTACTCTGTGACTGCATGTTTACAGCTTTCAGGTTCACGTAATCAGAGATTACCAATTTGCAAATTGAACAGTCCACATAAGTGGTTGCTAAAATCATCCCTCCCATTGGGTGTATAAAATCTATGCCCCTGAATGGGAGTAACTGTCAAGTGTTAGTTTTCAATTCAAGTAGTTCAGTAGTGATATTTACTAGAATTCTCCCATCCTGTTTGGTTGTTCCAACTTCTATGAATTTTTGTGTGTCACTTAAATGTAATGTTTTAATGAAAACGAAGCATTAAATTATCATGAAGGAAGTAATGATTTCTTTATTTGTCACTGATGTTACATTTCTTCCATGATATTTATTTTCAAGTGCAAGTACTCTGAAAATCAATCACACATAAATATCTAATAAATTGAATTTGATGGAACAAGCAAAGCTATTACATATTTCATGATGTTTTGCACAGTCAAATATTGGTCTATCATGTCCTTTGAGCTTTTAGTTTGGTTGTCACTCTTGGACAGTATTCTTTCCAAGAAATGGTCTCTTCATACTTTGGTAATTCAGGGGATTTGTTCCCACTTTGCAAGTCCTTTTATCAATGCAACTCCTCTCAATATCAAGCTTTACTATTACCAATCCTGGATTTTGCAGCTCTTGATGTAGATGCTCTGATTGATACAATCTCTTTCTATGTGCCTATTCTTCTCTATAATTTTCCCCAAAGGGCTATATCTTATTTTTGGACCCTTCTCATTGTGCCTCTTTTGCCTGCTTATGTATGGTTTTCTCTACTTTGCTTTTTAGCATTTAAAGACCCTATTCCAGCTTGTAGGTCTCTTTTTAAGTCAGCTCCACATGTCTATTTTTCACTGTGAGATATCATACCTTCACATTTATTTATGGATTTTATTTAATCCCTTACAATATGGGTAGGGTTTTCTCACATAGTAATGAGTTCTCTTGCATACTCTTGTCACTCATCCACCTTTGCAGTTTATCAATGGAAAAGGCTAGTTTACCATCAATAGTCTGTTTCATCATCCCATTCTTCCAAGTCATCCAAATCCAACACTACATCATCTCAGTTCCTTTTCTATTTATCTTTTGGAAGGAACTTTATCAATTTATACAATTGCCAGTAAGAGAATGACTTTGTATATGACCTTCTATCTCTTCTCTGACCTTTCTTCCTTTCATTCTATGGTTCTTTTGGCTCTCTTTCAAGACTTTCACTGCAGTTCTATTCTTTTTCTGGTTCCTTTCCCAGACAGAAACCTCTGTGTAGTTCTCTTGGCTTTTACATATTCCATGTTTGAAATTTGGGCTACTTTCTCCCCATATCATCTTTAAGAAGTAGTTTCATCTAGCTTGTGGTAGACATCACTCTGATAGTTTGACTTTAAACTCTTTAAACACTCTTTATAATAAGTTGATTTTATTCCAAGACTACTTCTATTTTTCCCTGGACTCTCCCTTTCCATTTTTTATATCTACAGTTGTCTCCTTTGTCTGTGAAAGCAGTTCATTTGGTGTTATCTTGCTCATACGTTTTCATTAAGTAATAAATTACATTGTCTACTGCTTTGGAATTCTCCCTCTTCTTGTGACTTATCTCTGTCCACTATGACCACTTAGGTTCAACAACATGTATGGCTTGCTTATTTTTCAAGTTAATCTCATTGATATTAGACCAAGTGGATGCAACTTTTGATCATAAGTAGGGCTAAGGTGTCATAATGTTCCAGAATAAGAGGCTGTAGGTGTTGGGCCATTACTCTATTTACCTACAGAAAAGACAGCTATCTCAAGACTTCTTGTGTGATTCAACATCTATCTTCCCTGTAAGAGAATATGCCTGAAGACCAATTAATGGATCTGAGTGTTGTGTGCAACAAAGTAATGAAAATTAAGCTATTTACCTGAGCAGCTCTGAAATAAAATGAAAAACAAAATTTCAAAAAGTTACATACTAACTTTGGAAATAGCTGATGCATGTTCTGTGTCATGAGTGTAATGCAAACTAAGTTATGTTAGATTTTATTCCAAACCACAATATTATAATTGAACATATGACAGTTACTAACAACCAATCAATAAAACTACTTATCAGTGTTTTTTAGAGACTGACAAAAATGATTCACACATGATCATAGTGACAAAAACATAGTGCATCCAGTGTCAGTCATTTTGTCTCACTGTAAGTGTAATGTTATAATTCAGTAAGTGACAGAGGAAATGGTATTTAAGATATAAACATAACAAAGTAATACCACCTCACAGTATCACATTGATTACTTTTAATGAACTTACAAAAAAAATTAATATCTCAGGTCCTTTAAATAACTCATATGTGATATGAAATATAATCATTTTGGTAATTCACATGAGCTTAAACAGCAGAGCTAAGGAATAACTGTATTTCTACTGTTTCATAGTGTTATGGCTTAAGAATTGTAAATTATTACATTATAAATTGTTGACACTTTTTGTAAAAATAAATAGCTTTTATTTTCATTTCAACATAAACTTTTCTGACTTTTGTTTTCTGTTGAAGTCTGAAAGCTCATAAGTTTCAAACAGTATATACCTAATACTTAGAAACCATTTTATTTTCTGATATGATAGGCTACTGCAGCTAAATCATTATTGTCTGCTGTGCTTCTAAATTTCACTTTTATTGGTATTTCTGTTTCACTAACACATTAGAATCAAAATTTGCAAAGAACATTCTAAATGGTAATCCTGTTCTAACTTTTTAGAAATGCTTAACACAGGGAAATGTTGCTATGGGCTGTACTCTTTCTTGGTGTTCGTCTTTATCAAATATTCCAGTATTAATGCCATAGTGTTCTTAACACTTCTTATCATCATATTATTGTTATTATTATTATTGTTTGTTGTGGAAATTAGGCAGTTTATAATAGCTGTCTATACACTTTAGGATTGTTTGATATGTGTAGTGAAGTGTTACCCATATCAGTGTCTTTTGGAACCATTTAAAAAAGCAAACTTGTGAGCATGACAATTTTTACAAAGTGCCATATCCTTATATGTATTATTGAAGTATTTTGAAAGGACAGAATTAGAAAATAATGATATCCCTGTGTACACATTCAAAATTGGTTTATTTATGTCTGTTTTGAAACCACTATGAAGCATGTGCTCATGTAATATGAGTTATTAGTATATTTTTAAACTGATTTTATTGTATATACAGCATCAATGTAGTTTTATTTGTAGGTTATCTTCCAGTGGTGACTACTATATTCCAGCAAAAGGTACCTATCAAGAATACATCAGTTTTATCAAGGTAAGAACAAGAAAATATTGACCAAAAGTGCAAGTGCTTCACTTATGCGTATATTTTAAACTTTAATTACTTATGTGATGGATTGTGATAACAGTTTTACTTCATCTTTTGGCAATAATTTTTAACATTTTCTAAGTTAACAGCACAATCTTCTTTTATTCAGTTCATATTTCTTTCTTTTGAATTTTCACAGTATTTTTTCCTGACCTGTTGAGTTTTTCTCTGGTCTGCCAACTCCTATTCTACCAAACGTTTTACTTGTGCCTCCAAGTCCTACCATTCTAATAATTAATTATAAGAAAAGTTAAAGCTTCAATGCTATTGATTCCATTATCAATCTTAAACATCTCAATAAGATACCCTGTAACTCTTCTTTTTGAAAGATAAAACAATTTCATGAATCTTAACCTGTTCTCTTATGACAACCTGTAACTCCTCTTTTTGAAAGATAAAACAATTTCATGAATCTTAACCTGTCCTCTTATGACAACCTGTAACTCCTCTTTCTGAAAGATAAAACAATTTCATGAATCTTAACCTGTCCTCTTATGACAACCTGTAACTCTTCTTTTTGAAAGATAAAACAATTTCATGAATCTTAACCTGTTCTCTTATGACAACCTGTAACTCCTCTTTTTGAAAGATAAAACAATTTCATGAATCTTAACCTGTCCTCTTATGACAACCTGTAACTCCTCTTTCTGAAAGATAAAACAATTTCATGAATCCTAACCTGTCCTCTTATGACAACCTGTAACTCCTCTTTCTGAAAGATAAAACAATTTCATGAATCTTAATCTGTCCTCTTATGACAACCTGTAACTCCTCTTTTGAAAGATAAAACAATTTCATGAATCTTAACCTGTCCTCTTATGACAACCTGTAACTCCTCTTTCTGAAAGATAAAACAATTTCATGAATCTTAATCTGTCCTCTTATGACAACCTGTAACTCCTCTTTTTGAAAGATAAAACAATTTCATGAATCTTAACCTATCCTCTTATGACAACCTGTAACTCCTCTTTTTGAAAGATAAAACAATTTCATGAATCTTAACCTGTCCTCTTATGACAACCTGTAACTCCTCTTTCTGAAAGATAAAACAATTTCATGAATCTTAACCTGTCCTCTTATGACAACCTTTTTATTTCAGCTGTCATCCTAGTAGCTTTTCTCTGAACCCTTGCTGACAATTTAGTATCCTTCCTAAGGGTACAGTACAAGAATGAAATGTAACCTCTTTAGACTTATAATCGGTATATCTTTACATACAAAGAAAATATATTTGCCCTTCCACTAGCAACTGTATTTCTCTTGGATACCTTAAGAGGCTGATGAACTAGAATACTAAAATCCTTTCCTTCCAGAAAAGTGTCAAGGTACTTCTGGTCGAAATTATACGTATTATTGAAATTATAATAATTCACATCCAGTATCTTGCATTTATTATGATTAAAACCAATCTGTCATTCCTTTGTCTAACTTACTAAATGATCCAAATCGTTTTGTAAATCAACAGCATCTTTCTCATAGCCATTAACACAGAATACCTTAATATCATCAGGAAATTTAAGTGATTTCTTTACCAGTCCTTGATCTATGTCATTGATGTAAATCAAAAAGAGCAAAAATCTTAAGAATGTCCTTGAGGTACCATACTTGTGACATTAATCCAGTTAACTGAACTCTGTTTATAACAACCTTCTGCTTTCTTACATCCAGCCACTCATCCATTCAATTAGCTGAATTATTCACCACACCAACAGATTTATATATTTACAAGCCATTTATGTGACACCTTGTCCAATGTTGTCTGAAAATCTATTGTCATATACACTCCCTTACCTTCACCCACATATGCAGTAATATTTTCAAATACTTTCAAAAGAATAATAAGGCAAGATGTTCCCTTAGTGAAACTTTGCTGACTATTAAACAATTTCTAAATAGTGTTAAATTACTTTGCAAAGCATATTTTATCAGACTTTTAAAAACCTTTCCCACAACTGATGTAATATTAATAGGCTTATAATTACTGGGACAATTCTTATCTCCTCTGTTGAAGATAAAAGCAACATTAGCCAACTTACAGTCTTCTGGCACATTCCAACTGTTCAAATACTTAGAGAAAGTAGTAGCATGTGTCTCATATATGTAATCCTTAACATCCTATAAACCCCTTTGGTAGATATTATTTGACTTGGGAGATTTATTAATCTTTAAACTTTCCAATTTTTTCTTAAGCTTGCAATTAATTTGATCATTTTGTTCAGTTTTGTCTCCATCTAGCAATTTCTCAGGAGGAGGAATATTCTTTAGTAAAAGTTGAAAAAAAGTAGAATATAATGGCCCAGCCCTCCCATGATTGTTACATATCAGTCTTAACGCATGTATTTGCTTCAAAACTCTACTCCTATGCTAACATTCTGCTTTCCATAATGTATCCTAAAATATCCTCACAATTAATTTTGCATTTTCAGCTAAACATTTTCTCCGATAGTTATTTTTATTTGCTCTTTGACCAACTCTCTTTATCTTCTATAATTGTAGTCAATCTAAACTTCTTGAATTTGTAATACTTTCCTTTAATTTTGTTCTTTATATATTTTGTAAATCTAGAAGTTTTTGTTTCTACCAAAATAGGCAAAGGAGCTCAGTGCACAATCTGTGGGTCAAGGGTCAGTTCCCTATCATGAAACATGCTTGCCTTTCAAAATTGTGAAATTATAATGTGACAGTTAATCTTGCTAATCATTGGTAAAAGAGTAGTTTAAGAGTTGGCATTGGATAGTAGTAACTAGCTGTATTTCCTCTAATTTGTCACTTCTGAAGTATTTGTTGCCCCATATGCACCCACATAGTGATCACTGATGTTTAAGTGGAACTTAATATGACGAACTACATTCATACCATCCACACCATGAAACTATGACAATCAAAAATTAACAAGTTTAATGATATCGTAAAGTTCATATAAGCAAACACAGATGCATATTTTAATTACAAGCCCATAGAAGACAATTGTACACAAAGGCATACACATAATTACAGCTTAACAGACATATCAGTTAAACACAGGATTGTGGCAAGATAGAAACAATGAATTAAGACTTATACTAAATATCTTATACATTCTGACTCTTATGTTATCAAAATCAAGGCAATCTTTGAAAGTTTCCAAAAGATAAACAAATCAACACCTCGTTTGATCAGCAGGTACATAGGGAGTCCCTAATTCAAATTCCAAAGATTCCATTGTCTGTTATAAGAAATCCCACGTGGTTGTGACCATGCTAAACGAAAAAATAAACGAAATATTTCATGGCAGCTATTTAGTTTTAAAGGAAGATGAACTTCCCAACTGAGGTTTTCAGGGATATTTATGTTCCCCTTCATCCCATTTGCAATAGAATTTTGATGTATGCATTGAAAATTTGGATTAAATTCTCCTAGTTTTTGTTTCATATCAGATGATCTTGAAGATTGACATTGTGAAGGTAGTTTGAAGATAGTTTTAGAGAAAAGCAACAGAAAAAGTCTGGTCGGTTCAAGGAGGCAGAGAGAAAGCAACCCAGGCTTGACTGAAGAAGAACAAAAAGAAGCAAGTCATCAATACATCACTCAAACGTCCCATGGTCAGGGCCACTGAGTGGCTTGGATCTGTAAATCCAAATGCCTCAGAGTTTGCTGTGGGGGGAAATGGGAGTACTCCCAGAAAACCCACTTTCACAAGACAAATGCCAAATATTCTACCTGTCTTGTGCCCACTGCTGGAATATAAAAAACATCAAATAATGATTAGTAAATCAATCAGTATATTGTGTTCAGTATTACTTTATGATGTCTTGGAGGCCAGATATGCATTGTAGGGGGATATTATTTTGTGTGGGGTGCTTGTCATGGTATGTAATTTGGCAGTTAAGAAGTTACGTGTCTTTGCATTTTCATAGTATTTGTAGGCTAGTGTTGTAAGGCGATCTGTGAGAAGAGGTATGTTGCAAATTTCATGAATCTATTTGATAGAAGTGTATTTGGGTAGTCTAAGTGCTATTCTTAGGACTTTGTTCTGTTGAAGTGATTTGGCTATGGTTTTTTTGCATGTTGTATGTGATTTGAGAGCTGTACTCGATACAGGCTTTGTAATTTTAATGACAATGTTAGGTGTGCATCCTTTGTTGTTTCTTGTTTATAAGTTTCAAATGATAGATTCTATTACTAACAGATTTGTTGACAGTTTTGAAATGTTGTGTCCAGGAGAATCGTGTGTCAATGGTTATTCCGAGAAATTTGGCATGAGCTTAACTTAATTTTATTGTTTCCCAATTGTAGGTATATTTTTTTCAGGTTTTCATGATGTTCATTAAGGCTGTATCTAAATGCAATGGCAGTGGTTTTGTGTGGATTTAACAAGACTCTCCAGTCATTGCACCATTTGAGTTTAGCATTAAGTTTTCTTGTATTCTGTTGCTTGCAATTGTTGGGTTTCATGACATACTCCAGACAGCTATTTCATCAGCATATTGTGAGAAATATGTATAAGTCAAGTCCAGAAAATGTATATTGTTCACAAAAATTATGCATAATAGAGGGGATAGGACAGAGCCTTAGGGTACACCAGTAGTAATATTAAATGTCTTAGATAAGGCATTATTATTTTAATCACTGTAGTGCAGTTTGTTAGGAAGTTTGAGATCCATCTGATGATTCTCTGGTTAGTGTTTAAGGATTGGTCGGTAGACCACGCTAACCTCAGAGTGAATCTATTTAAAGGTATTCTTAGTCGGGTATTCTTATGAGCTTGGTTGACAATGATGACATAATTATAGTGTAACAAAACTGTGAAGACATAATATGTATGAAGGCAATATAACAAAACACTCAAATATACAAATGCATGCATTATCTCAAGGGTACATATCAATTTTCATATATTCAAGTACTGTACATGAGAGAACTAATTGTCTGTGGGGATGAACATACATATTATTGAGTTTCTGGATCGTTCCTCAGTCTGAATCAAATCGGATTCGTTTGGAAGAGCATAAAACTTTGTTAGTATTTACATTCAAAAAATGAAATTGAGATAGCTGTGGCTACATTATGGACAGCTAACATAGCTAGCCTTTAAGCAACTTTGTGCAAAATTCCAAACATACTACATCAAAATTATTTCTTTTCTAGAAAACAACAGTGTTTATACAAAACAGATGTGAAAATTGTTATACAAACAAGTTAACTGCTTTCTTTTTTCAACATCCCCTTTAATTTATCAATTTTGGGTAACACTTAGAGGTGTTTAAAAAATAAATTCAGATCTATGTTTTTTTGAACCACAAGTCACTGCCCAACTAGTTTTTTGTTCAGTACCATAAGTAGTAATCACTTAAGCTGTATGATGAGACAAAATAGTATTTTATACAATCTATATGTAATGTAATATTTTAAAGTTGAAGCTTAAATGCCAAAAGCCAGCAAAATATTCTAAATGCAATAGGCCAAAAATTGTTATAAAAAACAAGTTAACTGCATTTATTTTTCCCCTACATTCCTACTATATTGTCCATTGCAGCTTGGAATCAGATGTATGTAAAGTCAGAAGTTTTCATGCCAATACATTTTATGTTATTTATATCATTAATTCTATTTTCATCTACAGACTTGGGCAATAGATTCTGTTACAATATGTAATACATCAGCTGTCACAAACTAATATCAGCAAAGTTACATTAAATAATATTACTAAAGAGAAAATGTTAATTTCCAGCAGATATCGCTCTTTAATGTTGTTTGGTATTGCTACAAAACTTTCAACAAGTTATAGCTACAGTTTTTATCATGCCCACAGAACTTACCCCACAACCAAGCACCTGAGGTTTTTGGCATGCATGACAATGTAGACATATCCAGAGAACTACAGGAGACTAAGCAACTATTTGATTCGATCTTATTAATTCAGGGCCACAAAACTGATATAGGAGAAGGTTCTTCTGAGGGTCACTTATTGGAGATAGCAACTGATATTCTGTCAAAAGTGAGGACTTTTCTTCAAGTTTTTTTCCTTTTTGATCATATAATTAATTTATAATTTTTTTATTTTCCTTTATTGTCCTCTACCACTTATTATTCAATTTGACACAAGTCATTGGCATCCTCAAGGCATATTACAATGTCTCTAGCAGACACATACAACTCTGAACAAATTTTCATGTACCATGTAATATTGCAAGCCTTGAGAACTGACACAAAATATGATGTATATATATATAAAAAAAATATTTAAACCTGTCAATTAAGCACTCTAAAACATAAATAATACATAATTAACTAAAATATAAAAGTAAGACTTAAACACAATTTAACTGTATCGCTAACTAAAACAGACTTAGGTAAAGAAAAACTCTAAGTCACACAAGCAGTTAACAATACTACAATCATGTATGTAAATACTGCTGGTATGGATATGAACACTTTTATTAACAAAATGGAAAATAATCACCAGACAACTTTGACAATTCCATTGACAGTCTATCTCTCCAGGTAGAACTGAAAACATCTATTTCCCCAAAACGTCTCAAAATAGTACACCTTAACTTTTTCAAAGAATTTTCACACAAAACCACTAACATAATTTCACAGAAAAGAGAACTAAAAAAACAACCTCACAAGAAAAGATACAAATAACCTGAAACAAGACAACATCAAAATTCTAAAATCAGATAATGAACACATTCAAAAATGAACAACATCTTATCAGATACAAACAAATTTAAACTAATACACACAAATCCAGCAAAAACACGAAAACCAATTAAACAAAATACTACTACAAATGAAAAAAACAACACAGTCTCAGAAATCCTTTATTCTTACCTATACGTGACTGACTCATGCCCACCACAACTATACCACACCCCCAAACATCACAAACCAGATTGTCCACTACGACCCATAATGTTGATCTATGAATCATTTAACTGCAACCTTAGTACGTAAATAGCATGAGCATTTTCTAAATATGTAACAACAGCACGAATCATTTAACTACAACCTCGGTAAATATATACCGTGAGCATTTTCTAAATATGTAACAACAGCACGAATCATTCAACTACAACCTCGGTAAATATATACCGTGAGCATTTTCTAAATATCTAACAACAGCACGAATCATTCAACTACAACCTCGGTAAATATATACCGTGAGCATTTTCTAAATATGTAACAACAGCACGAATCATTCAACTACAACCTCGGTAAATATATACCGTGAGCATTTTCTAAATATCTAACAACAGCACGAATCATTCAACTACAACCTCGGTAAATATATACCGTGAGCATTTTCTAAATATGTAACAACAGCACGAATCATTCAACTACAACCTCGGTAAATATATA
The DNA here is from genome assembly GCF_004210375.1 of Tachypleus tridentatus. Taxonomy (NCBI): domain Eukaryota; kingdom Metazoa; phylum Arthropoda; class Merostomata; order Xiphosura; family Limulidae; genus Tachypleus; species Tachypleus tridentatus. Next base: position 25,035,303 of record NW_027467777.1, on the reverse strand, counting down.
CCGTGGGCATTTTCTAAATATCAAACATCAGCACGAATCATTCAACTACAACCTCGGTAAATATATACGGTGAGCATTTTCTAAATATGTAACAACAGCACGAATCATTCAACTACAACCTCGGTAAATATATACCGTGGGCATTTTCTAAATATGTAACAACAGCACGAATCATTCAACTACAACCTCGGTAAATATATACCGTGGGCATTTTCTAAATATCAAACATCAGCACGAATCATTCAACTACAACCTCGGTAAATATATACGGTGAGCATTTTCTAAATATGTAACAACAGCACGAATCATTCAACTACAACCTCGGTAAATATATACCGTGGGCATTTTCTAAATATCAAACATCAGCACGAATCATTCAACTACAACCTCGGTAAATATATACCGTGGGCATTTTCTAAATATCAAACATCAGCACGAATCATTCAACTACAACCTCGGTAAATATATACGGTGAGCATTTTCTAAATATGTAACAACAGCACGAATCATTCAACTACAACCTCGGTAAATATATACCGTGGGCATTTTCTAAATATCAAACATCAGCACGAATCATTCAACTACAACCTCGGTAAATATATACCGTGAGCATTTTCTAAATATGTAACAACAGCACGAATCATTCAACTACAACCTCGGTAAATATATACCGTGGGCATTTTCTAAATATCAAACATCAGCACGAATCATTCAACTACAACCTCGGTAAATATATACCGTGGGCATTTTCTAAATATCTAACAACAGCACGAATCATTCAACTACAACCTCGGTAAATATATACCGTGAGCATTTTCTAAATATGTAACAACAGCACGAATCATTCAACTACAACCTCGGTAAATATATACCGTGGGCATTTTCTAAATATCAAACATCAGCACGAATCATTCAACTACAACCTCGGTAAATATATACCGTGGGCATTTTCTAAATATCTAACAACAGCACGAATCATTTAACTACAACCTCGGTAAATATATACCGTGGGCATTTTCTAAATATCTAACATCAGCACGAATCATTCAACTACAACCTCGGTAAATATATACCGTGAGCATTTTCTAAATATGTAACAACAGCACGAATCATTCAACTACAACCTCGGTAAATATATACCGTGGGCATTTTCTAAATATCAAACATCAGCACGAATCATTCAACTACAACCTCGGTAAATATATACCGTGGGCATTTTCTAAATATCAAACATCAGCACGAATCATTCAACTACAACCTCGGTAAATATATACGGTGAGCATTTTCTAAATATGTAACAACAGCACGAATCATTCAACTACAACCTCGGTAAATATATACCGTGGGCATTTTCTAAATATCAAACATCAGCACGAATCATTCAACTACAACCTCGGTAAATATATACCGTGAGCATTTTCTAAATATGTAACAACAGCACGAATCATTCAACTACAACCTCGGTAAATATATACCGTGGGCATTTTCTAAATATCAAACATCAGCACGAATCATTCAACTACAACCTCGGTAAATATATACCGTGGGCATTTTCTAAATATCTAACAACAGCACGAATCATTCAACTACAACCTCGGTAAATATATACCGTGAGCATTTTCTAAATATGTAACAACAGCACGAATCATTCAACTACAACCTCGGTAAATATATACCGTGGGCATTTTCTAAATATCAAACATCAGCACGAATCATTCAACTACAACCTCGGTAAATATATACCGTGGGCATTTTCTAAATATCTAACAACAGCACGAATCATTTAACTACAACCTCGGTAAATATATACCGTGGGCATTTTCTAAATATCTAACAACAGCACGAATCATTTAACTACAACCTCGGTAAATATATACCGTGGGCATTTTCTAAATATCTAACATCAGCACGAATCATTCAACTACAACCTCGGTAAATATATACCGTGAGCATTTTCTAAATATGTAACAACAGCACGAATCATTCAACTACAACCTCGGTAAATATATACCGTGAGCATTTTCTAAATATCTAACAACAGCACGAATCATTCAACTACAACCTCGGTAAATATATACCGTGAGCATTTTCTAAATATGTAACAACAGCACGAATCATTCAACTACAACCTCGGTAAATATATACCGTGGGCATTTTCTAAATATCTAACATCAGCACGAATCATTCAACTACAACCTCGGTAAATATATACCGTGAGCATTTTCTAAATATGTAACAACAGCACGAATCATTCAACTACAACCTCGGTAAATATATACCGTGAGCATTTTCTAAATATCTAACATCAGCACGAATCATTCAACTACAACCTCGGTAAATATATACCGTGGGCATTCTCTAAATATCTAACATCAGCACGAATCATTCAACTACAACCTCGGTAAATATATACCGTGGGCATTTTCTAAATATCAAACATCAGCACGAATCATTCAACTACAACCTCGGTAAATATATACCGTGGGCATTTTCTAAATATCAAACATCAGCACGAATCATTCAACTACAACCTCGGTAAATATATACGGTGAGCATTTTCTAAATATCTAACATCATCACGAATCATTCAACTACAACCTCGGTAAATATATACCGTGGGCATTTTCTAAATATCTAACATCAGCACGAATCATTCAACTACAACCTCGGTAAATATATACCGTGGGCATTTTCTAAATATGTAACAACAGCACGAATCATTCAACTACAACCTCGGTAAATATATACCGTGGGCATTCTCTAAATATCTAACATCAGCACGAATCATTCAACTACAACCTCGGTAAATATATACCGTGGGCATTTTCTGAATATCTAACATCAGCACGAATCATTCAACTACAACCTCGGTAAATATATACCGTGAGCATTTTCTGAATATCTAACATCAGCACGAATCATTCAACTACAACCTCGGTAAATATATACCGTGGGCATTTTCTAAATATCTAACATCAGCACGAATCATTCAACTACAACCTCGGTAAATATATACCGTGAGCATTTTCTAAATATCTAACAACAGCACGAATCATTCAACTACAACCTCGGTAAATATATACCGTGGGCATTTTCTAAATATCTAACATCAGCACGAATCATTTAACTACAACCTCGGTAAATATATACCGTGAGCATTTTCTAAATATGTAACATCAGCACGAATCATTTAACTACAACCTCGGTAAATATATACCGTGGGCATTTTCTAAATATCTAACATCAGCACGAATCATTCAACTACAACCCCGGTAAATATATACCGTGAGCATTTTCTAAATATCTAACAACAGCACGAATCATTCAACTACAACCTCGGTAAATATATACCGTGGGCATTTTCTAAATATCTAACATCAGCACGAATCATTTAACTACAACCTCGGTAAATATATACCGTGAGCATTTTCTAAATATGTAACATCAGCACGAATCATTCAACTACAACCTCGGTAAATATATACCGTGGGCATTTTCTAAATATCTAACATCAGCACGAATCATTCAACTACAACCCCGGTAAATATATACCGTGAGCATTTTCTAAATATCTAACATCAGCACGAATCATTCAACTACAACCCCGGTAAATATATACCGTGGGCATTTTCTAAATATCTAACATCAGCACGAATCATTCAACAACAACTTCGGTAAATATATACCGTGGGCATTTTCTAAATATCTAACATCAGCACGAATCATTCAACTACAACCTCGGTAAATATATACCGTGGGCATTCTCTAAATATCTAACATCAGCACGAATCATTCAACTACAACCTCGGTAAATATATACCGTGGACATTTTCTAAATATCTAACATCAGCACGAATCATTCAACTACAACCTCGGTAAATATATACCGTGGGCATTTTCTAAATATCTAACAACAGCCATCTTCTTTTTCAAAGACTCTTGAAACTTTAAATATATTCTTAATCAACTTAATCATAAAGCCTTAGTAGCCAGTTTTGATGTAATCTCCCTCTTCACAGAAGTCCCAACAACTGAAGCCTGCAAGATAGCTTTAGAACTATATACAGTATTCAACTTTATATTGTTAAACATCCATAGCAACCAAATTAACAACCATTATAGAATTCTCTACCACCAAAACTAACTTTATGTTCAATGACCAAAACTACCTACAAATAAATGGTCTAAGTATGGGGAATCCTGTGTCACCAGTTCTAGTGAACATTTTTGTGACACAGATTGAATTTCTAGCAATCAATTCAGCCTTACACCCGAGATCTTTTGGTACAAATATGTTGATGATGTAATTGCTGGATTTACTTCTACAGAATACACACTTAATTTTTTCAACCACATGAACTCAATACACTCCAACATTTAGTTTACCAGTGAACAGGAAAAAAAACAACTAAAAAACATTTCTCAACCTCAAAATCACAAGGACTGATACACAATTAAAAACAAATCTACAGAAAATCACCCATATTGGACTATACATTCCCTGGGTCTCAGCACATGAAAACAAAACAAAACTCAACATATTAAAAAAAATAAATAAATAAACACAAAACTATGTTCACCTGATAAAATTAGCAATGAAATCAACAAAATAAAACAACACAGCAAGAAATTTCCTCAAAACATCATTGAAAAAAATTATGTGCACACACCTAGATCAACAACAAACAAATGATAATAAATCCCAAGGTACAACAAACTACAAACCTTACCCTGCTGCATACCATATATTTCCGACATCAGCAAAAAATAACCAACATTTGGAAAAACCTTATAACAAAACACAACATTTTAGTGAACATCAAATTTATTCAAAACCGGGTACAAAACTAAGTCCATACTATGTAAAACTGCACTGACAAATACAACACCAACATAGTTTACAAAATACAATGTGATAACTGCCACGACTTCTATATTGGAGAAACAAGTAGAAAAATGGAAACCAGATTCACAGGACACAAAAAGTCACCTTCACACGTTTTTGAACACTGTCATTCAAATAAACACAACATAACCATAGAAAACACCAAGATACTAAGTAGGGAAACAAATATAAACAAATGCAGAATCAAAGAAGTCCTACTTATACAGCAACTAAAACCAAAATTAAACCAATATAAAGAAACACCTTTATACCTATACTAATTAATAACCTAACATCCAACTGCAATGCCCTCTACAATTCCATACACTTTTATGCTCTCGTACCTAAGACGAGCTTGGCAATGGTAAGTTGCAAACTCTCTTTTTGTAACCTGAAGATGACCTAAGAAGGTAGAAACGTTGTTCTCTACTTTATTTTAATGAAAGTTTTAATACCCATACCAGCCGTCTTGAAATACATTTTTACTTCAAGTGAGTTTCTTGTCACCATGAAATACCACGATCAGATATCAGATACATGTATTCCATGATGAAAACTTGTACCAATTTCAAAATCACTATTGTTAGATTATAGTGTAAAATGAGCTCTTTCTAATAACTATATACATGCATATGTAAACTCTACATATAGACTATAAATCTCAAACAAAACTGTTGAATGGTGTGGGTGTGGCACCTGTCTGGGGTTGACAAAATGTATTACTTGTTTCAACAACATTCATTCAGAAGATTTTGAAATGTATAACTCAAAAACATTTTGTATCTTACAGTCTAGACATACATCTACACTCTGCCATTGTATTATTGAAGATACAGAGAGCCAAAGTAGAGAATTTTTAGTTTGTTGATCACATGACAATACATCTGAAGTTTTAAGTAGTGTTTTAATGGTTTATTTTGAAATAAATGACTTAAAACATAGGTAATATAAACTTTGAATCATAACATACATTATGATATTAATTTCATTCACATACATTGAGAGTAAAGGTGTTTAATTAAATTCTGAATGTAATATTGTGGCTTGCACTGTTAAGTGTTTAAAGTGGTAACTATTGCAAAATTGTTAAAACAGCAGTTTTCAATGATAACTAAGTTTCTTAATTTTAAGTTAGAAACTAATGAAAAATTCTTAATTTATTCATGAGTGATTTTCTGAGTTACATTCAAGTTATATGATATATCATGATTTTCTTTTTTTATGCCAAAACATGACAGATATCACAAAAATTATTGTTTTTCAAGGTTACTTAACATTTTAGTATAGGTTCTTGTTATCAGTGATGTGGCTGTGCTTTTAAATATTTCATGGTGATATTACAGCTTCCTGCAGTTTTTGATCTTATTAAAGCAACTGAGAAGTTCCCAATAACCTATACTGATAGTATGAACACAGTTCTGGTCCAGGAGATGGAACGGTTTAATAAGTAAGAGTTTATTTCAGAATAGAGATTAACTGTATTATTATAAAAAAAAGGAGTGAACTCCATGACCTGTAGTGGTCTTACAAAGAAAGGTTTATTTCAGAATAGAGATTAACTGTATTATTATAAAAAAAAGGAGTGAACTCCATGTCCTATAGTGGTCTTACAAAGAAAGGTTTATTTCAGAATAGAGATTAACTGTATTATTATAAAAAAAAGGAGTGAACTCCATGTCCTATAGTGGTCTTACAAAGAAAGGTTTATTTCAGAATAAAGATTAACTGTATTATTATAAAAAAAAGGAGTGAACTCCATGTCCTATAGTTGTCTTACAAAGAAAGTTTTATTTCAGATACAGAATAATTTAAAGACTAACATTCTTTGAGGAAATAGCATTGTTTAATCGTATTGTTTATTCTGCTATCTAGTATTATTTAACATAAAGGTAGTACTTTCAGGTGATAATGTTTATTGATGCAGTAGTTTATACTAGAAGGTAGTATGTTTTAACATATATAATGTTGTTTTACATATAATTATTTTAACAACTTATCAGTGAAAGTAAGAGGATTATATGTAATTCACACAACATCTGTTTTATGTCGTGCAATTGTGACATTTTACCCAGTACCAGAGCCAATCAGGTAGACTGGGGTACAAGAGGCATAGTAGAAGTTGAAATTCTATTTATTTCATCAATTATTTGACCAATAACTATTTTATTGTGAACAACAAGATTACAATGATGTATTGTGTGATTTTTAAAAAAAATTGAGTCATTGCCATAGTTATATTTATGACTTTTATTCATAATAAATTATTCAGTTATTGGAACACCAAACTGTTTATTACTAATATTATTGATTCATTTTATATGACTTAACTTTATTAAACATTCAGAAAAAGACAGTAAACCTGTAAACTGATTGTGTTTTTTTAACTTCAGAATAGATCAGCTAACCACAGTATTAATGGAAAAGCACCAAATTAGGAATTATAAGTACAGAGATCTTGAGTACATTCTATTAAAATGATTTTGAATATGCAAGTACAGCCAATATAAAGTTATGGTTTCTTTGGGAAATTAACATATTTGTACTAGGTGATGGTATAATTTAGTGTATAATGTTATATACAGCAAGATATTCATGGTTAATGTTTGTACTAGGAAATGGTATGGTTTGGTGTGCAGTTGTTTATAAGAGTAGATAATGTTTATTAATACGTTTATTTTAGAGTAATTATGGAACAAGTGATGATTTATACAAGGAGCTGTTATTGGTTAATTTAATGGTATGTACAGAGATATTTATATTTAATATATTTATAATAGTAAATAGTGTTGATTAATGTATTTTTATTAAATGGCAGTATGATATAACGTGTAATTTTTTATACAAGAAGGTATTATTAGCTAATGTGTTTATTAAAATAGGTGGTATGTTTTATTATGCATAGTTTATAAGACAGGATTGTATGGTTTATATGTTTTGTATAATGTACCATTTATTGTGCAATAATGTATTCTATGTTAGAGTTTTCCAAAATTTTGCACCTATTGGCTCACTTAATTATTAGGCTCGATAGTAAAAGCCTCCATTTGCAGTTGATGAGTTTTGAGTAATCATAGTCACCTTATCTTGTGGTGTCCTATAATTGTATGTTTCACCAGTTTACCATGTTTCTCAATCTGTTTCCATTTCTGTATGTGTACAATAGGTATGATGTTTCAATTACTAAAGAAATAATCACACTAGTGGTTGAAATATTGTACAGTTGTAATAAAATATTTATAATCAGTAAGTACACTCAAAAGATTATTAATGTACAGATTTAGTTCAGTGGTGTGTTCTTTAATATGTGGCAATTTAATCCATGAAATGTAGGATAGATGTTTTAAATAAGAGATCCCAAGCTAACTTTGAATATTATTTAAAGTACAATACTGCCATAGAAGTAATAAAATATTAATTTTCTGTGACAGTAAACTTTACCTGAGGTATTACATTCATTAATTAAATAAGGCAGTGTCATGTATATACAATCAACACATCATGATAACACATAGATAGTATAATTTCAGGGTAGTAAATATTCTCTTGACATTTACTGTAAATTACATGAAATAGATTAATAAATTGTTTGCTGTATGTATAACCAGTTTGGTTATTTAGAGGTTATTCTTAAAATGTATAGAATTTGTGGTTATAAGTTTTGTTAATAAAATGTTTCATTATAGCAATATATATATATTCCTTTTTTATCAGGCTACTACACTTAATTTGCACTACTTTGCATAACCTCCAAAAAGCTCTGAAGGGATTGGAAGTGATGTCACCTGAACTGGACGATTTAGCTCATAGTCTTCTAATGGGACGAGTTCCCAAACTTTGGCTAGCAAGATCCTATCCAACACTGAAACCACTTGGAGGTTTCATTAATGATTTTTTAAAGCGTCTCAATTTTCTCCAGGTAGATGAATGTCTTCATTATGTTAAGAGTATTTGTTTACTACTACATATTATTAAACTAAACTAAATTCACAAGAAATTAGTAAAAAATTAAAGCTGAAACTACTTTTAAAGCAACTTTTTTACATGTATGAAGGTTTAGTTTTTGTCTATCATAGCTATATAAGCTTCAGTATCTTTTAAATGTATTGAGGGATTATCTTCATACTCTATGATATTTTATTGTTTGTCTTATGCAGACTTGAACAAACAAATGAATTCCTTATGTCTTATGTGAAATAAAACTTTAAAAATAAATCTAATACAATAATAGTAACTTTCACTGAAGGCAAATTCTGATTTTAATAATTACAACATTTTGACCAAAAGTACTGGGTCATCACCAAGTAACAGTTATATTGAATGCAACAATTTCCAAATAATCACCCAATAGTGTGGGTCAAAATTCGCTATTCATTAAAACTATAATTTACTTACTGTTGTTATTGTACTTCTGACATGGCACTTTACTTCTTCTCACATAATAGCTTTTATTTTCAAGTGCGTGCCACCTGCCTTGAAACTCCCACTTACCCCACTATCAATGTGGTTTATTGGGCATTCACAGCGACAACCCTCTAACAATAAGAGTATGATACACCTTCCTGACACCTGACTTCAACTTCCTCTGCTACTGCTTCGTGTCTCATGGCACATACTTCAAGATCTTGACTGAGAATTTTTTGGCCATCAATCATTGAGAGATTGATCTTTATATGAATTGACACTGTTCTTTTTCTTTTTTAGAAATTACATCTCAGGCTTTTTATGTTTTATCTGTATCCCCAGTTTCTTATAATTCTTTCTTTTCCTTGTTACATGCTGCCTCTTCATCCAGTTATCTTGTCTTTCCTTTTTCTTCCAATATCAGGGTACATAATGAGTATTTCACTTCTCAATTACAACTAGTGCCAACACAACAATTCTCAGTAGCTGGAGTCACTTTTGCCTGTGCAGGGTGCGGATCCTGATAACCCTATATGTTTACTCTAATCTCAGTTTTTCTGTCTTCATCTAACCCTCACATCTCTTCTGTGATATATTTCTGAAACTCTTTACCTATCCTCTGAAGGATTTTTGGAGAATAGTTTCTTTTACAGTACTTTCCTGAAGTTTCCCACCAATTCACTGAGAGATTTTGAAGGATACCATTCCTTCATTACCTCCACATTGGCCTAATTATATTCCATGGCACTATTCCTTCATATGCAGTTTCTTTGCCTTCCCCCTCTTTTTCTTTATTTGCATTTCTTCACTGATGTTTCTCTCCATGGTTGGGGAGCATTGGTCAATCAACAAAGGCCTTCTAGACAAAGGTTTCAGATAGAACAGTCATATCAGCATTTTGGAGCTTCTGGTAGTAGAATATGCTTTGTATCATTTTATTCCTGTTGTACAGACCATAACTTGTTCTGATCCATTTAGACAATTCCACCATTGTTTTCTACTTGAATCACCAAGAAGGCATTAATTTTTATTTGTTTTGTGTTTGAAAATTTCTTAAGTCAATTCCTCTTTAGCCCATTCTCTTCCCACTTCCTCCCTTATGGTTAATCACTGTATGTGGAATGTCTTCTGCCATAGAGTTTCCCCTTCTATGCCCAATGTTGTTGTTCTTACAGATTTTTCTTATGTGGCTGTTTGATCATGAGGCTTCAGTCTCTTCCATTGCCTATTATCAAGAAGCCTTGTCTAACACTTTCTCTTTTCCAAATACCATGTCTTTCCTACCATCTCCTTTTTTATTGTGTTTCTTCTGGGTTTGACTTCCTTGTCAAATGGTTCTTCCAGATTGGAATGTCAGTATTGTTCTTCACTCTCTTGCACCCCCTCCCTTAAAATTTTTGACTTCCTATTCCCTGTGTCATCTATTCCTTAAGACGTTTTTCTTAGTCCTTTTATTTTGTTTGTGAGCAGTGTCAGTTTGATATCTTTGTTATTGACATTGTACATACTGTGTTTCATTCTGCATATTTTCTCATTTATCTGAATCAATATTTCCTGCCCAAAACTTTGGCAACTCATGAAGGAAATTCTTTCTTAATACCTATTTCCCTTCACTCCATTTCTCATCTTTATTCTTAATCTGATATGAATGAACTTTATGCCCCGCCTATGCTCTTTGTTATTATATTGCCCAAATGTCCTCCTTTTGTGGTTCCTAATCACACCTTTTTATTCCTAGAGGTGGGGTTTATCAGATTTTTAAACTGGTGAATTCCTCCCTATCTCTTAATTCTGCCAATTTGTTCCAGGTGATATTGCATCAAATATTGGCATCTTACCTTTTCCTTGATGTCTCACTTCCATTATTCTTTGGAAGAAATTCTTCAGTTGGACATGGTGGATGACACCTGATACATTCATTTCCAACAATCTTTGTTAGGTGGTTGTTTCTTTCTTTTTTAGGGTACTGTTTTCAACCTGTCCCCATCCTTCAAACATTGGTTCAGCTGTAGCTTGGTAAATTTCCTTTTTCTTGTATGCTACTTTTGCTTACAGATGCACATCACTTTTAGGTCTAGGATCCTACTCAGTGGTGAATATTGCCTATCTGGGTATGCTACTTATCTATCTGTTCCAAAATATTCTAAAGTGTACAGCTGGCCTTAAGTCATAAGGGAGTATGCTATCTTTTGCCTTGTAACTCAGTTGTTCCATATTTCCAATGGGTACGTATCTCACCCTGCACTTCTCACCCTTCCTTCCCCTTACACATGCTTCATTTCTGACTAATCTTGAAGTGGTGGTTAGTTGGAATCAAATAAAGGAAGTAACATACATCTGGAGAGTAATTTGCATTAGCGAAAGGTGATAGCATGTTAGTTTACCTGTGAAGATACAATGAATCATAGTGACAGTGGGGTAGATGAGAGTTTCAAATTTTGCATATAGAGGGCATTTCTGAACAAGAAAAACTGTTATGTGAGTAGAGGTGTAAAGAGCTACCAGAAATATATTTTCAGTGTATGAGACAAATAACTTTTATTTTATTATTTAGTAGATTTGTCACCAAACATTAAAAATGTAATAATCATATGAAAGTAAATTAAAATAAATATCTGTTATGGAAAATTGAACAAATCAAAATACCAGTTGGCACAGTTTTCTTTATTTATAGTCATGTTTAACAAGACTAAATAATATAATGGTTAATGTATATGTCATCATTATACTTTACCAGTTATTTATACTTAATTTATGTTTTATCTATAAAGAAGTGGTATGAAGAAGGAAAACCTTCAGTCTTTTGGCTGTCTGGGTTCTACTTTACTCAAGGATTTTTAACAGGAGCTGTCCAGAACTATGCAAGAAAATATGCCATTCCTATTGATCTACTGGACTTTGACTTTGAGGTTACTCAATTTTTAAACTTTCTGGTTATCTTTGTCTTAACTGTGTATCCTTATGAATTTCCAAAACGTTTGCTTAGTTCAAGCTGTAAAATTGTATTCATTTTGTATCTGTGCAAAAGCATTTTAGTAAGTAAGTACAAATGCTTTTCACTTATCCTCAAAAAAGATAGTTATAACCTCACACCACTGGCAGAACGTTTTTGTACACACTCCAAACTTTAAATGTATTAGCATGTACTGACCTAACTTTTGATACAATCAGCATTATACTGTAGTCTTCCACCAATAAGATCTTCCATATGAAGTAATCTATAGTGACAAACTGTGTATATCAAAGTATCATTGTTTTCCAATAAATTTTAACATTTATTGTCACTTACTTTACACAATTGTTTGTTTGTTCATTCTTTTTTTCAGCACATGAGTGATTCAGTTCTCTTTTCTTTTTATCAATGAGAACATTTTTGTATTATACTTGTTGTTTTGAACATTAGCTAAAATAGAACATTTTTGTATTATACTTGTTGTTTTGAACATTAGCTAAAATAGAACATTTTTGTATTATACTTGTTGTTTTGAACATTAGCTAAAATGGAATATTTTTGTATTATACTTGTTGTTTTGAACATTAACTAAAATAGAACATTTTTGTATTATACTTGTTGTTTTGAACCTTAGCTAAAATAGAACATTTTTGTATTATACTGGTTGTTTTGAACATTAGCTAAAATAGAACATTTTTGTATAATAATTGTTGTTTTGAACATTAGCTAAAATAGAACATTTTTGTATTATACTTGTTTTGAACCTTTGATAAAATTCAAAGTGTTTTTTTTCTTTATTTTTAGAAAGAAAAGAACAAATTCTTAAAGTTTAAATTAGACCTCCTGTTATGAAGTATTTTATTTTTATACATTAATGGCCCTTGTGGTTAAAGCAGTCAACTTGATATGAAAACTTTATAATGTAGCAGTTAATTCTACATATATTTGGTACAAAAGTTGACAGTGAGTGGTGTTGACTAACTGCCTTCCCTCTAATCTATCACTGCAAAATTAGGGATGACTTATGCAGATAGCCCTTATTTAGCTGTGCAGAAAATTCAAAACAAAACTCAAACAACCTCTTTTACCAATTTGATTTCTTCTCTTAATCAAATTATGATAATTTGGAATGCATATTTCAGAGTCTGTGAGATCAATTTTCTTGGACAGGAATATTCCTTATTGTTATTAACCAAAACTTTGAATTTTGATAATTAATCTCAGTCTTTTCATCATAATAATGACAAAAACCTATGTACCATGGCCTTATCAAACCTACTTAAAAAAAGTAATAATATTATCTGTATAAATATAATAGTACTGTCTTTTGTAAGTCCATGTCAGTACTTTTCAAGGTGTGGATGGAGGTTGACCAAAATTGGCATAGAGGTCATTAGGTCCTTGTGAGGGTATATTCATATTTTTAGTTTTGTAGTTATTATGGGCATTTTGCCTTTTTTTCTACTACTTTGCCTCTTGTAGATGTATCTTCACAAAATTTGGTAAGAAGATTCACTAGGTCTACGAACAGACGACACATTTTCAATTTAGTGTTTTTCAATTTTTATGAGCATTTTTTCTACTACTTCTCCCCCTGTTGATGGATCTTCACCAGATTTGGCATGAAGGTTTGTTGGATCTTATTAGCTTCAGTCTAGATTGTGTGTTGATTCTCAATTATCATGTATTTCAGAGCTTATAATTCATTCCATATGTCCTGTGGTTGGACGTCTTCCTCTTTTCTATCTCTTCTATTCCTTGTATTTCATCATTCATTTTGCAGTTTTCTTCTTTTTCTCATCCTTTGTTTCTTTTATGTTCAATCTGCTATTTTTCTTCTTTTGTTTATTTACCATGTTAGCCTGGTCTCCTCTTAACCCTTTCTTTTTAACACTCTGCATTACTGTTCCAACAATTTTACTGAAACACTGTCACACCAATCTGTTCTTCATAATATCATACTGTTTCCTTCATTTGTATCCCAGTTCTTTTTCTATGATTCTTGGATTTGTTTCACTGGGATACCTTGTTGTACAGAGTTAGACATCTTCAGTTCCATCTTAGGGTACTTCATTTAATGCCCTTCATTTATAACTTTCTAATTAGTAATCCTCCTCTTTACCACCCAGTATAAACCCAGATATAATGAACTTTGTGAGAGTGTTAATGGAATCTGAAAGAGCATACTGAAAGTTCTGCTACCAACAAGCAATAACAAACTCACCTCACAGTGGAAAAGGCTTTATGAAGTGCAGAAATTGATCAGTAGAATGGACTATCTATAAGATGCAAGTGGACAGAAAGACCAAAATTTACCATACCAATCTGTTGAAAGATACTTGAACAGAGAAGAAGACCTAATAGATGCAGCTATTGAGGCACAGATGAATATTGCAAGCGTAACTGTCATGGATGCAGAACCAGAAGACAATGACTTTGTCGTAGAGGATAAGGACATATAGACTTGCAAACAGAAAAAGAAGTTATAAGTTCTACTGTGCCAGTATGCAGGTTTCTTCATAGATAGACTGGTAAAGACAAACCTTGTACAACACATGATTGAGACTATGACCAGGGATTCTGTAAAAGTGAAGCCCTATTAGATCAAGTAAGAAGTCAAGGTAATGTTAGAAGCTGGAATCATTGAGTCTTACAATCCAGCCTAATGTTCACCAGTAGTAATCATGAAGAAGAGGGATTTCTCAGATCATTTCTTTATAGATTTATGGAAGATGAACCTTGTGATGAAGTTTCACTTCAAACCTATGGTCAATCTTTCTTTACCAAGACTGACATCATTAAAGGTTGTTGGAAGATACTGATGTAGCCAAAATCTAAAGAGAAAACAGCTTTGGTGACATCAGATGGATGTTACCATTTCAAGAGGATACCATCAGAGTTAATTGACTCAATGAAGACATTTATCCACATTAAAAGAAAAATATTGCACAAGATCATCAACATTGAGCTTTACATGGAAGAACCAATACAGCCAAATGAGGTAACCCAGAGAGCTTTTTGGGAAAGTGAGAGCAGCAGGTCTGATTATCAGGCCATCCAGTCATTCTGTGATTGATTTTGTTGAACATAAGATGGGCAACTGACAGATAGCCATGGAAAATGGGAAGTTAACCTGCATACAAGATGCACATATTCAGATGGCTGAGCAGCAAATTCCAAAACCAACTCTTCAAGAAAGAGTTCATCATGCAAATGGACCATCAGCCCCTTCCCTACATTCATAGGTATAAAATCAACTGTACAAGGATCATGAAGTAGGTGTTATACCTCCAGAACTATAAGGTTCCACACTGCAAAGGTTGGTGCAGACTGTATAAGTAGACTTTGCACATGAATTGAGAATGGCCTTTGTATATAGTATGAAAAAAATATTGTCAGTTATATTTCTTAATGAGAGACTTAATGTTAGATGTACAAGACTGTTTCAATTTTAGTAAAGCATATGATTATAACTTTTTATGTCTCTTGGTTGTATCTTCATCCATTCACCAATCTTCAGTCTTTCAAGTGTCTCTTAAGAGATGTGTTGTTGACTGTTTCCTTTTATTTGTAATCACCTCAAACTATAATAAGATAGGAAGTTGATATGGAGGTTTTTCAGGTTGGTGTAATTTCATTGGTATGAGACACACCCCTCTTTCAAAAACTGTGCTGGGTGTTTATCTGGAAGTATAGTACAGACAGACCATCCCTACCCTAAAAACCAAACTGTTCCAAGTAGTTGTACCAACTGGTTGGGCCTTGTATTATCCCTTAAAAGCAAATTTAAGAATATTCATTCTTGCATCTGCTTCATTTGGTAAATTGTCTCAGCACTTCTGATGTATTGTACAACTTGACATAATGTGCTAACCACACTACTCATACATGCTTCATCAATATCCTTGATATATAGGTCAATGGAGCAGCCATTACATTCTGCCCATCTATGCAACACTTTAGCACATACAATATCTAATTTTATTAAATATTTTCTTTACACCAGTTCTTCCACCATACTATTAGTGAAGAATTCTAGATTTCTGTTTTATGGAGAGGTGAGTAGCATTCCGTAAATAAACATTCTTTTTAACCATTCCACAGAACTACTGACCTTTTGTTCCCATCTTACAGTGCATTTATCAAGCATCCTTAAGGGGATCATTGCAAATAGAGTATGTTTCACTCTCTTACTGGGGGAAATTTGTAGTTACATATATTTAGGTGTGAGAATTTTGTTCAAAGCTTGTTGAATGCTGTTCCATAGAGAAGTATCTATCCAGTGTTGACTGTATCAGTAAAGAACGTACTTCTTGTGTAATAAGTTATATGTTCTGTAAAGAAGTATCTATCCAGTGTTGACTGTATCAGTAAAGAACGTACTTCTTGTGTAATAAGTTATATGTTCTGTAAAGAAGTATCTATTCAGTGTTGACTATATCAGTAAAGAACATACTTCTTGTGTGATAAGTTATATGTTCTGTAAAGAAGTATCTATTCAGTATTGACTGTATCGGTAAAGAACGTACTTCTTGTTTGATAAGTTATACATTCTGTGATGAAGTATCTATCCAGTGTTGTCTGTATCAGTAAAGTATTCTTTGTTTAATTAAATATAATTTTGTATTTGTAATAGTCTGTTCAACCATTATACTGGGATTTCCTATTTTGGGTTTGTTAATAACTGCAAGTTAATTTCTTGTTATTGGATGTGTGGGTATACACTATAAAATAGTAGTTTTGTATAACTGTAACACAGACATTTACCATTTTATAGTCAGTAAACTAGATTTTAACCACATAAATAAAACGAGCATTCATTTAACTATAAGTATATGCTAGACTAATTTGAACTTTGAGCTGTTCAGGTAATTATTCTGCTTGTTTTTAGGCAACTTTGTGTGCTTTCTTTAAATCTAGGTTGTTTGAGGTATCTATATCTCAACAAAGTAAAAGTGGCATTCAGTGACATTTCAGCTCCTCGAGTGACCCTTTCAAAAGAGGAGACTGGTAAAACAGTTTTTTTGCTTGTGTTTTTTCTTCTATATCCATATGTGGTAGTAAGTCCACAGTAAATAATGTCATCTCAGAAGATGGTGATTGTGTGCCAGAAATGATGTTCAGTAAATATTTATTTATTCATTGATGACAAATCTTCCTTAAATCACATAAAAGTGATCTCATAACTGATATGGATGATGTTATGAAATGACATCAGATCTAACAACCACTGAATATGAGATTAGTCCACTCTTGTCTGTTATTGCTCCAGGTATCCACTTCTTTCCCTGTTCATAATTATAAACCTTATGGTTATTCACTATCTGCTATACATCTCTAATATGAACAGATCCAATCATTAGACAATGTTTTGCTTAAGAAAGATTATAAGAGAAGAATCATTATTTGCTGCAGTAGACCAGTTAAACAGTCATCCAGTTTCTGATGGAGAGTACAGTTTCCTCTTGCTGCCTTTTGTGTCTATTTTTTATTTTTTTCAGTTTTGACAAAACTTTTAGTTACTGGTTAGATGATATGGGGAAGACTAAATATGTCTGACACCACTGACTTTCAAGAATGGACCAAATTTCTTGCAGGCAGAAAGTTCATATCTTTGTGGGTCAACATATCAGCTGCTCTTTAGATTTTCTAAAGGTTTTGTCATGGTTCCTTGATTTATCCTTACGTATAAATACACTCCAACAGTTGGTGTAGTAATTTAAAAGTCCTATGAAGAAAAGCAAATATGGCAACAATTATTACTGTCTCTTCGTTGGGTGACTTAAGTAAGCTGCATCATTTACGATCCTGAACACTCCAAAAAATGTCTCAACATTTTAAAATTGCCCTTCTGAACATTCATGCTATATTTTAGGCTTCTTGACAATGGATCAAAGTTCTTGAAGTGATAGCATTATTTCTACCTATCATTAGGATGTTATTGAGTTAACAGTGAATACTAGACAGATTTTGAAAAACCTTGTCTGAAACATTGTTGGGGCTGAAATAATTTTAAATGGTGAGCATTTGTAACAGTAAATAATGATTATCAGTAACATTCTTCAGTTTTCCTTCATTGGTATTTACAGATAGGTATTAGATAAATACAACTTGCTGAAATGTTGGTATTCAGCCAAAGATGCAAACAGCTGTTTATTGTGTAGTATTGGCTTTATAGATGGCACTGATCTCAGATTAACTTTGAAGTTCCTCTTAGATTCTTACCAACTATCTTTTATTTAATACAGGTGCTATTGGAGTTACTCGGTCACTATACTTCACTGCTAACAAAACACTGGTTTTCACCAAATGGCTCAGTTCTACATTAATATCTGGCTTTATTGTATATGGTACAGTAGCATGATTTCCTGGAACTTCATCAAGACAATCACTACAACACCAAAATTACCCTTTTTATTTATTGCCAGCTAAGTTTTGTTATCTTTGTGATTTAAGAACAGTTTCCATCAACCAGATACAGTTTGAATAGGTCATTGTGCACATTAAATGTCACTTTTACTACAATTGTACTTCATGGTACCGCTTCTTCACCAGATTGGAAAACCAGTGAAAATGGAACCTTGCAGAAGTGTTTTTGCAGTCTCTTTAGTTTCATGCAAAACATATAAAGAAGTGTTGAGTAAACCATATTGCAAGACACCAATTTAGCTCTGTAAAACTACACTATAAGAGTTGGCAAATACAATGCCAATTCAGTGTTAGTGTCATTGCTTGACTTGTCATTAGCTTTTGCTGGTGTACATGTACTAGTATTATTCAAACTTGCATAGCTTTTCACTAGATAATAATGGTTTAAATTTAAACCAGCGCTTGGTTTTGTCACTTCCACAGCTTTCTTCAAGTTATTAAAGTTGTTTCTCATACCTTTCACTTTTCAGTACACAGACCAATTTATCTCTCAGTTTGTTGAACCCAAAGTCCCACACTAATTTCTTTAATACTGCCACTTATTGTGCAGTTTTCTCCCCCATATCTTTTTTATTGTGATTATGAAAACAAAAATTTTCAGCCTTTGTCAGAATTTTAAATAGAAACTATGTTTTTAATGTCGCTATCATTTAACTGTAGCATTTATTACCAGAGTTCTGTGCTTCTAAACAATTTTATTTTGGAACAGAATTCACTGTTATAGCATACAAATTCAATATTCATTGTCCACTCTTTAAAATGTTTATAAAATTCATCAATATTTTAATATATAACACCATATTCCTTCTTTTTTATTTTCATAGCACCCTACAGTAAAAAATAAAAACTGAAGGTTAGGTTACGATCATCAAGATGGTTATACTGTTGTTCATTGTAAAGTAAAAACTGAAGGTTAGGTTATGATCATCAAGGTGGTAATGCTGTTGTTGGTTGCAAAGTAAAAACTGAAGGCTAGGTTAAGATCATCAAGATGGTTATACTTTTGTTGGTTGTAAAGTAAAAAGTAAAAACTGAAGGTTAGGTTATGATCATCAAGGTGGTAATACTGTTGTTGGTTATAAAGTAAAAAGTAAAAACTAAATGTTAGGTTAAGATCATCAAGATGGTTATACTGTTGTTGGCTGGTAAAGTAAAAAGTAAAAACTAAAGGTTAGGATACGATCATCTAGGTAGTAATACTGTTGTTGGTTGTAAATTAAACTGAGGGTTAGGTTAAGATCATCAAGATGGTTATACTGTTGTTGGTTATAAAGTAAAAACTGAAGGTTAGGTTAAGATCATCAAGATGGTTATACTGTTGTTGGTTATAAAGTGAAAACTGAAGGTTAGGTTACGATCATCAAGGTGGTTATACTGTTATTGGTTATAAAGTAAAAACTGAAGGTTAGGTTAAGATCATCAAGGTAGTAATACTGTTGTTGGTTGTAAAGTAAAAACTAAAGGTTAGGTTACGATCATCAAGATGGTTATACTGTTGTTGGTTATAAAGTAAAAACTGAAGGTTAGGTTAAGATAATTAAGGTAGTAATACTGTTGTTGGTTGTAAAGTAAAAAATAAAAACTGAAGGTTAGGTTAAGATCATCAAGATGGTTATACTGTTGTTGGTTGTGAAGTAAAATATAAAAACTGAAGGTTACACTCTGATCATCTAGGTGGTAATACGGTTGTTGGTTGTAAAGTTAGATAACAACTGAAATTGGTTTACATGAGGTAGAAGTTGGAACACTGAAAACATCAACAAGAGTTCATCATGTTGCTTTCAAGTTTAAAATTAGTGTCATTGAAGATTGTATTCACAGAGCACTTTGACCACTCACAAGATTAGATAAAAATAATCCAGAAATATCTATGTAGAAGTCATAAAATAATCATTGGTGCACAAGATAAAAGTGGAATAAAATACATGAAACAGTAGATACATTTCTTAATTTGACCATCTACATGAAGTAATGGCTCAGGCTAAATCTATGAACAATGTAAAGTGGGAAACAACACAGGAAACAGTTGTTAAGTTTCTTCACTGTGTCTGTTATAGAAAGTAACATATCAGGTTAAATCTATACACAAGTAACCTTAGGATGGTGTACATCAAACAGTTGTTAAGTTTCTTCACTGGGTCTGTTACAGAAAGTAACATATCAGGTTAAATCTATACACAAGTAACCATAGGATGGTGTACATCAAACAGTTGTTAAGTTTCTTCACTGGGTCTGTTACAGAAAGTTACATATCAGGTTAAATATTTCCACAAGTAACCATAGGATGGTGCACATCAAACAGTAGATAAGTTTCTTCACTGGGTCTGTTATAGAAAGTAACATATCAGGTTAAGTCTATACACAAGTAACCTTAGGATGGTGTACATCAAACAGTAGATACGTTTCTTCACTGGGTCTGTTATAGAAAAAACATATCAGGTTAAGTCTATACACAAGTAACCATAGGATGGTGTACATCAAACAGTTGTTAAGTTTCTTCACTGGATCTGTTATAGAAAAAACATATCAGGTTAAGTCTATACACAAGTAACCATAGGATGGTGTACATCAAACAGTTGTTAAGTTTCTTCACCGGGTCTGTTATACAAAGTAACATATCAGGTTAAATCTATACACAAGTAACCATAGGATGGTGTACATCAAACAGTTGTTAAGTTTCTTCACTGGGTCTGTTATAGAAAGTAACATATCAGGTTAAGTCTATACACAAGTAACCTTAGGATGGTGTACATCAAACAGTTGTTAAGTTTCTTCACCGGGTCTGTTATAGAAAGTAACATATCAGGTTAAATCTATACACAAGTAACCATAGGATGGTGTACATAAAATAGTAGATAATTTTCTTCACTGGGTCTGTTATAGAAAGTAACATATCAGGTTAAATCTGTGCACAAGCAACATAGGATGGTGTACATAAAACAGTAGACAAGTCTCTTCACTGGGTCTGTTATAGAAAGTAACATATCAGGTTAAATCTATACAGAAGTTACATAGGATGGTGTACATAAAACAGTAGACAAGTTTCTTCACTGGGTCTGTTATAGAAAGTAACATATCAGGTTAAATCTATACACAAGTAACATAGGATGGTGTACATAAAACAGTAGATTAGTTCCTTTGCTGTGACTGTTATAGAAAATAACATATCAGGTTAAATCCATACACAAGTAACATATGATGGTGTACATAAAACAGTAAAGTTCCTTGGTGTGTCTGTTATAAAAGTAACATATCAGGTTAAGTCTATACACAAGTAACCATAGGATTGTGTATATCAAACAGTAGATAAGTTTCTTCACTGTGTCTGTTATAAAAGTAACATATCAGGTTAAGTCTATACACAAGTAACCATAGGATGGTGTACATCAAACAGTTGTTAAGTTTCTTCACTGAGTCTGTTATAGAAAGTAACATATCAGGTTAAATGTAGCATATGACTTCAAGAGGACTTAGTGTATTCCATATTAAAAGGGTAAAGAAATTTTCTGTTTTTGAGTTATGAAATGTTTAATTTATTGTAAAGTCAGATGTATAGTATTTGCATGCTGAAAAATTAATAACTTTTTTGGTATTTTATTCTGTTTATGACTAACTAGAATTTGTGTACATTTATTATGAGGATTATCACTTTTTTTTAATTGTTTATTTTTAAGTAGGCTTGTTAAAAACTGTTATTATTTATAAGCTTTTCACATGAAATTACTTTTGTGACATAAACTTCTTTGTAGATTTTAACCAAGGACAGTTATGATGAACCTCCTGAAGATGGAGTTTATGTTAATGGTCTTTTTCTGGTTGGAGCACGATGGGATCGAGATCTGTAAGACATTTTACTACTTAAGACAGATATATTGCAGTATATTTTAATGTTTTGAATAAATACTAGTGTTTTATACTGAAAAATAAAGTTGTCATGTCTCTGATAAAGAACCAATTTGCAAAGTGATAGTT
Source organism: Tachypleus tridentatus (assembly GCF_004210375.1). NCBI lineage: Eukaryota > Metazoa > Arthropoda > Merostomata > Xiphosura > Limulidae > Tachypleus > Tachypleus tridentatus. The sequence continues at coordinate 25,012,663 of NW_027467777.1, read as the reverse complement.
AATACTTAAATATGCAATGTGTAGTATCACTTATGTGTATATGCAATTAATATTTCTTTTTAATTTCTTATAAAAGAAGAATTTAAAAAACAAGTATTGCTACACAGTTTGTTTACGTAACATTGTAGATTTGGTTTAGAGGAACAATTTCCCAAAGTGTTATGGAGTCAAATGCCTTTTATCTGGATTAAACCAACTCCAAAAAGTAATATTCATGACGAAGGAAGATACAAGTAAGTGCATTTTAATACAAAAATAAACCTGTTCCGAATAATAAAGTAGTTCTCATCAAATGACATTGTACTGCTAACTGATGTTTAACATTATTTCAACAGAGACGGCAATATTTTGTGCATTTATGAAACTGCATATCTATTAGCTGTTAATCTAGTACATGGTTTTATTTGGCTTTTGTTTTATCTGTTGAGTAAATTTATCTCTAGTATGACAGTGACAAATATACATATAAATATTGTCCATCAAAACTGAAGCTAACCTATGGATATGTGTGTTTCTGTACTTTTTGTTAACAATGCATATATTGAGGATAATAATAATGGGAAATTCTAGGTGATTTGGCATGTTTTGTTCATGTTTAGTCTTACTAATAATCTATATGTGTTCCAGTCTTTCCATATTCAACTGTATTTAAATATATATTCAGACTAATTAAATTCTAAAAGTGGATGTTACATTAAATATTGTATATTGAAGATCTTTTGGCTGAATGGTTGACCACATGATTCACTTTCCCTTACAGCAATTCTTCATATTCAAACTCTTAAACATGTGTCACATTTGTGAACAATATCTAGTGTTGTTAAGTTTTTATTCTAATTAGAAATCATTAATTGTATTGGAAATAATTCTCAATTCTACTAGGAGATTGAGTTTTAAAATAAGCAAATACTAAAAAATTAGATTAAAGTGCATTATTTTCTCTTTTTAGATGTCCTTTGTATAAGACGAGTGAACGAAGAGGAACATTGTCTACAACTGGACATTCTACTAACTATGTATTACCTTTCCTTCTACCTACACAACTACCTCCTCAACATTGGATCAAACGAGGTGCTGCGCTACTTTGTCAACTAGACAACTAAAAAGTTTCAGTTTAAAAATGTAAAATTCATTGTCATAGACAAACCAAATTTTTTCTTGAAATCTGTCTTTAAATTTGGTATATGTTTATTTAAATGTACATATAATTTTAGCTAACACCTGTAAAAATACGGTAACAGAAGTGTAAAAATTGTTCATACTTTTTTTGATTTCTGAAATAGTTGCTTTTCATACTATTGATACTTTATAAAGTAACCTCAGAACTCATGATCCAACAAACATTAGAGGAATTTAACTTTCTTGGGCACACAAAGATGAAACCATATTTTCTGGTGAAATTACAACTCAAAGATCTATCTGTTGTTGGATATATGAAGGGATGGAAATACTACTCCAACAGTCATAAGAGGCAGTGAACTTTCTTGGGCTTACATATACAAAATCGTATTTCCTGATAAGGTTCTTACCTCTTCACACAAGATTCGCTCTTCTTATTCAATGTTGCCCTCTATAAGCAAACTTTTTCTTCCTACGTGCCAGAAGCCTCTATTGAAATTACAAGATTCCAACACGTCTCTCACGGAAATCATCAAACATCACTTTCTCAAAAATAGAAGCATTACATGCTCCTGCAAAGCATGTAACTCCCTCTACACTCCTCAACCAAACTATCACTTCTCATTTGGTAGTGCTTGTGTTCAGACATACTCTTTTGTTTGTTTAATGCTTCATGACTTTGTTACCTCACAAAGCATGTAACTCCCTCTACACTCCTCAACCAAACTATCACTTCTCATTTGGTAGTGCTTCTGTTCAGACATACTCTTTTGTTTGTTTAATGCTTCATGACTTTGTTACCTCACAAAGCATGTAACTCCCTCTACACTCCTCAACCAAACTATCACTTCTCATTTGGTAGTGCTTCTGTTCAGACATACTCATTTGTTTGTTTAATGCTTCATGTTTGACTTTGTTACCTCACAAAATGGTTGTTTTTTTAATTAATTTGCTTTCATTCAGTCCATTTCTTCTATTAGTATTTATCAGTACAATCTAGTCACTTTCTTTTCTAGACTCAAATTTGGTGAACATTTCTAAGCAATGTATTCCGAAAATAACTTTACCATGAAATGGTAACGACAGTGAATTTATCTGCTTTAATATGCCAGGAGATCAAACATTAGGTGGAACAACTTTTGTTCCTGGAGACTGCTGAGTTTCCTCCAGAACAGGCTGGTCTTGTGAAGGCTGATGAGGACTTTGATCATCTTTTTCCACATCAAATTTTTCTATTCCCATTCCCAACCCTATGAATCTACTAAGCCTAATGCAGTCTTTATGATTTCTGTGTCTCAGGTTTGTGACATTATATTGCTTTCTCCTATTCCTTATTTCCAACTTTTTTTGTTTTTTTCCTCTTTCAACTGATATTCAGATTTATGCTGATCACTTTGCCTCACAATTAAGCAAGAGAATTAGCATGCCACACCCCCTGCAGGCTTCAGATCAGTTTGCACTTTTCTACCATCATGCTGTCTCTTTTTTAGACCAGCTACTGTTAAGTTTCTTATTGCCTCTTTTGCTGCACCCAATTGTCTGTCAGTCTTACCCATGCCCAATATTCTTGCTTGTAACTTTCCCTTACAAATCTATTACAGTATCTTTCTTCCATACACCTCATATCTGAGGCTCTCCACAGAAATCCTAAGAGGTTTTCTGAAAATACCCTTGCCCTTATCTTAGCCTGCATATTGTCTTTGGCTCTGGCATTACATATATGGTTTCTTTGTTGTTGGGACCTTATAAGTCCTAATGCAGTATTGGCTGAAGTCCATTTACCTTCAGCATATCTTAAGAATTTATGTATGGTCCCATTTCTAAGACATTACATTTTTAATACAGTCACAGAAACTCTAGAGACTTGGGTGACATCATTCCAATAGCAATCCACCCTTATGAATATCATAGCCCCTTTGTCTCAGTCAGAACCTCATGTGCCTCCATCACTTTCATAGAAAATGCATTAACACACCCCATCACCACCAATAGCAGTGACCACCCAGTAAGTTTGAGTCTAGTAGGAGCTCAGCTTTTTGAATTTCTTCATCACTGGCTTCCTTCATGAGTGATAAATGAGTGCTTCAGGTGTAGTCAGAAAGATTCAATGTCCAGTTTTTTTCCTCACATCCCTCCTCACCCAATTTCCTTCACTCCTCCAGATCCCATAACCAGCCAATATCTGTAAGAAGCAGTTCAGGAACTGTTCTTGCAGTAGACCATTGAACCTGTTCTCCATATTTCTGGGGGTTTCTACTCCTACCTTTTCATTATCCCCAAGAAAACTGGAGATTTGTGTCTGGTAATTGATTTACCTCACCTCAGTCACTTTGTTTTACTACCTCTGTTCACCATGGAGTCTTTTCTCATCCTTAGATGGGCATTTTCTCTGGAGTTGTGGATGACCAAAATGGATGACTCCAACACTTGCCTTCATATACCAATACTACATTAGTTAGTCTCATCCTTATTTTTGATTTGTTCATCTCAGGTTGTTATATCAATTTCAGACCTCCCCCTTTGGACTTGCAGCAGCACCTTATATACTTTGCTGTATTTGGGGGTCTTTTTAAACACTTATCAGTCTGGCCAAGCCCTCTCCTTTGCTTCATTCAATAGAACTCTTGGTTCACCACACCCTCTCAGCTCAGTCACTTACTGCCTGCAAAATTCTATCACTTTTGGAAATGTAATCATCAGTGATCATCATTGACATTACTAGTCCCCTTTGGTCATGCCCATGTGAGATCCCTTCAGTGAGCACTTCATGATCAATGAACAATGGAACCATGCTGAAGATTTTTATTCTACCCCATTATCCATCCTTTTAACCTGGATGATCAGCTTTGGTGGTTAGACAAAAGCCCATACTTCAATAGGTGTGCTGCCTTCTCTCCCATATCCTGATCTACATCTTTTCAAGGACACGTTCATTCAGGGATGAGAGGTGTGAGTCAGTCACCAGGAGGCTTTGGGCTGTTAATTTGCAGATTAAAGACCTTTGCATATCAGTGTGCTTGAACTTCTGCCCACACGTTGAGTGTTGCATCACTTTTTCCTTTTACCTGACATTGTCTGGTTATGGTTCATTCAAACAATTCTATAATGGTGGCACATACGAACCACCAAGGGGGTACCCAGTCCATAGATCTCTGTCTTTGGACACTGGATCTCTTGTACTATGTCCACAAACATTACATCATCTTATTGTGTGACATGTGCTAATGTGCTTTTATTCTGGTTGCAGATCTTCTTTTGCACCCTAACCAGATATATACCACCCAGTAGTCATTAGGTCCCCTTGTTTTCAGGGATCTTTGCTATTGGTGGGATTCTCCCAACATGAATGCCTTTTCTTTGGGCATCAACAACAAATTACATCTCTTTTACTTGCCTGTACCTCATCCCCAAGTTCTGGCAGTTGATGCCTTCAGCCAGTATTTTTATGTGTACCTACCCATCCAATTACTTCATTTGATTATTTCTCTCATCCACCCCACTTGTGGTTGCTGGTTTTTGGTTAGCACAGCCTCAATTTCCCTGATTACAGTGATTGTGCCTCTTCCAATTCCTCCCTATCTTTTTTGTCAACCTTCATGTCCTGCATCTTCTCACCTGGCTTTTATCTCATCCTTGATGAGAAACTCTAGTTTCACATGTCGAGGTGCTTCCTTGTTGGTTGGTTCCATCTGTTCATTTTTCACAAAGGTGTACCAGTGCAGGTGGATGGTGTTCTGTCTTGGTCTACAACTAGGGGTTTTTCTGCTGACTGGCCTACTGTGGATTGTATGTCAGAATTTCTCATCTGGCTCTCTGACAATGGGTCTTCAGTCTCCTCTCTTTTAAGATATCAAGCAGTATTATCCCATAATTTTCGTCACAGTAACATAGCGTTTTTACTTTCCCTAACCTTATCATGCTCATGCATTTCTTCTGGATACATTTCCCTCCCAAACAACCGACCCTTATGGATTGGGATGTTAATGTGGTCCTCCATTCCCTTACTTTACCTCTGTTTGAACCACTTTCCTTTTATTCCATGTTTCACCTTTCCCTTAAAACAAACGTCTTTTAACCTGTGAATGTCAACAGTCTGATTTGTTTGCAATTGACGTTTCACATATCCTTTATTACTCTTCCTGTTTTCTCCTTTATACAGATTGCTTCTTTCTCCCAAAAACCTCAACAGCTTTGGAGGGTGAATCCTTCTTTCCTCCTATTTCCCATCTTTACCTTCAACTGAATCTGGTTAGTCTTCTGACCAGTCGGTTAGAATAGTGCTTCCTTCTGGAGTACACATATCAGACTCTTTATCACCTGACAAACCTCCTTCCTTTATGATCTTCTATACTTACCAATTGGGTTCATCTTTTCATTCAAGTGGTCTATTTTTCCCTACCCTCTTCCTTGAAATTTGTTTCAGGTGTCCTCCCATCAGATCCAACACCTCAGTTTTTTCCTTGCTTCTTGTCTTCATCATCTAATGGAAGAAATTCTATAGTCTAGCATATAGACCACACCCAATACATTCATCTCCCACTACCTCCATCATATTGCAATTTTCTATTCATCAGGGTTTCATCTACCACCTGTGACTATTCTTCATACTTTGATGTGACTCTAACTTGTAAGTTTTTATTCATAGTTTTCTTTCTTTTCGTGGGACTTTCTTTGTTTCTGTATCCCATGGATCTCACTCTGTGATGAGTGGGACCTGACCAGGTATTCTTTAACTCAAAATCTGTACTGTCCATCCATGTTTATTTGTGCTTTATTAGCCATGGTTTTGTATGCTCACCATTGAGATTGGGTGTTCCACAATATTGCTTGTAGATTCATTACCTTGCTTCATAATCATGCCTGTTCCAGGCCATACTGTCCACAAACTGCAGTTGTAAAGCAGAAGGAGATTTCTGCCCATCCCTGCTATGCCTAGAGTGAAAACCTTGGTCTAGCTTGCTTTTCAAAATAAGGTTTTGAGGTCACCCATTGCACTGTCTCAGGTTATGATATTCCTCCAGACTTTGTAGTGCACTGTCACCCTCTTTTATTCAAGTAAAGTAAGGAGTCCTTATCACTTTTCAGTTCCAAGCTGCTGGAATGGTTGACCATGGATGTACCCTGCTGAAGGAGTTCTACACAATAACCATTCAGTTATAGAATAGGGCGATTGTGTTCTGCAGGTCATTGTAACCAATGACAACAGAATGAAATACTAGAATGCATCTCACCTCTTCAATTGAGATCCCACATTCTACCCCCACACAGATGGTGGTATCCCACAGACAAGTTTTGGAATGAACCAATCATAAATCCTCACACAGGTTTTACGTTACCAATCTTCCTCCCTCAATTTCCTCCATCTGTGTTGAGGATCACAGTGGTGGTACATGGGATTGTTCTATTTCTGTCTGTGACTTCCCTCTTCCTTTTGTTATGGGGATGTTATTACCATTTGGATGGTCCTGGCTTGTTCCATGGTTGGGGGAGCTGATTACATGTGATAGCCATCCATTTGATACTGTATGTCAAGTTCCTGAATCGACAGCTCAGAGCTAATCCTCATGCCATACCCAGGAATCAGAGTGTTTTTTAATCCCTCAATTCTTGGGTTTGAGATGAAGATGGTATGATCATAATCATACCTTAATGTGGATGTCAGTACCTCATGGACAAGTTCTGGATGTAGTCGACTTACAGAATACAGCCCACAATGCCCTGTCACTTTGTACCTAGGAGAGTGTTTTTTGTTTACCCACCTTTCTCACTGTGGAATTGAATTAAAGAATATTTCTATGTTTAGAATCACTTACCTACCACATTCTCTTCCACTCAAATCTGCTCCTATCATTTTCTGCCATTATATCTCACACATTCCATAACTGGATGATGAGTATACAGAAATGGTGCAGTTCCTTTCTTTAAATTTAAATCTCTCATTTCCAGGAGTGTCTTTCAGAAGCTTTCAATTGGTGCTTTGATCGCTCTCTCTCGCACTGGTTCCTCCTCTGACAAGATTAGCTAGAATTCCATGGTGGTGAGGAGTGATTTTTAGTAGATACTTCCCTCTTCTCACACTTCCCACCCTTCCTCCTCACATTTTTCTGGTACTCACATCTGCCAAACTTTGAAATGATAGTTCAACACAGGAGTGTAAAGAGAGTCATATATGTCACCTGAGCATGTCATGCTCCTGTTGCTGAGGTGGTGACACATGATAATTTTCATGAAACGTTTTGGAATATTACAATTTCAATAAGGGGGGGATGGAGGAAGAGCTTATGGCATGCTTAAAGAAAAAGTTTTCATATAGATGACAGCACTGAGCAAGAATAGCTAATTTTATAATAAGAGGTAAGTGCCTATTGAAATACATTTTCAATATAGGAAAAATTAAAAATTATTGTGAAATTACAACTCAGAGCTCTATCTGTTTAGACTTATAAAGAGTATAGAAACACTTAGTATTAACTACAAAATGATCTTGGGTGCCTAGCTTGGAAAAATTTGTCTCTTGTGATGTGCTTGTTGCCAGTTTAAGTTTGTATTTATTGTCAAATTAAGGGTGGTTAACAATGGGTATTTTATTAATATTAGCATAAAAGTGTAAATAACCAAATGTATAGATAGCTGAACACAATAGTAAGTAAATAAAATGGTATATATATGATTACAAATTTGGAGATTGAGGAACAGTAATGAAAACAAGATAGACATTTTTAGTATAGTAGGAAATAAACCATATTTTTCATAATTTAAGGACAATAAAAAACTTTTGGTCCATCCCATCCACTAAACTTTAACAACAAAATACTTGGAGCCAGGTCTTTTCATTATAACGTTTATCAAACCTTAACTCTCTAGAATCCACCACATCTGAAGGCAACCTATTCCAAAAAACAACCACCCTGTTATAAAAATAAAACTGTCTTAGCCTAAAACAACTCAGACCGTGTATAAATTTATATTTTTGTCCCCTAATCCTACCTTTCTTACCATTAAGTAAGAAATTTCAGATATCTTAACCTCTCTTCATACAACAATCTTTTCATACTGACTAGTAGTTCTTCTAACAGTTCACTGTCCTTTCTAAGTCAGGGCACCCAAAACTGAATACTATATTTTAAATGTGACTTCACAGATTGCTAGGCAACAAGATAAGTGAATTAACCAGTCTTGGTAGCCTACATGGTTTCAAGCTTCATGTTGGGTCTGACCACTAACTCATGAAAATGCAAGGTGTGACTGTCAGTCCAGCTGTCTTAGAGCTAAACGTAGTTTAGTATATGCCTAAATATTGACATAGAAGAATGTCCATAATCCTCGCAAATACTGCCACTTATTGGACACTCCAAGTAAGCCACCACTATGGTCAATTAACATCAGTCTGTGAAATGGCAGCAGACTATATGTGAATGAAGAAACAGAGAATAAAGACAGTTGTCACAAGCTCTCTCTCAGTTTAAAAGAGCACACACAGAATTCTTCTCTTCTTTAATTATTGTAATTTTGCTTTCTGTTTTAATGTTTCTGAATACTACTTTGTGTTAAATGCAGTAAAAACAGATAAAATAAGAGTTATGCTCTTCATTCTGTGACTTCCTACTAATTTGCTCTGATGGAACTCAGTTAATCTGCAAATAATACAGTTATGTTTGTGTAAAATTTTATTTTCTGATTTTAATATATTTAACTTAACATTATCTAACTCTTATTAAACAAGTGTACAAGTTCATGATAATGAGGAACTCACTTGAAGTAAATATATAGTAGAGATAGCTGATGTGGATATTAAAAAAAATTATTCAAAACACAAAACAAGTAAAAATGTTTTGATATCTTCATTTCACCTTATGGTAACCTAAAAACCTAACTTGTTTTGTGTTATTTTAAATTAATGTCTGTATGAGTTGTCCCTAGTTTATACGTTGTTATAATATGAATACAGTGAAGTAAGTATTCAGTGAGTAATCATTTGAGGACCTGTCAGTAACTTCAGTTTCAGTATAGTTATTTCATCTGTTCACTTACTCATTGTGTTACCTATTTCTTTATCTATCAAGGTTGATTAAGATATACATGTGTAAATATCTTGTAACTGACATTAAAACATTGTATTTAAAGGTTGACTTATATTTAGCTAGTTGCAAACTTTATACCAAAAAAGTATTTATGAAATTAGGGTTACAAGTGAACATGGCTATAGCCAATAGCATTCAAGAAATTAATTAACTGGTTATCACTGTGTAGATTAGATCTCACATTTTTACTAGATAAGAAAAAAACCAAACCTGCCCAAAGATAGAACATGTAACAGTAATAAATATTTTGCTGAATCTCCTATCCTGCTGCTCTAAGTTTAACTTAGTTTTACCTGAATAAATCACATTTAGTACTTGTACAGATTTTCATATTTGGAAATTAGGGTTAAAAAATAACTTCAAAAACAAAATTACTTTCCTTTCTCCAAGATTTTAATTTCTTCTTATTTGTGATTTTCAACATCGTTTTAAATATTTCAAATAAAACTACAAATTTTTCCTTTGTTCTTACTTTATTAATAACACCATTTTCAGTTTTACTATATTCAGTCACAGATGCTAACACAGAATTTATTAGAATACCAAAAGTATAAACAAGCTAGTTTTCTTTTATAAACTCATCATTGCCATGATCAGTGTTGGCAAACACCTTTACAAATGATAGTGAGACAAATACAGACATCCTACAATGTCAAATAACTAAACTTGATATTACATTTTTATAAAACTACCAAGTAAACATAATATTATGTATATGTGCAGTTTAAACATCTTTATGTTATGTAATAGGTATATTGAGTAACAGTGTTGTATATACAGGTCAACTTTATTATCTTCATAGTAATGTGATAGGTATACTGAGTAACAGTGTGGTATATGCAGGTCAACTTTATTATCTTCATAGTAATGTGATAGGTATACTGAGTAACAGTGTGGTAAATGTAGGTCAACTTTATTATCTTCATAGTAATGTAATAGGTATATTGAGTAACAGTGTTGTATATGCAGGTCAACTTTATTATCTTCATAGTAATGTAATAGGTATATTGAGTAACAGTGTTGTATATGCAGGTCAACTTTATTATCCTTATAGTAATGTGATAGGTATACTGAGTAACAGTGTGGTATATACAGGTCAACTTTTTTAACCTTATAGTAATGTGATAGGTATACTGAGTAACAGTGTGGTATATGCAGGTCAACTTTATTATCCTCATAGTAATGTGATAGGTATACTGAGTAACAGTGTGGTATATGTAGGTCAACTTATTATCTTCATAGTAATGTGATAGGTATACTGAGTAACAGTGTGGTAAATGTAGGTCAACTTTATTATCTTCATAGTAATGTAATAGGTATATTGAGTAACAGTGTGGTATATGCAGGTCAATTTTATTATCCTCATAGTAATGTGATAGGTATACTGAGTAACAGTGTGGTATATACAGGTCAATTTTATTATCCTTATAGTAATGTGATAGGTATACTGAGTAACAGTGTGGTATATGCAGGTCAACTTTATTATCTTCATAGTAATGTGATAGGTATACTGAGTAACAGTGTGGTTTATGCATGTCAACTTTATTATCCTTATAGTAATGTGATAGGTATACTGAGTAACAGTGTGGTATATACAGGTCAACTTTATTATCCTCATAGTAATGTGATAGGTATACTGAGTAACAGTGTGGTATATACAGGTCAATTTTATTATCCTCATAGTAATGTGATAGGTATACTGAGTAACAGTGTGGTATATACAGGTCAATTTTATTATCCTCATAGTAATGTGATAGGTATACTGAGTAACAGTGTGGTATATACAGGTCAATTTTATTATCCTCATAGTAATGTGATAGGTATACTGAGTAACAGTGTGGTATATACAGGTCAATTTTATTATCCTTATAGTAATGTAACAGGTATACTGAGTAATAGTGTGGTATATGCAGGTCAACTTTATTATCCTCATAGTAATGTGATAGGTATACTGAGTAACAGTGTGGTATATGCAGGTCAACTTTATTATCCTTATAGTAATGTGATAGGTATACTGAGTAACAGTGTGGTATATACAGGTCAACTTTATTATCCTCATAGTAATGTGATAGGTATACTGAGTAACAGTGTGGTATATGCAGGTCAACTTTACTATCTTCATAGTAATGTGATAGGTATACTGAGTAACAGTGTGGTGTATGCAGGTCAACTTTATTATCCTTATAGTAATGTGATAGGTATACTGAGTAACAGTGTGGTATATACAGGTCAACTTTATTATCTTCATAGTAATGTGATAGGTATACTGAGTAACAGTGTGGTAAATGTAGGTCAACTTTATTATCTTCATAGTAATGTAATAGGTATACTGAGTAACAGTGTGGTATATGCAGGTCAACTTTATTATCCTTATAGTAATGTGATAGGTATACTGAGTAACAGTGTGGTATATACAGGTCAACTTTTTTATCCTTATAGTAATGTGATAGGTATACTGAGTAACAGTGTGGTATATGCAGGTCAACTTTATTATCCTCATAGTAATGTGATAGGTATACTGAGTAACAGTGTGGTATATGTAGGTCAACTTATTATCTTCATAGTAATGTGATAGGTATACTGAGTAACAGTGTGGTAAATGTAGGTCAACTTTATTATCTTCATAGTAATGTAATAGGTATATTGAGTAACAGTGTGGTATATGCAGGTCAACTTTATTATCCTTATAGTAATGTGATAGGTATACTGAGTAACAGTGTGGTATATACAGGTCAACTTTATTATCCTTATAGTAATGTGATAGGTATACTGAGTAACAGTGTGGTATATGCAGGTCAACTTTATTATCTTCATAGTAATGTGATAGGTATACTGAGTAACAGTGTGGTTTATGCATGTCAACTTTATTATCCTTATAGTAATGTGATAGGTATACTGAGTAACAGTGTGGTATATTCAGGTCAACTTTATTATCTTCATAGTAATGTAATAGGTATACTGAGTAACAGTGTGGTATATACAGGTCAACTTTATTATCCTCATAGTAATGTGATAGGTATACTGAGTAACAGTGTGGTATATACAGGTCAATTTTATTATCCTCATAGTAATGTGATAGGTATACTGAGTAACAGTGTGGTATATACAGGTCAATTTTATTATCCTCATAGTAATGTGATAGGTATACTGAGTAACAGTGTGGTATATACAGGTCAATTTTATTATCCTCATAGTAATGTGATAGGTATACTGAGTAACAGTGTGGTATATACAGGTCAATTTTATTATCCTTATAGTAATGTAACAGGTATACTGAGTAATAGTGTGGTATATGCAGGTCAACTTTATTATCCTCATAGTAATGTGATAGGTATACTGAGTAACAGTGTGGTATATGCAGGTCAACTTTATTATCCTTATAGTAATGTGATAGGTATACTGAGTAACAGTGTGGTATATACAGGTCAACTTTATTATCCTCATAGTAATGTGATAGGTATACTGAGTAACAGTGTGGTATATGCAGGTCAACTTTACTATCTTCATAGTAATGTGATAGGTATACTGAGTAACAGTGTGGTGTATGCAGGTCAACTTTATTATCCTTATAGTAATGTGATAGGTATACTGAGTAACAGTGTGGTTTATGCAGGTCAACTTTATTATCCTCAAAGTCATGTGATAGGTATACTGAGTAACAGAAGATTTCATAAGGAATATGTTACACAGCAATTTTAAATTTCCCCAAATTGCTATGTTCATCAGAATGAAAGAAGGGAACTGGACAAAATATACAATACAATCAAAATTTTTTATTAACACAGCATACACAAACACATTGTGTGTATCTGCTGAAATGTCGGTTTTACTGTAACATAAGTTGGTTAAATTAATATACCAGACAGTTTAAATCTCATGTTTCTTGATTAACAAGTAATGTCAGATTTATTCACAATGGCTAATGCTAACCATGTGTCTGATCATTCTTGTTCAAAATAAGGGAGATTATAAGCTCAAGATATCACCTGACCTACTATTAAAAGTCACAGCTTTCCATCTACTTGAACAAAGTAAAGTATTATAGCCAGATCACCAATGGACAGAAGAATTTGACAGCTACAGATAATAACATGTATTATGTAAAAAACTGCACGTACTCATAATAACTGACAAACTTTAAATAACACTGTATTAAAACAAGAAGGTAGTTAATGCATAATACGTTTGTAAAACAAAGTTGTGTGATTTTGACCAGTGAGTGTTTGTTCATAGCATGAAATAAATCATAGATTACTAACGAAGGAGCTACAATGCAATTAGTTCAGCCCACAGAATGTTTATTTCAACCATCCTGAAGGGAATAAATATTGGCTCAGAAATTTAAGCATATTCTTTTTATTGTTACAAACTGTGCTTTAACATTTTAATACAGACATTTGTAGTGTTGTAAGCTATACTTTTAGTGTTATAATGTGTTTGTCAGGTAAAGAAAGCTACATGTCATAATGATAATGTTACGATCAAATTAGACAATAGTACTTGAAGGGTTCTACATGATTTTAATAGATTCAACAGTAGATACTGATGTGAAATAAGTAGAAAACTATTATGCTGTTTCAAGTTAGTTGAAAAGACAGTTATTTTAAGCCAATAGAATGAATAAGTTTTTAAATTAAATATCAGAATCTAGGTTAGCTAATGTTCATACTGATCTATTTTATACAAGTATAGTGAGTTTATTATATTAGTGTACTGCAGTTAGCGTCATTTATAAAATAAGCCTACAGCAAGCTGCAACAATATACAAGTGTTCAAGTTTGTAGAATTATCAAAAAATAAATACACTGCTTATTTATATAGACTGCACTTTAATTTGTATCTCGGAACGGCTGGTGTGGGTATTAACACTTTTATTGATAAGGAGAGAACAACTTTTCGATCTTCCTAGGTCATCTTCAGCTTAAGAAAGATAAAGTTTGCAAGTGACCGTTAACGGACACGTCTTAGGGACGAGAGTATTGTATTTTATAAAAACACCAACATAATTTATAAAATACAAGGTAACAACTGCCACGACTTCTTTATTGGAGAAACAAGCAGAAAAATGGAAACTAGATTCAAAGAACAATAAACACCTTCACACGTTTTTGGGCCCGGTATGGCCTGGTGAGTTAAGACGTTCGCCTCGGAATTCCGGGGTCGCTGGTTCGAATCCTGGTCGCACCAAACATTCTCGCCCTTTCAGCCGTGGGGGCGTTATAATTTCACGGTCAATCCCACTATTCGTTAGTAAAAAAGTAGCCCAAGAGTTGGCGGTGGGTGGTGATGACCTTCCCTCTAGTCTTACACTGCTATATTACGGATGGCTAGCGCAGATAGCCCTCGTGTAGCTTTGCGCGAAATTCAAAATAACAAATAACACACGTTTTTAAACACTTCAAATCAAATAAACACCACCATAGAAAACACCAGAATACTAAGTAGGGAAACAAATATAAACAGAAGCCCTACTTATATACCAACTAAAACCAAAATTAAACCAATATAAGGAAACACCTTTGTACCTATACTAATTATTAACCTAACATCCAACTGCAACGCTCTCTAAAATCCTGTGCCTATTTATACTCTCGTCTCTAAGACGTGTCCGGCAACGGTCACTTGCAAACTCTCTCAATCTAAAGATGACCTTGAAAGGTCGAAACGTTGTTCTCTCCTTATCCGCCCGCGTCGCGCTAAACATGCTTGCCCTCCCAGCCGTGGGGGTGTATAATGTGACGGTCAATCCCACTATTCGTTGGTAAAGAGTAGCCCAAGAGTTGGCGGTGGGTGGTGATGACTAGCTGCCTTCCCTCTAGTCTTACACTGCTAAATTAGGGACGGCTAGCACAGATAGCCCTCGAGTAGCTTTGTGCGAAATTCCCAAACAAACCAAAACTCTCCTTATCAATAAAAGTGTTAATACGCATACCAGCCGTTCCGAGATACACTTTTATTTTAAGTGTGTTTCTCGTCATCAAGAATGGACTTTGATTCATTTTTACTAGATAATTTGAGAGAGACCACTAATGGAAGAATAATACGAAACATAAGTAGTGTTTATGTTGGTAAATATAAAACATAAATGATGTTGAATGTTGAACGTTGAGCTTCAATAGTGTATATAGTGGCCACAAGATCAGAGACTGACATTGAAGCATTACTAGAAAAGGTAAGATTTTCAAAATAAGATATTGAAGAATATGAAACAAAAATTTAAGGACCAGGAAGAAAGGGCCAAAAGAGCAAGGTAGAAAATTAAAAGAAAATAAGAAGAAAGTTATAGAAAATGTAACGAAAATCAAGAGACAAGAACTTAAGGCAATAATTACAAGAGTGTGCTATTTAAATCAGACATGAAAAAACTGTTGGAGATGTACAATAAAATTACAACAATAAGATTGAAAAATATGGAAAGCTGTAATAACAAAATTAGAGAAGTACAAAAAGTGAAGTGAAAACGAACTTTGTTGACAGAATAAAACAACTAGAAAATGAATTATTGAATATAAAGATTAAACCAGGTACAGCCTAAAACTCCATCCACTACAAAGTGTTGAATAGAAGAACTCCTTTAGTGTTAGGTTTTTATAGGGCCACGATTCTTTACATCTCTCTCTCTCTCTCTCTCTCGTTGTTTGGGTTTTGTTTTGTTTTTTATTTCGCGCAAAGCTACTCAATCGCTATCTTTGCTAGCCGTCCATAATTTTGCAGTGTAAAACTAGAGGGAAGCCAACTAGTCATCACCACCCACCGCCAACTCTTGGGCTACTCTTTTACCAACGAATAGTGGGATTGATAGTAACATTGTAACGCCTCCACGGCTGAAAGGATGAACATGTCTGGTGCGATAGGGATTCGAACCCGCCACCTTCGGATTACTAGTTAAATGCCTTAAATCATCTGGCCTTGCCGGGGCCTCGTTGTTTGGGTATATATATGCATACCCAGGAGGGTTAGGTGAACTTGACCTCTTTTCTTTGTTTGTGTGAACTGTTTAGCATATTAGTAGTAGAAGTAGTAGTAGTACATACTCTACATTACGGTAATGTTGAATAGTGTTACGTAATGTTCCAGTAGACACCGCTGGCCAACATCCTAAGGCCACTGAACGTAACGACACAATGTGCATGTTGCGTTGTTCGCCTCAACCACGTATTTGAGTAGAGCTTTAAAAGATGGAAATGAGAAAAGGAAACATACAAATATAAAACATGTGTAGCATTTAATAGGGAAAATGTGAGCACTATGAAATTAGCCTACATACTAGCTAATCAAAAGTTTAAGACCATACTGAAACGAAGCGTTCATCGGTAAACACGTAACGAAATGTAGTCAATTGTGTTCAAGCATTAGCGTTGTCAACATCTCCCACTGACATCTCCTGTGTTACATTGTGTAAAAACATGGCAAAGGCTGAAAAGTTGACAGAGTTTGAACGTGGCAGAATTGTCAAGCTGCGAATTGTCTCTCAACGTGCCATCGCTGGTGAGACTGGGCGTAGTAAAACTGCTGTTGCAAATTTCTTAAAAGACCCTGAGGGATACGGAACGAAAATTTCAAGTGGTCGGCCCAAGATAATTTCGCCGACGTTAAGCAGGAGGATTTGACGGGTTTTCCGGCAAGATACCAGCCGATCGTCGAATCAGATTAAGGCCCTTACGGACGCAGAATGCAGCTCAAGAACAATAAGACGGCATCTACGAGAGAAAGGCTTTAAAAACCGTAAACGTCTTCAAAGGCCACGCCTCCTTCCACACCACAAAACAGCTCGATTAAACTTTGTTGAGAAGCACCAAACATGGGACATAGAAAATTGGACGAAGCTTTTGTTCTCTGATGAGAAAAAATGTAACCTGGATGGTCCATGATGGTTTTCAACGTTACTGACACGATAAGAATATCCCACCGGAGACATTTTCTACATGACACAGTGGAGGAGGTTCCATCATGATCTGGGGTGCATTCTCCTTTCATGGAACAATGAAGCTTCAGGTTATACAGGGGCGGGAAACAGCAGCTGGCTACATAGGCATGTTGGAGAGAGCATCCTTATTGACTGAAGGCTCTCGCTTGTGTGGAAATGGCTGGATTTTTCAGCAGGACAATGCTGCAATTCACAATGCACGCAGGACAAAGGACTTTTTCATGGTGAATAACGTGATTCTTTTGGACCATCCAGTGTATAAGTCCGAACTGAACCCCATTGAAAATGTTTGGAGGTGGGTGGCAAGGAAAGTCTATGGAAATAGATTTCAATTCCAAACAGTGCATGGTCTTTGTGACGCCATCATCACCACTTGGAATAACATTCCAGCCAGCCTTCTACAAACGCTTATATCAACCATGCCAAAGCGAATGTTTAAAGTTATTCGCAATGACGACCGTGCAACTCACTACTCAGACCTCTTGTTGCGCATTTTCTGCCCTGTTTAGGACTTCTTTTTTGGTATGGTCTTAAAACTTTTAATCAGCTAGTATTTAGACTAATTTCATGGTGTTCACATTTTCCATGTTAAATGCTAAAAAAGTTTTCTATTTTTATTTTTCTTATTTTCATCTTTCGAAGCTCAACTCAAATAAGTGGTTGAGTCTAACAACGCAAAATGCATATTTTTTCTTTATGTTCATTGGCCTTAAGATTTTGGCCAGCTGTGTATAAATTAATTGTGGAGATACTTAGGACCATCTTCGTCATATATGCAGTACCTGTCGAGTTCGCATGATAGATTATTTTTTCTCCAATTTTTTATCAAACTAGTTTATTGTACTATGTAGGAGTCTATCTACTATTGTTGGTGTGTTTGAGTATTTATGCATAAACTTTGAAGAGATGGTATTAGGTACTCTATATGCTGTCGTAAGTAGCGTATTTTGTAACGATTGTAATTTGGTCTTCAATTGTTCTTTGCTTACACTAATCCATACCAGAGCTACATAGTCTATTACAGGTTTTATATACGTTTTGTATATTTTTAGGGTGTTTTCAGGCGCTGCTTTACTGTTTTTACCAGTTAGACTCCTAGCATAGTTTGTTCTTCGCCAAATTTTAGTTTTTATATTATTTACATGGTTTGTCCATATAAGTTTAGAATTATACGTCAGCCCTAGAAATTTTGCAGATGTAGCAGTCTGTAGAAGCGCTACATTCATGTAAATCTGTGGTTGTGCTTTTTTGTGTTTCGTTGACTTTGTAAATATCACTAAATGGGTTTTTTGCTGTGTTTATTTTGATTCTATATTTTTGGTAGTATTCATTGTTTAATTGCGGGTGTAGATTTGTGGCTGCTGTTGCTGGTTTTGGGACGCTTTTCCAGATTGCTACATCATCAGCAAACTGTAATGAGTATCCATGATTTGGATGTTTAGGTGGCATATTGTCCACATACATGATGAAGAGAATAGGGCCAACCACCCCTCCTTGAGGGACGCCGGCTTCTGGAGTGAAGAACTCTGAGAAGGTTTACTCTACATTCTCTGTTTTCCAAAAAAGTTAGAAAGCCAGCGAATAATTCCACGTGATAGTCCCATTTCATTCATACGGAACCGGTGGCCATTATCCCGTACATCTTTATTAAAGCTATCTATTATTGTTTCGGTTAACCTAACTAAATGATCTGTCGTTTGTCTAAATTTCCCGAATCCGTTTTGCTCCTTAGGTAATTAGTGCATTGGCTTGTTTAAAGAAATTTGGATGTAGCAAGAGTAAATGATAAATTAAAGATTGCTAATAGATGATCGAATAGTTTCGGAGTGCCTTTTCTGATGAGAATTGCTTGTATGCTGTCATTTTCTGGTGATTTCTTTTTTGAGTTCTTTACTACTTGTTTGAGTTCTGTTATTGTGATTTTTTTTGGTTAGCAGTATATTATTATACTTGTTTGTGTTATTAATGTTATTGTTGTTGATATTGTCTGGAAAATAT
Source organism: Tachypleus tridentatus (assembly GCF_004210375.1). Lineage (NCBI taxonomy): Eukaryota > Metazoa > Arthropoda > Merostomata > Xiphosura > Limulidae > Tachypleus > Tachypleus tridentatus. The sequence continues at coordinate 24,993,538 of NW_027467777.1, read as the reverse complement.
GGTTTGTATAACTGTGTGTTATTTGTTGCATGATTGTTTACTGTATTGTAAAACTAGTTGTACATGTCTGGGTCGTTATGTGTTTTGAAACTGTTCTGTAGTTGTTGTCTGAAGACTTCTGCTTTTTCTTTGTTGGTATGCGCTAAGATAATGTTATGTTCTAGTTTTTAGATATTTTCTTGTTACTTCGTTGGTGAGTCTTTTTAGATGTGACCAAAATTTTCTAGGGTCTGTTTTTTCATTTAGTTGGGAGCCGAAGTTATTCCATTTTTCCTGTTTTAGTAATTTAATTTCTGCTCTAATTTGATTTCTAATACTGTTAATTTGTGTTTTTATTTCTTTATATCTTGTTGCCATGAACTGTCATCTCATCTGTCTTTGTTATTTAATCAGTGTTATTAGTTATTTGTTTGGTTTCCATGTGTTATTTATAGTTTTCTGATGTTGCTTTGATACAGTATCCTTTGCGACTTTTAGGAGGCACTCCGGGATTATTTGACTGTAGCTGTCAGTTTCTGATTGGTTGTTGGCTTTATGCTTAATAGTGTCTGGTATTCTTTTTGATATTCTTGTCAATTCGCTTTTTTGCAGTCTAATTTATCTTGTTTATGGAGGACAAGATCGAAGACACACCATACAGGTAGATGATCACTGTCAACATCTTTTCCAACATTAACTTCTGACTTATGTTGAAAGAGGTGAGGCAGATGTCCAGGATGTCACTTGTACTTGTGGCATACGTAGTATGCGTAGGCGTACCGTTGTTTATTAGGGCTATATTATTTTCATCGATGAATTTAATAGGTGTCTTCCGTTTGTGTTGGTGGATTTACATCCAAAATTCTTATGTTTACTATTCAGATCATCTATTATAATTGTATTTTGGTTGTGGAAAAATATATTGTGGAATAGGTTTATATCTATACATTTAGTTGGTGAACAAGAAACTCCTGCTACTGTTATAGTTGATTGGTTATCTAACAGGATATCAGTAATTATATTTTCATTATTGCTGTTTATTATAATTTCAGTAACTGAAAGGACATTTTCATATAGCAACATAATTCCTCTGTTAATGTCATGGTTGTTTGTTCTTTCCTTCCTGATTGCTGTATAATTCAATATCTTAAATCTATTGTTAGGATAGATCAGGGTTTCACTTAGAATAATAATATCTGGGTTAGTACCTTGTATTATATCTTCGATTTCGTGTTTCTTGGAAGCAATTGCACCTTGTATGTTGATACTTACAACTGTGAATTTATGTTTTTAGTAGATATCCAGTGATTGCTGTTATTAAATGTGCTATATATATATGGTGTGTTTTTTCAGTGCTTATCGTGAGATCAGTGCAGTTTTTGTTTTAAGATGGTTTTGTATACTCTACAATGAAATCTGTAAGCATGTTTTTATTTAAATTTACTATTAAAATAGTTTCGTCATTTGTGCTTTCTTTTATTGTACAAGTGTTGTTTTCCTTCAGCTTTTGTGCATATGTCACTGTACCTGTTGTTGTAGCAGTGTTTATTTGTTGTATAATTGTATTTGTTGATTCGTTTGCAGTCGATTTTGCTGTTTTTATTTCATAATATGTTTTTTGTATTTATCGCAACATTTGTAGTTCGCTGTGTGTTTCTCCACAGTTGCAACATTTAAGTTTTACTTGTTCTTTTTTGCACATAGATATGTGGTGCTCACCGCCACATCCACAGCACATCGGCGTTGCTAGACATGCCGCTGATACATGATCATATCTTTGGCAATTGTAGCATTGTGTAACTACAATTGCTGGTGTTTTCAATTGCTCTACTTGAATTCTTTGATACCATAGAGTGATACCGTTGTTTATCAGTTCCAAAGTATTATAGTTTTGTTCTGTGTCTACTCTTATTAAGTTTGTTGGTTTGTTTGTTATTTTCGAAATTACTCTTTCCACTTTGTTGTAATGTATAATTTAATACCCTAGTGCTTGGTGTATGTCTTCTATGGTTATTGAATAATACACCCCACGATTTACGATAGTCTTGGGTGTGGTTTGCTACCTGGTAGGTAGATATTAATGTTTCCTGATGTGAAAGCGTCTTTCTGCCATTCTTTTAAAAACTTGTTGAGGTCAGCGGCCTCTTGTCCTCGGACAACAACACTGCCCCTAGGTAGACGCTTGACACTGGCTGTTATAACACTTCGTTTGCATTGTTTGATTTCTGCCGCAAGTTGCGGTTGGTTGTAAGTGCCTGGAATACCGTCGATTATAATCGAATATTGGAGATGTTTAGATTTTCGTGTTATGTTTTCATTTGGTTCTACACATTACTGTTTGTTTATTTTATTTGAATTTCGTTCAAAACTGCAAAAGGGCTATCTGCGCTAGCCGTCCCTAATTTAGCAGTGTAAGACTAGAGAGAAGGCAGCTAGTCATCACCACCCACCGCCAACTCTTGGGCTACTCTTTTTACCAACGAATAGTGGGATTGATCGTCACATTATAACGCTCCCACGGTTGACAGGGTCAGCATGTTTGGCGCGATTCGGGCGCGAAGCCGCGACCCTCAAATTACGAAGCGCACGCTTTAACGCGCTTGGCCATGCTGGGCCAAGAGGGAAGGCAGCTCGTCATCACCACTCATCATCAACTCTTGGGCTTCCAATGATTAGTGAGATTGACCATGTGAATATAAAGACTCCCCACGGTTGGTGGGTCGAGAAGTCGATCCCGCGATCCTCAGATTGTGGGTCAAGAACCCTAACCACCTGGCCATGTCGGGCCCCTTTACAGTCCCCTGCTGGTACAGCGGTAAGTCTAAGGATTTACAACGCTAAAATGAGGGGTTCGACTCCTCTCAGTGGACTCAGCAGATAGCTCAATGTGGCTTTATTATAATAAAACACCCACACACGCCTCTTTGCAGTAAGGCCCGGCACAGCCAGGTGGTTAAGGCACTTGACACACAATTCATTTGTTTTGAAATAATATATTCAAAACAAGTTGAACCAAAAATATATATGCATATTTACACTATAGGTTATCACTGTTGTATCCAGAACTTTAAATAACTGTCTATTTTTTGTCAAAGTCCACACAGGCGGGCCCGGCATGGCCTAGCGCGTTAAGGCGTGCGCTTCGTAATCTGAGGGTCGCGGGTTCGCGCCCGAGTCGCGCCAAACATGCTCGCCCTCCCAGCCGTGGGGGGCGTTATAATGTGACGGTCAATCCCACTATTCGTTGGTAAAAGAGTAGCCCAAGAGTTGGCGGTGGGTGGTGATGACTAGCTGCCTTCCCTCTAGTCTTACACTGCTAAATTAGGGACGGCTAGCACAGATAGCCCTCGAGTAGCTTTGTGCAAAATTCCAACAACACACAGGCGAGTTCAATTATTTTAAAACATCATTTGAAGAGACAAAGTATTTTCTTCTATCTCTGCTAATACAGTACAGACTGGGAAGCCACTTTAACATTTGATCATAGTGGACAAATGACTTTCACTAATTTACTTAATTTTGTATCTGCATGTATTTGTAACACGTTACAGAAAAATATAGGAACGTCTATACCTCTAGTAACGCCCACCGCTAGTACAGCAGTCAGTGTATGGATTTAAACGTTAAACTCATGGGCTCGATTCCTTGCGATTGGCTCAGCAGATAGACCGACGTGGCTTTGCTTAAAAAAAAAAAACACTCAACACGCACTCTCTAGTAACAACAATATTACACATAGCAAGAGAAACAAAAAAGTTCTGAGTAAGATGACATCAATAATATTGCAAAAGACAATTAAACTATGTACACAAAATATAACTCGTACAGAGTTACATAACGGAACTTATCATAACTATATATTTGTATATATATTCTTGTTGTAAAAAGTAAATAATCGATAAATCACTAAATAAACTAAATAATAAACTGAACAGGCTTGTATATATAAGATTTTGTCTATATCTATTACTACTCTTACTGACAATCTGTCACTGAAGGACATTTTTAGACTAGTACAGTCATGACAGTACTAAATCAAGTTTAGCATTGGTCAATTGGGAAGTCAATAGATTATGATGGAAAGATACAGGGATAATACCAGACTCAGTTCGAAATTAATTCTGGAGTAAACAGATAGAATAATGAATGAAAATAACTGTCAGTTATTGTGGACTATCTTGTTTAACAGGTTTGGGATAGCATACTAGAAGGAAGTTTCTAGTTTTTTAACCAAGGTTTAAGAGCAGAATATAGTAGACAGAAAGGACCTAATGAAACTTGTAGAAAAGCATACATAATTACCTCACTTAGATCCAATTCATGAAATGATGGATTAACTGGCACATGACCAATTTATAGATGCTATAATGAATAAGAGCATACAAATTAAGCTAAAATAAGGTAAATACACACCAGTAAAGGAAGCTGTCTAGTTTGTGATGGAACTTGATTCAGTTAAAGTCTCAGATAAAGAGTTAAATTCACCTCCTATGAATTTACCAAATCAAAAAGTATAGAAGACTAAATTACCTGTACTAAAGGTTTAGAAGAATTCATAAGATTTATTAAACAACTGTTAAATGAGAATGTAAATTAAATGGCCGAAGATTTATAACTGCAACTTTAAAACGTGTATTGTCAAGAACTGTAGACAAATTAAGCCTTTAATTTAAGAACTGCTTAATCACGGTGGAGAAAGTAAACCACAGAGTAGATGTTTCAACTTTAATTTTAAAGAACATATTGATAAAGCCTGCTTCCAAACAATGACAGAAGAAGGAAATTACTATAATTGTGGAAAACATGAACACAATATCTAAGACTTATAAAACAGCTAATGGTGTGGAACCATGGAGACAATGTTTTCAGGATGAGAATATACCATGTGCTCTGATAGATATGAGGAGCGTATTATTTGAAGAAGCCAATTAACGGTTTTATTTTTTGATGGAAATTCTTGCAATATGTTGACCAACAATGGTCTACAGCTACAGTTTTCCGACCTCGACTTGATCTTGAAATGAAAAGTGGGAATTGTCTCCAGATATACAAACGAAGATGGATTGGTGTGAACAGCAAGTGGACATAAAACTTCAGCATGAAGAAACTTGGAAATCACCTTTACTGTATACAGGAAGTCTCTTTGTACGATATGATTGTTAAGTAATTGATATCATGGAAGAGGGGATTTCTGGATGTACTGCTACATATAGTTTTTGGCTAACTCATATATTATTATTATGATATAGAAGGTGGCCTAAAAAATTCTTTGTGTCATAAGGAACGACATTCAGTGAAACTAAGCTTTCTAGATATCATTTATTGAGTAACTAGTTGCCACTATATAATGTACATACTGAAATTTTTGACGATTAAAAAAATCTCTAAATGGAAGTTTCATTGCTATTTTAGTGTCTGTATAAATTCCTCTAAGTGACGGATAACAGATGACGCTACTACTTCCTTTTTATACACAAATGCAGAAGGAACAAGTGGTCCCCCAAATCCCGTGCTTCAGCGTATAAAAGGGACTAATAAGACAAACAAATATTCGTTTTTGAAATATTGTTAATGCTAAGTGTTGTTGTTTTGAATTAAGCACAAAGCTACACAAAGGGATATCTGTGTTAAATATAAGTGTTCTCGTTGTTTTGTAAAGCAAAGGTGATTATCATTCAAATAATAGCAAGCTATTTATTGAACATGGCCTTCAAGTAGGGCAAATTATGCATACAAAGAGAATGATTGACCTTAGTATATTTATTTATATATATTTTTTGCTGCATTATGCAAAAGACTTGTTGTTGTCATTTAGTTATTTTTAGAGCAAAGATACATAATGGGATAAATGTGGCCCGACATGGTCAGATGGTTAAAGCAGTCGACTTGTAATCTGAGGGTCACGAATTCGAATTCCCGTCACACCAAATATGCTCGCCTTTTCAGCCGCGGGGGCGTTATAACGTACGATCAATCCCACTATTTGTTGGTAAAAGAGTACTCCAAGAGATGGCGGTGGGTAGTGATGACCTTCCCTCTAGTCTTATACTGCTAAATTAGGGACGGCTAACGTAGATAGCCCTCGAGTAGTTTTGTGCGAAATTCAAAACAAAACAATGAGTAATGTACTCTGTTCACAGTAGAAATCGAACATTTGATTTGATTTTAATGGTATGAATCCGTAAATACCCGCTGACCTACCGGAGGAATCGAGAATAAGTAATCAACTTTCACTTTCATCTGTTACATTAATTAAACAAAATGGTATTAAACTATATAGACAACAAAATAAATTAAGGAAAGTAAACTTTTCGCTACAGTTTGTAATCAGTGTTTATTATTCGACTAGTCTTTGCTTCATTAAACAAACATAAAATGCGCATTTTCATCGGTGATAAAGTATTTTTTTAAATCCTATCAACAAGCAAATATTAATGGAAAATACTTTATGTGAAGAAAGTAGGCAGGTACAGACAATTTTACGAACATTGTTGAAAGGAATATTATTGTTTTTTAATGCAAAAAGTTTGATTTCTTATAGCTTACTTTATTTTTCTTTCTAAATATTATTTTCTAAAATTAAAATAATAATAATTATTTTATAAAAAAAAGCACAAACATATAAATTGTAAGCCTATTAAACGCGTAAAATTTCTACTGAAAGTCAACGTTTTGGCTCAAACACGGAGAGAACAGACTAGTTGTTAAACCCTAAAAGGATGATTTATATTTCGAGAAAGTAAAGGTAATAGCTTTTTAAATACCTTATTAATTAAGTCTAATATATGAAAAGTACTATGTTTCAGAATTTATCTTTCGAGAAATACCACTTGAGTCTGTACTATATCCGATTGTAAATTGTAGTTTGTGCTGTTGCCGGCGGAGTATAAAAATAAAACAACTGATAACTAATTTAGACTGGAGTATTATTGTTTAATGCTTGCGTTTAATTATAAAGTTTACCGATAACATTAAACCTAATTATAAAATGTGTTAGTGGTTTAGTAAAATAGTTATTATTAACATACAATCGCAAAAGGGAATGGTGAATCATCACTTTGAAATGAAGAAAGATGCACCATGTTCTAAACACAGGAGTAGCAAATTACTCATCTAAGAAGTTCTTAATGAGTATACAATATTATTTGAGACGTGAGTGTACTTGTTTTTATTATTCTCAGTCGTCACTTTTTATGTATGTTTCTATTTCAGGATTATCCCTTAGACCAGTGGTTCCCAGCCTTTTTTATACCTTGCACCCCTAAAAAAGTTTAATATGTTCTCGCACCCCTCACAGTAATTATTTATTTAAGAATAAAGGTATAGGTGGCCAAAACAAATTTTTATAATTAGTTTTTAATGATATATAAACAAAAACGAAACATTTGGAAAAAGAAAAAATATTACAACAACCCGTTGTAATAAACCCTACATGGCCTACAAAAAAAATAAATTTTCATCCATCCATGCATGAAATGAAATTTCTGTGAATATGAAATGTTCAAATGTTCATAAGCCAGTTTAAATTTAATGACTCTCTTGTTCCTGTTTATTTCTTACAAGTTTTTCAAAGTGTGGCACTTTGTTGCTGATAGCTATCTGCAAGTCTGCCTGTGCACCAAAGCGATTTCTAGGTTTTGTCTTGATTGACACAAGGGCACTAAATCCAAACTCGCATAAGTATGTTGTCACAAATGGGATGAGCACATTTAGTGCTTTTTCATAAAGTATTGGAAACATGTCCATTGCCGAACACCAATATTGTTCCAAAGTTTTGCTTTCAAACTGCATTTCAAGAACTTGATTTCTGCACAGTTCAATAAGATCTTCCTTCAGTTCTTCATCATCCAATATACTATCCAAATTGAAGGAGTATGGATATCGCACCCCCCTGGAGTGCTATCTCCCACCCCTGGTTGGGAACCACTGCCTTAGACTAATTAAATGCAAGATTTCTAGCCTCAAAGAAACCTCACATGTACCCAGCACAGTCTGTGTAAACATATAACTTGTCATTCACATTGATCACTTGCAGAACCAATGAAAAACATAACCCTCAACATCCTTAAACAGGATCAGTAAGGAATGTAATTCATGGGCAGTGGCAAGCACCACCTTGTTTGAGACTGACGCAAAGCAACTTGAAAGATTGCTTTATAACTTGTTATGACACTTTATATTAAAAGTTACACATATACAAAACATAGATTAAGAATTAATGTTATAAGAAGGAAAATACCCCAAAACACTATGGTATATTCCAGTACATACCCATCTTTCTTACCTCAGTCTTTTTTCAAGCTGACAATTAATTTTAAAACCAATAAACTTTAAAGCTGAGTTAAGAATAATATTAGTCTCATCTGGCTTGCAGACAGTTACATAACACATGCCATTGTAACACTTAAAAAGTGAAGTGCAGGAATATAATCAAACCATTTACATTGAATTACACATGAAAATAGAAAGATTAACTTTTACCACAGAGACTGCAATATGCAATTTAATGTAAAAACTCTTTAATATTGGTGCAATATGAAATATTATATAAAACCTTTTAGCATGGAATAAAAACATAAATGTGATGTCTAAAATAAAACACAAGTACACACGTTCACATATTCAAAATACTATTTAAATATGAATCGCGTACACATTGCAAGTGTATGAAATAAAATGAAAACCCTTCATTGCAGTGAATTTCCTACTTCACAGTAACTTTAATATAGTACAGTCATGTATACAGTATTCCACAATTGAAACATATCTTATTTACAAATCATAATCTTTTAACAAACAGGTTATATTCATAATTTCTATATAACAACATTAATATACATAAAATTATAGATCAGAGCATAGAACAACAACAACAAAAAAAGCTGTGAGGAGTGTTTTAGAAATAATATGTTGAACTTAAAAATATAAAGTTACTTATACATATATTTAAAAATAATCAAAATATAAGAAAATCTCTTAGGTACACATATAGAATTGTGAAAGAAATAATGTAAAATTAATACAAATTATACATTTGTCTTTAGTCAGCATGTGGCCCAGTTTTCCCTCAGTTCTGACAGAAGGTCCTTTAAAGCATCTGTCCATTTGATGTTGGTTATCATCATGCCTCTTACAACTGTTATTGTCAAGGGCTTTTGTGTCTCTTATACCATTTTTTGGCTGGTGGACATTTTTCTCTAATTGGGAGTATTGCATGGAATGCTGTTGGAATCTGTCCCCTTCTCAGTTCTGTTTGGTCCAGGCCTCAGTTAATTTTATTGAAGTCTTTTGTCACTGTTGCTTTAGAGCCTGATTCTCAGGATGGCAGTGATAAAAGTCAGTAAAGTTATAGGCATGTTGGCGACTCCCAGGTTGTTTTTGTGGCATTTTGGTGAGAGTTGTTGTTCTCTTGATGTTTCAACTTTGTTGGAGAGTGGCATTCTGCTGGTTTCCCATCAAGGTTGAGCTTTCTAATCGAGGCTTCACAACCTTTAGAGGATTGAGTAGCAACCCAGAAGCCAACTCGATGAGGACCTCGATGTTAGATGTGTTACCTAACAATGCATTTCTGTTAAGGTTCTATACTGGTTTGAAAGTCAAACCAGTTCTAAGCATCCTTGAATGAGTAAAAAAATTCAGCTCCTTGATAGACAAGAAATCATGTCATCAAATTATCCCTTTACTAAACATGACCCACAAAAACACACCATACAACAGAACAAAAACATAGGTTCCACTTGCCAGAAACAAGGTTATAACTGTAACCCAAAACTTATCTTAAATACCAAAGGCCTAGATTGGAAGTGTTAGGTCAGTGAGATATAAAAGGTCAACAGGTCAGCAAAACACATTGGTTGATGGACTTCATAACTGGATGGATACAACCACTACTTACCCCTGTAGCTAGCTAGCTTGGTTAAAAGCAAAAATAATAATATGGCTACTATAACAATCTCTAGTAAGTTTAGGCTAAATATTAATACTATGGGAAGAAATCTGTAGTAGATTGTTATAGCACAGCATCATTAATAGTAAATAGTGCAGTTACAAATAGCCCATTTACACTTCTTAGTATTAACACCTGCATATCTGAGCTAGACAAGTTAAACTTCTGTCTTTGAACCTGTAAGACAAACTCTTTCATATGATATTGTAAAAGGTAGGGTCAGTTGTCTTAACATTCCTCTCAGTACATTGATTATAATCTTGTATTAAACCATTCTACAAGTAAAGCCACAGGTGTTTCCCCAACAAGCAAGTTACAGATTTCTGTATTCTAACAGTAATTTCTGAATACTGAAACTCATCTTTCCGATTTATTGAGCTTTTGTAGATAACTTGAATAAAAAAGATTAATTTTATCATTATTTCTTTAAGCTACTTGGTTGGAAAGCAAATCTGATGATGATACTAGTGCTTTTGTCAAAAACATTTATACACACAAAATCCTAAAACACAGGTTATCAATGAACTCTGCTCTTCAATCTTCGAATAACCTGAATAAACACAATCCAGTTATATGCTATTAACAATGTTTATTTATATTGTTATTTTAGTACTGTGTACATTAAAGACATGTAGCAGTGAAATTCTGCTGGAGCTCTTTGGTGCTGAGTAGTGGAATTTATTTGAAATGATTTGTCATTTTTTATGTTTACACACGTTTTTTTTCTTTTTTGAAAAACGGGTTCACTTCACCCAGGTCAGTACCCCTACTTTTTTTTTAACAAGAATTTCACCCTGTATGTATGTGAGCATTTATATATTGTAGGTGTTTAACATTGAAAGTAGACATGAAACCTTAACAGAAAGGAGACTAGAAAAAAAATGTTAAACGTTTTAAAACAATTGTTTCATTGTAATAACACCAGTGAATGAGTGAATTTTGTCAAAATCATTTTAACTGATGCAGCAGTTAATGAAAATAAACTAAGATTGGATTCCTTTTTTAGTGTATCTAATATTGAAATAATTTTGGTCATACTCAAGCTGAAAAGGATGTTAAACATGTCTGAATTTGTTCTAGATTTTGTGTTAACACTCGTATTTTCACAGTGCATTTTATTCACATAATCAATGGATCATTAAAAAGTGTGATACTAAAACTTAGTTTTCTTCAAGAATGGAAACAATGACAGAAAGATGGAAAAGTATTCTCGTGTGAAGCAGATTGGTAAAGGAAGTTATGGAGAAGTTTGGGTTCTTAAACATTGTACCTCCTCCAAACAGGTGAGTTTTATAAATCACAAATTAAATATATAAAAATTCTATGTGTATATGGATTTATGACTGCAAGAGTTTTCTAAATTTGTATTAATTTCATGTGTTTACTGACAAATATAATAATATTCTCAGTAATTAAATTACCTGAGTATTTCTGAGGGACTGAGTGATAGTTTAAAAGTACATTAGATACTGCTACTTGTAATATGCATGAAAAACTTGTACAAAAAGAAGTTAGCATCTGGTAAATTTGGTAGTTTACTAATATTTAAGGTTTTTTTGTTCTTGTAAAAGAATGATAATTCTGTGTTTTAAAAGGAATATTATAAAATAATATTCTTCTAGGGATTGGTCTTATCTGTACATATCTGTTAGTTTTTCTAGGGTGTATAGTATTTATAGATGTTTTGAAAAAATTTGTAAGAATACATCAACTTTTTCATGACAAACTAATAAACTTAAAGTTAGAAAATTATGTAATACCTGCCCTACCTTTTATAATAATACAAGGCTAAGTGTACTAATAAGTAAAGTAGTCATATGTAATATGTATCTATCTTAAAATCTTAGTATATAAGGTTTATTTAAATGATTTTTATAACAAAGATCAGGGTGTATAACCACAATTAGTAGTTCACAAAACTTTGTTTTCAGTACGCTAAAACTGTATACTGTTAGTTCTGATTATTGTTGTAATGTTAAAATTAGCAGATAATACCTGTGTACAACAACAATCAGAACTAACAGTTCATAAAACTACTTTTTTCAGTACACTAAAACTGTATACTTTTACCCTTAACAACATTTTAAGGAAACAAAGTGTAGATATGAATGACAACTAAAACTAAACTATAATAATGAAATGGCATGTCTTAGTATATGTGTGTACTCACCATAACTCTTAAGAAAAAAGAACCTAGAAACCTGAAATTTTGTGTAAATGGACCTTGAAGGTATGCACCTGAGTATTATTACTTATCCATGTGCATGCACATTTTTATGTGAAGTAAGCAAGTGAAAAACCACATAGAAAAGAATGTGACCACCATAGCACCAAGAGTAAAGAACCTAGAAACCTAAAATTTTGCAATTATACTTAGTGCTGTTATTTATGTACATGCATGCACGTCTTTTTAAAGAGGCAAGTAATGGAAAAAAACAGTTTCTTATATTAAAAATTATAAATTACAAACAGACAGACATGCACATGTGCATGTGGGCATCTTTTTAATAAGGCAGTTTAGCCAAAACACATAGGAAAAAGCAGTTCCTTGTATAACAACTTTTAATATTATATATATACTAGCCAATGCTTTTCAACAATGGCTTTAATATCATGTTGTTTGGTAATAAATGTATAGTGTAATATTGTTGTTAAGAGGCAGTGTACTGAAAGTATAAACTACAAAATTGAAAAAAAGTTTGTTTTTTTACTTTGTAGGCTCTGTTAATTAAACTGGTTTGTTATTAATTTTAATATTTCTTTGTATTATTTAAGTTTAAAATTGGAAGACAAGTCAGAGGAGAGGTTGGTTACTGTTATGAACAGGCCACATCCTGCAAAGGAGCAACAAAAGTATATATGCTAAAATGAGTTGTGAATACTCGCACGTTGACATGGTCATCTAGAATAAACCAACCTAATAACTTGAGTGAAGTTGGGTACTTTTGCTAGTTCATAATAATAAACATTGAACATTGTGTCTGATGGTGGTGTTTGGGCATAGTGCTCATGAAGATTTGGCACTGCTGCAGTGTTCTCATTTGGTATTGTGAATATGTCCCCTCATAGAATTTCAGGGTGGGGACAGTGGTCAATCAATCATTCTTTATTTATTATGGATCCTCCAATCCTGCAGAAACAATTAGTAAAAAAGCAGCTAATTAGTTAGTGACCACACATATATGATTATGTTATGCAGTCATCATTGCAATCAGCTCCTTTATCTCAATTTTTAATTCTCCATTCTCTATCTGAAAAATATTTTGTGCAAATGTCTCCCTTTTTTGATCAAAAGGATTAGAGGGGCTTGCTGGCTCTCCCAAGTCAATCAGGAAGTTACTTTCTCAACATATTTTGGTGGAAACATCTATACCTACACATTGTGAATTCCTCCTGAGGTCATGGACCATTGGAGATTTACCCATGCTACTTTGAATTTCTCCAGAAGAGTGATCACTGAGTGAAGGATTTGAAGATTGTCCCTAAGTAAAGATTCTTGCTGGTTTCTCTAGCCAAGACATTTCTGGTATGTGCCATATCTACACTTTCAAGGATGAAATTGTGCTACTAACAGATGTATTAATTATAATGCTTACGTCACCACATTCACATGCCTCTTTCAAGGCATATTGTCTGATCTGTAAAGTGTGGCCATACATTCATAACCTTCTCAGATGTTTCCAGTGTCAGGGATTTGGACACTTAAATGTATTTTGAAGTGTGCTTGTTGTAGTGACAGAGCATGATGCCTGTGAGTGTGAACTGGACCCTCACTGTGTCAATTGTAATAACTCATACCCCTCTTACTATTGATTTTGCATTAAGAGGGTGCAGGAGAAAGAGGTACAGTACTAACTTACTGTACATAATATTTCTTACCTCGAGGCTTCAAAATTACTTTCCCCCACTCCATCTCAGACATTTCCTGCTACACTACATTTCACTGTTATAGTGGGAGTGCAGACAGGTCTTTCCTTGCCTCCATCAGAGTTGTTCTCAACTCATGTGAAGAATCTTTTACCCTCTATGGATAAAAGAGTTGGTAAGTCCATGTCTACTCCAAATTTTGTCCCCACCTTTCCTTTCAGTGACTACCTGGGTCCACTTCCTTCAGCTTCAGTTGTTTACTAAAGTCAATCTTTTGGGCTATAAAATGCAGAATGATTATTTATTCATGCCCTCAGTCACTGAAATCTATGTCCACTAACAGAGACTTGCCCAGTTGACCCAGGTCAGGATCCATTGACATCAACAGACTTCCTCCTAATAAAGGAAAAAAGGTATGGTTATGCAGAGAAGGGTTATCTACCTAGTTCTTTTCCACCTGAGTAAAAGTGGTCACTTGAATATAGTGCAATTGCCAAAGTTTCTATTCTAATCTAAAAATGAGAAAACATTAGTTAAAAGCAATTTATTATATATTATGAAAGATGAAAAATTAAAAAAGCAAATTAGTAAAAATGTAGTAAATGTGAGTCATTAAAATAGTGAATGTAAGTGACCACTGGTCATGAAAATGTATAGATGTTTTTTGTTGGTAAAATAGTGAATGCGAGTGACCACTGGTCATAAAAATGTATAGATGATTTTTGTTGGTGTTATTTTCACTTGTGTCTGAGCTAGTGTTGTTCATTAAATTGTGGATAATATTTCTGTTTCACTAAAATCTAATATAAAATTTGAAATATCTTTAAAATCTTGAACTACATGAGATACCATATTGAGTATAGAGCATATAAGAAGTACTTAAGGTGGTATATTAAATATAAAGTTCTCTAGATGTAATGTTGAATATAAATTATATCTTGTTACCTACACAGTACTTTCATTTTGTATCCATTCAATAATAGATCTCTATACAATTAAAGATACAAAATGTAACTGTTTATTATGCAACTGCTGTTGTGTTATGTGTATAACTTATTAATGTGTTTCATTATTATTACTGTAGTTTGTGTTGAAACAAATCAATATCCAACATGCCTCTAAAAGAGAAAGGTGTGCAGCTCTTCTGGAAGTTCAGCTTTTGGCCACTTTGAAACATCCTAATATTGTGTCCTACCTGCACTCCTTCCAATCACCAGATGGAATCTTGAATATCATTATGGGTTACTGTGAGGGTGGGGACTTGTACAGCGTTATTCGCAAAAGAAAAGGAATACTATTTGATGAGCCACAGGTTGCACAGTGGTTTATTCAAATCTGCATGGCTTTACAGGTAGTTAGACAAGTAATACATCTAAATCAAGAGAGAGCTGTTGATAAGTTATTCCAACCCTCTACAAATATTGTTGATTTCTTTTTATTTAAACCTGATTATGACACGTTAAAGTAAGTGTTTTGAATATTTATTTATAAAGTGTTATTATATTATAAAAGTCTTCTTATTTATGTTTTTCTCTCATTAGTGTAAGATGAAAGTGTTTTTTGTCTAATGAGAGTCTTAACGTTGGTATAAACATTACTGAAATTCCAACAGAATTTTGTAATTATAGATGTATTTTTTTTATGGATCAGAATTACCATAGATTAAATACAGACATATTCAGTACTTTTATTCAGATTGCTGAAACACTATTGTACTTTGTACAGATGCTCTATGGAATTATTTAGGTCCTTTGAGAATGTTGTGCACTTTTCATTAGTTGGCTCTCTATTTTTGCTATATTGCTTTAAAATGAAAGAAATATTGTATTTACAATTCTTCAGGTAATTTTTGCCATGAGCAGTACAGTAAGGTTCAGATTTTGTCTCTATCAGTATCTGTCAGTGGTGACCACTAGAGTAGTATCATGGATCTGTATATGATTGAATCATTTATAAGAGTTTGAAAGTGCCAGTATTATCTTATTATGTATCATGTACAAATTGATACATTTATTTAATCATGATATTTTTAATTTAATGTTTGTAATGTTTTGAAAACCTTGCCAGTCTTCTTGTTGTATGTTTTAATTGTATGACTGGGTTCATACATTGAAGTTTCTCAATACAATTCTCAGTAAACAGTACCTTTATATAGACCATTTGAATTTTGTCTTGTTTTGTACAGAAAGAGATCTTTCATAATTAGCATAAAGCTATGTTAATATTAAGTTCACCTATGACTGACAAAAGTAATAGTACTGTACTTTTTCTAGACATCTGTGTTTTCAACAAACAAGGACATTTTGATGCTGAATAGAAATGTTTTGTTTTTCATTGCATGCTTGAAAGTAGTGAAGTATATGTTACTTCAGATGATGAGATGTTTAATGAAATGTGTGTGTATCTCTATGTTGTTGCAGACATTAAATTCTAGTGAAATGTGTGTTTTCAGGTGCTGAAGTCATGCACTTACTAATAGTATCTTAGGCATCTTTTGAAAATATTAACAGATGCTTACAGATATTATACTGATAATGTTTCTTTTCATTTGAATTCATCTTCAAAACACTAGTCACTGTTTGTTTTGATTAATGTTTCTTTGAATTTAACATTGTGCATACAGGTATGTCATATTCTGCATGTCATACAGGTATGTCATAATCTTTTTACAGGGTTATATTTTATTAAACAACTTTAATATCAATATACATCAAAACAATCTATAATTCATAACTTGGTTTATTTAAGTTTTATTTTTTATTGTCAAAAGGAAATATATAAATAATTCTAAGTCTGCTCTTCTGTGTGACATGTCTCCCCTCTGAATTCTCCCCATAACATTGGTATTTTGTCATGTCTAACCAACTGGAAATTCAAACTTAGCATACTGAGTGGACATAGTGTAAAGTTTAACCTTCTGGATATACTAAAATATCAACAAATTTCACAAATACACCTGAGAAGTCCCTCCTATATTTCAAACAGACTGTTTTCTCTCGCATACTTGTCTGTTGGACATGTTTATAACCAATAGAATAAGCATGTTGTATAGTACTGGAATTGTTTGTTTAGTTTTAATCATTAAAGAATATATTTTTACAAGAAAAGCTTGATATGTGTTGTGTGCACCTTTTGCTCTGAATTATTAATTGAATTGCTTGATATACTTGTGGCAAAGTTAGAAAGACAGATAACTTATAGTAGTTTTGAGATGTCATGTTTTTAGTACCTGATATAGTTTTGTGTTTTCAAATGCATATTTGAAAGGTATCTGAATTTTGAAGTAAGTTCTTTTTTATGCAAATATTTTTATTTATTGTTATGTTTTTAGCAAAAACTAATTCAAATATAAAAAGCAAGTTTCATAGGTTATGTCACAAAATCTAAATAAAAGCAAATGAATTTGATGAACAGGCTATAAAACTTGCTGTTAAAGTGATCAGTTGCTTACCATAAGTTAGACTTGAAACATCTCAATGTGATTTATTGCTTTTCAAGCAGAGAAAGGGTCCAAAGTACAGTGATAAAATTATAAAATGAAAAGAAAGCAGATGAGGTTGTTAAGATAAACCGTTGTAGTTATCTGTTGCAATCTGCAGTCATTTTACAAAAAAATATTGCTCTGTTGATTTTATTTAACATTTTTCAATTTTTTTAAAATTCACTGCACAGCTAGTGTTACAATACATAATATAGACAATATATAAAGTATAAAATAAAAATATTTAGTGTTCATATTGGAAACATACAAGATGGAAGTAAGTAGCTTTAATCTTAAAATGAAAATCCTTCACCCAGATGAACTTAAGTTTACAGTTAAATGTTTAGGGAAAATACTTTGTTACTTGTGTATAACAGACTTTTGTGAAGTTATAGTGTGTGTAGTTTAGATTGTTATAAGGTCAATCAAATTGACTTGGTTTCTATAAAGATGGTTGAACACATTTTAAAATATTTGTTATAGGGTTATTTTTGTTTAATAATACTCTTTGTGTTGAAATATGCTCAGATGTATTTGTTTTGTTATATTTATATTTTAATATATACAGTAAAAAACAGTTTGGTTTTGCTTGTGTTTTCTAGTACCTTCACGATCAAAAAATTCTTCATCGAGATTTGAAGACACAAAATATCTTTCTGACAAAAAGTAAAGTGATAAAAGTTGGAGACCTTGGAATTGCCAGAGTACTTGATGGTACACTGGATATGGCAACCACTTTAATTGGTACACCTTACTACATGAGTCCCGAGTTGTTTCTTAATAAACCATATAATCACAAGGTTCGTGGAACCAATAACTTGAGTATTTTTTTATTTCTTGTAGTGATATTACATGTAGCATAACATTAATGCACCAGTATTATACTTTCACAGAGTAACTGTTGCTATTTAATGTTAAGGTGGTATTACTTAACTAGGTACATTGATGTTACAATAATATTAATACACTATTGTTTAACTAAGTACAATGTTATCATGATGTTTTTTAGGTAAGTATACTAAGGTAATGTATTAGAAGACCAGTTTATGGTTAAATATGCTGATGTGAAATATTTCACTTTAAACATATTTTTGCAGCATGTTTATAGTTTTATAACTTTGAAAAAAACAAACATTTCAATATTTCACTTCTCTTTCAAATAAAGATTACCACAATTAGGATATGCAACTGTTGTTATGCTTTATAGTTAATGAAGTGTCAGGTGCATATAAAATAATAACACTATGTAACATACATACTATCCAGGAACAAAATTTGTTATTATTTAATTGCTTATGTTGTAAAAGTACAGTAAATGGTCATTATTCCCTTCAAACTTTGCTTTTGTGACCTGGATAAATGAAATTTAGAAATTAACCTATTTTATATGTAAAAACAGGCAAATTTGCACATTTTCATTTACATGAGGTCTGAATAAAACAACATATGAATCAAGATTTACATGTATATATACTAAAGTTATACAAAAATGTTTAGAAGTGAGTAGTTTTTCCAGATTTATGACTAACGTAAATCACTTTCGCGTATCAGCTCCCAAATATAGTCTCCCATCATGTTTTCGTTACACACCTTTTGGTAGAGGCATTCAAAGTCCAGTATATCTTGGTGGAAGCACTCGCCTTGCTCCTCTGACAATGCTCCCATGTTCTCCTTGAATTTATCTAGATGAACATCAAGGATATGGACTTTCAGGGACATTCTGCAGCCCATTTTGCTGTAGTTTTTCACCAAAACAAGTTCCACATAATTTTCAGCCTTGTGATTTACCAAGAAGCCCCAAACCACTGTGACAAAACTGCTACAAGCTTTTTTTCTTCCCTTTCTGCTGAGCATCTTGGTGCACTCCAGGATCTGTTTCATTTGTGGTCAAATGAAAACACCAGCTTTGACCTTTGCCTCCGACAGCTTAGGGAAGAAGTCTTGAAGGTACTTGAAGGCTGCATATCTCTTATCAAAAGCTGTGACAAATTATTTCATAAAACCCAATTTTATGTGCAATGGTGAGAACAACACCTTCTAGAGGTCCACTAGTGACTCGTGACTTAACATTGTGTCTCCCCACAGAGAACTTGGGCCGTTGTGGCCAGTGCTTCCTGTTGTAGTGTGCTGCAGTGTTCCTGCTGTCTCAAAGGCAAAGATAACAGGGAAACTTGGTAAAGCCTCTTTGGAGACCCATCAGGAATGCCACCATTTTGAAGTCTCCAAAAGCCTATCAGCCATACTCATCATAATTTAAGGTTTCTAGCAAGGTCTTGACACTGTTGTATTCCTCTTCGAGGTATACTGAATGAGCCAGGGGAAGAGACGGGTACTTACTCACATTATGAAGGAGCACAACTTTGAGGCTTCTGGAGAATGCTTGTAGCTTCTTGATGCCATATCTGATCAAATCAGATAGGTCTATGTGTTCACTGAGGCAGCTAGAATGAAACTGAAGTGGTGAGCTCCTGTATATATATTACTATGGAAATTTCTAGAAAATTCTAAAGGGTTCTTGAAAATTCTCATAAGTTCTACAACATTCTAGAAAATTCTTAAAAATTCTTGTAAGTTTGAGAAAATTCTCTATCGGCTACTCAGCACTGAATCTACCTGGAATGTTATGGAAAATGGGTAAATTGGAAAATTTCATTACCCAGGTCACAAAAGCAAAGTTTGAAGAGAAAAATAGTTCTTTTCCATTTACTTTAGATATAAGCAATTGGGAAATAACACTTTTTGCCCAGGAACAAGGAAAAGTAAAAATTTTGTTACATAGTGTTATTTCCTTAAATAAAATATGGGAACTCTCTCAGTTATAATGGAAGTCTGGTAATAGTTTAAACTATGAACAATGACAAGAATTATGGAGAGATGTTGTGTAGTAATACAGATTGCATGTTGTGTAGTAATGTAGATTACATGTTATTTAGTAATACAGGTGGGCCAACAAAGGTCTTGGAATATGTGGACTTAAGTAAACTAAATTTTGAATATGTTATGCATGGAACATTTGAAGTGTATTTAATTGGTTTTGGTATGGAGGGAAGTAACATTGCGTTTAACTTACTAAGATAATGTTATTTTTCTGTTTCTAGTCAGATGTTTGGTCATTAGGCTGTTGTTTGTACGAAATGGCAACCCTTAGACATGCCTTTAATGCTCAAAACTTGAATTCTCTGATGTACAAGGTGTTGCAAGGAAAGGTAAAGCTAAGAACTACTAGATTTAAACAGTTTTTAAGTGATAAGTCATAGCATATAGAGAATATATTCTAATAATTCTATGGGAGATCTTGTTTCTTTTAAAAAAAATTTTCTGCCCTAACTTATTATATGTATTTATTATCAGTAGTGACATGTTGTCTGAAATTAACCAAATATGTGTAACATTAAACATTTTGATGTATATATTTGTGATACCAACAAGTATGCTTTATCAATTGAAAAGTGTTTTATACAAGTTTTGTGAATGTGAAGTCTGAAAAATGAATATTTTTAGAGTTGATACATGATTATGGTCTTCATAAGTATCCTGGCTAATTCAGTTCATATTTAACAAATCATTGCTTGTTATCGTCAACCCTGTCTGTGTTTTCTTTCTCCTTACTATGTGTATAGTTGCCTCCAATGCCAAAATATTACAGCCTAGAACTACAAGCGTTAATTACATCCATGCTAAACTGTTGTCCTGAACGGAGGCCTAGCATTAGGCAGATACTAGAGAATGAATACATTCATAAACATATGGAAATATTTTTGGAAGAAACCAAAATAAGGTTTGTTATCAAGATTTGTTTTATTTTTATTTCCAAAACTCCAAGGAATATCATTACAGATTTCCAGTAATTAATATTATACTCTAAAGATTCTTTGGGTAATGTTACACCATAATATCCAAGCTCTTTCAGACATTTGTGATATCTTTAATGTTTGTTGCTAGTTAGAGTAGCATAAGAAACTATATAATGCTATATTTTAAGTTGCTAGCAAATGTCCACTGGATCCAGTCAGCTCTAAACAGCGAGTTCTAATGAAACTGTAAATAACAATCTTTTTTTGGCCCTGGTTATTCAAAGCACACTGGATCTGTTGATATTAACTTAAGATGTATATTTGTTGTATGTTAAGAGCTGGTTAGTGCAAGTAGTAATAAACTATTTGAATTTTGCTACTATTTGCTTAGAAGAGGTTGCTGAATCTGAAAGGAGTGATCTCTCTGGCCATAGATAGTGTTTTTAGTTAGGACTACTTTAACCTGGAGACAGTATTTTATTTGCTAGTTAGTGTTAACTTAATTAATAGATAATGTTTGGAACAGCCAGAACCTGGATAATATATCTTTCCTTGACTGGTTGGACCTGTACGTGATCAGAACCTAGATAATATCTGTTACTGTGACTGGTTTGTTCTGTACATAACAATATGAACCTAAATTATGTCAGTTACATTGACTGTTTGAAACTATACGTAACTATATTAACCTGGATAATATCTGTTTCTTTGTCTGGTTAGAGCTGTACATAACAGTTGGAACCTGGATAATATCTGTTGGTTTGATTGTTTGGCACTGTACATAACTATCTTGTCCTGGATAATATCTGTTACTTTGACTGCTTGGCACTGTACATAACTATCTTGTCCTGGATAATATCTGTTAGTTTGACTGTTTGGCACTGTACATAACTATCTTGTCCTGGATAATATCTGTTACTTTGACTGCTTGGCACTGTACATAACTATCTTGTCCTGGATAATATCTGTTACTTTGACTGTTTGGCACTGTACATAACTATCTTGTCCTGGATAATATCTGTTACTTTGACTGTTTGGCACTGTACATAACTATCTTGTCCTGGATAATATCTGTTAGTTTGACTGTTTGGCACTGTACATAACTATCTTGTCCTGGATAATATCTGTTAGTTTGACTGTTTGGCACTGTACATAACTATCTTATCCTGGATAATATCTGTTAGTTTGACTGTTTGGCACTGTACATAACTATCTTGTCCTGGATAATATCTGTTACTTTGACTGCTTGGCACTGTACATAACTATCTTGTCCTGGATAATATCTGTTACTTTGACTGTTTGGCACTGTACATAACTATCTTGTCCTGGATAATATCTGTTAGTTTGACTGTTTGGCACTGTACATAACTATCTTGTCCTGGATAATATCTGTTACTTTGACTGTTTGGCACTGTACATAACTATCTTGTCCTGGATAATATCTGTTAGTTTGAATGTTTGGCACTGTACATAACTATCTTGTCCTGGATAATATCTGTTACTTTGACTGTTTGGCACTGTACATAACTATCTTGTCCTGAATAATATCTGTTAGTTTGAATGTTTGGCACTGTACATAACTATCTTGTCCTGGATAATATCTGTTACTTTGACTGTTTGGCACTGTACATAACTATCTTGTCCTGGATAATATCTGTTACTTTGACTGTTTGGCACTGTACATAACTATCTTGTCCTGAATAATATCTGTTACTTTGACTGCTTGGCACTGTACATAACTATCTTGTCCGTGATAATATCTGTTACTTTGACTGTTTGGCACTGTACATAACTATCTTGTCGTGGATAATATCTGTTAGTTTGAATGTTTGGCACTGTACATAACTATCTTGTCCTGGATAATATCTGTTACTTTGACTGTTTGGCACTGTACATAACTATCTTGTCCTGGATAATATCTGTTAGTTTGACTGTTTGGCACTGTACATAACTATCTTGTCCGTGATAATATCTGTTAGTTTGACTGCTTGGCACTGTACATAACTATCTTGTCCTGGATAATATCTGTTACTTTGACTGTTTGGCACTGTACATAACTATCTTGTCCTGGATAATATCTGTTACTTTGACTGCTTGGCACTGTACATAACTATCTTGTCCTGGATAATATCTGTTAGTTTGACTGTTTGGCACTGTACATAACTATCTTGTCCTGGATAATATCTGTTAGTTTGACTGTTTGGCACTGTACATAACTATCTTGTCCTGGATAATATCTGTTACTTTGACTGCTTGGCACTGTACATAACTATCTTGTCCTGGATAATATCTGTTACTTTGACTGCTTGGCACTGTACATAACTATCTTGTCCTGGATAATATCTGTTACTTTGACTGTTTGGCACTGTACATAACTATCTTGTCCTGGATAATATCTGTTACTTTGACTGTTTGGCACTGTACATAACTATCTTGTCCTGGATAATATCTGTTACTTTGACTGGTTTAAGTTATAGATTATAATGGTGACTAGTCAGAATGAGCTAAGATATTTTACTGGAAATTAGAATATTATTTGTTAAAATATGCTTGCCAAAGTAAGTTTATCATGGTGAATATTTGTTTTTCTGGGCTGACCTAGAACTGTAAATTATAACTTGTTAATATGTAGTAATGAAGCTGGCTAAACTTAGATATTTTTTGTTTGTGTATGTGAGGGGGGTCATTGATAGTAATTTTTGACAATAATAAGTGTGACTTGCTGGTCAAAGCTGACTGGACCTGTTTCAGTTTGAAGTTGTTGATTTGCTAAACTCCCTTTGATCTAACTTGTGACGTTAGTGTTTAATAATATAGGTTTTATAACTGCTTTGGTTTAATCTAGCAGTACAAGTTAGTAAAGTTTTTTTTTTCTTTAGTGTGTACAAGTCTATATATTTACAGCTACTAGAGGTTGATTTTTACAGTATGTTTTGTATTTTTTCAACAGGAAGTTTTCTTGTTCCTGATTTCCTAAAAAAAATCATTTTTCTTGTGTAACTTTATCAATGAAATTATAAGTGAATGAATTTGATATTAGCTAATTGTTGTTTGAAATGAAGATATGACCATTCAGAATATACAAATTCAAATTTTGAAATACTCTTCTATATATAGTTTAAGTCTAAAGTTCTTGTAATTTACCTATGGTATGATTGTGATTCTAAAGCTTCTTCAAGTGTTTTTCTTTATGTATTTTTGATTGAAGTGTTTTTACATGTTTCATATGTTGGATTAATGTTATTTTCAGGATTCTGAATTGACATAACAGTTTAATAAATATTAAAATTCTATTCTGGATTATTAGTAATTTTGATTTTAATTTCATCTTTAGGAGCAAAGGTTCTAAAAAAGTTAATGCTTTGGACAGTGTGATCTATCAGAATAATGAGTTGAATGACAAAATAGAATGTGACAAAGTTTCCAGTTTTGTGGATTCAAGTAAAAAAACACTGTCGACAAAGCAGTGTGAAGAAAAGCCATGTGCAGTAAAAGTGTGTAGTACTTATGCTGATGCAAGTACTTTGGGGTCATCCAATCAAAACCATTTTGATGAAAAAGTTAATTTAATGAATGTTTCCAATGAGAAATCTTTAACTTTCATAATGGGTGAAAACAAGACAGAAACTACTAGTCTAGAAGAAGTAACTTGTGAAAATAGAACAGAAACTTGTGGCCTAGAAAAAGCAACATGTGAAAATAGAACAGAAACTTGTGGCCTAGAAAAAGCAACATGTGAAAATAGAACAGAAACTTGTGGCCTAGTAAAAGCAACATGTGAAAATAGAACAGAAACTTGTGGCCTAGAAAAAGCAACATGTGAAAATAGAACAGAAACTTGTGGCTTAGTAAAAGCAACATGTGAAAATAGAACAGAAACTTGTGGCTTAGTAAAAGCAACATGTGAAAATAGAACAGAAACTTGTGGCCTAGAAAAAGCAACATGTGAAAATAGAACAAAAACTTGTGGCTTAGTGAAAGCAACCTGTGAAAATAGAACAGAAACTTGTAGGCCCAGAAAAAGAACAGAAACCTTAGTGAAAATAGAACAGAAACTTGTGGCCTAGGAAAAGCAACCTGTGAAAATAGAACAGAAACTTGTGGCTTAGTAAAAGCAACATGTGAAAATAGAACAGAAACTTGTGGCTTAGTAAAAGCAACATGTGAAAATAGAACAGAAACAGCAACCTGTGAAAATAGAACAAAAACTTGTGGCTTAGAAAAAGGAACCTGTGAAAATAGAACAGAAACTTGTGGCTTAGAAAAAGCAACCTGTGAAAATAGAACAGAAACTTGTGGCTTAGAAAAAGCAACCTGTGAAAATAGAACAGAAACTTGTGGCTTAGAAAAAGCAACCTGTGAAAATAGAAATAAAATGAAAATAGACAAAGATTCTTGTAGTAAAGAAGAAACTGTCAGTATTCAACAACCTACTAAAATAAACATTAAATTAAGTGTTGAACCTCGACTTAGACGACGATGCCAAAAAGACAAAAGTTCTGTGGTGTTAACTAATCTGGACAGAACCACATCTAATATAACTAATAGTGAAACAGGAAAGTGGAAAATCCAAGAAAACACAACTATGAGAAAGAGTGTATCACATAATGCTGGTGAAGAAATGAAAAATTCCAGTCAACAAGTTTCAGAAATTAACAGAACATTTGTTGTTTTCAAAGAAACTGTTTCACAGAAGGATTCTTATAAGCATGAAAGCTCATCAGTAAAAATGTCACCTAAGCATTGTCAAAGTGAGAAAATATGTAATTTTCCAGAGTCATACAATAAAGAACTAAATATTCAAAACATATATTCTGAAAAAGATTGGGATATTTTTCATTTTAGTTCCTGTATAAAATTTAGAAATTCCAATCAGGTTATTGAAAGCAGGTCTGATACTTCAGACCATAATTTAAATGGTGAGAATCTGTTGGTGCAAGGCAAGGATTTGATGGGTATCACACATGATCAAGAGTTTCACAGAAACAAATCTTTTGAAGATTTTGCAGAGCACATAAGCAACAAACCTACTTTACCATATTCTCAAGAAAGTTCCTGTAAGAGTCCAGGTAGAACTAGAAATGAAGGGAATGGTGTGACCCTTTCACCTCAATTAATTTCTGCTAATGACTGTTTTTATAGGGTAAGATCAACTTTCTTGTTTTACCTTGTCATATGTTAATGCATTTTTATTGGTTTGCATATTGTTGAATTTATAATTCATTGTAATTTGTTGTCCATTGCTGAAATCTCAAATGTTTTTAATAACATTGAAAATAAATTAGAATGAAACTACCCAATCAATTAAAAAGGTTTTAGACTGTTTTAATAGAACTGTATTGGTTATGGTATAGAGAAACTCATCTAGGCCTCAGTCTCTGCCAACTCAACCTATCTTGCATAATAACAGGAGACCAAACCAGACTGAAGTCAGTGATGCATCACAGAACATCAGTTATTCAATCACATCAAATTTACTTAACAAAAGTTCCAGAAAAGAAGAAACTTCTAAACAAATGCATGAACCATCACATGTAATTACCAGTGATAGAGCAAATGAGAACAGAATTCCAGCTCAGTCTTTTATAAAGGTAATGAGACTTTATGACACTTGTTACAGCTGTGTTTTGTAAAGGTAATGAGACTTCATGACATTTCTTCCAGCTCAGTCTTTTGTAAATCTAATTGAGACTTCATGACACTTGTTACATCTGTGTTTTGTAAATGTAATTGAGACTTCATGACACTTGTTACAGCTGTGTTTTGTAAATGTAATTGAGACTTCATGACACTTTTTACAGCTGTGTTTTGTAAATGTAATTGAGACTTCATGACACTTGTTACAGCTGTGTTTTGTAAATGTAATTGAGACTTCATGACACTTGTTACAGCTGTGTTTTGTAAATGTAATGAGACTTCATGACACTTGTTACAGCTGTGTTTTGTAAATGTAATTGAGACTTCATGACACTTGTTACAGCTGTGTTTTGTAAAGGTAATGAGACTTCATGACACTTGTTACAGCTGTGTTTTGTAAAGGTAATTGAGACTTCATGACACTTGTTACAGCTGTGTTTTGTAAAGGTAATTGAGACTTCATGACACTTGTTACAGCTGTGTTTTGTAAAGGTAATTGAGACTTCATGACACTTGTTACAGCTGTGTTTTGTAAAGGTAATTGAGACTTCATGACACTTGTTACAGCTGTGTTTTGTAAATGTAATTCAGACTTCATGACACTTGTTACAGCTGTGTTTTGTAAATGTAATTGAGACTTCATGACACTTGTTACAGCTGTGTTTTGTAAAGGTAATTGAGACTTCATGACACTTGTTACAGCTGTGTTTTGTAAAGGTAATGAGACTTCATGACACTTGTTACAGCTGTGTTTTGTAAAGGTAATGAGACTTCATGACACTTGTTACAGCTGTGTTTTGTAAAGGTAATTGAGACTTCATGACACTTGTTACAGCTGTGTTTTGTAAAGGTAATTGAGACTTCATGACACTTGTTACAGCTGTGTTTTGTAAATGTAATTGAGACTTCATGACACTTGTTACAGCTGTGTTTTGTAAATGTAATTGAGACTTCATGACACTTGTTACAGCTGTGTTTTGTAAATGTAATGAGATTTCATTACACTTGTTACAGCTGTGTTTTGTAAAGGTAATGAGACTTCATGACATTTCTTTCAGCTCAGTCTTTTGCAAAGGTAATTAGATTTCATGAGAAGAATGGTCTTTTTCATATTTTTCAAAATTTTGTGTAAATTGATAACTGCTCTTTATTAATGTGAAATGGTAAAAAAGTATAAAAATATGGAATGAAAATTAATATAAGTATTAAAGTGGAATACATTTTTTTAAAAAAAGAAATGCTGTATTTTGTTAGAATCAAAATTATCAACATTAACATTACATATACTTTCCAAAATATTAAGTGTAACTTTAAAGACATGCAGAATATGTAACTTTAACTTATGGATCTAGGGAAGGCTAAATCCATTAGTTATTCACTTCTGCAAGGATATTGTAACCTCAAAATGATATATGTATTTTTAACTGTAGGTACAACTGAATGTAAAATACTTTTTTATAAAAAATCTAACTCTAGCCCTGTAGATCAAATTCAGCTGCTCGGCAACGAAGACGTGAGAAACATGGAAAGCAGAAGAGTGAAGAGAAACTACTTCCTAATTCTATGTCAGATAGAAGGCTGGTCTCATTACCTTCAATGAATAATATATGCCCTTCAGAAGAACAGGTCTCTAATTGCATTATCCTTACCCTTAGGTTTTTTGTTCTAATTAGTTGTTAAATGGCTTTGATAATAAAACTATTAATTTGAAAAAGCTTTCTGTTAATCATGTACACAAGTTTGTTTTATCTCTAGAGTTCAAACAGATCAATAGCTTGCACAATTCAGTGCTGCCCTCTATATGCAAACATTTTTGTTTGCCACTAATCTTAGGGCTTTCATTGAAATTCATGCATTTCATATGATATTGCTGCATTGTTGTATGCAAGTGAGCATATGACAACCCTTCACCAATAGGAATGTGACATTGCCTCCTGAAACAGCTGACTTCCTTTATAGTGGTAGTTCAGTAGTTGCTACTCAAATAAACTTGCATACTAAGACATGTCTTCTTTTTCCTGCATGATATTTCTCAACATCACTGTGTGGTTGAAGTGTTTACAAAAACTAACTGTTATGGAAATATTTTTTATTTCTATTTTCAAACATTTCTATTTGCACACTTCGTGACTCTTAGTTTCCACAACATGGATTACACACAAACATTTTGCAGCTGTTTCATGTGGAACATATCAACATTTTTACCCTAGACACTATCACAATGATAACGGGTGCTTCTTTGTCTATCGGGGGACGTAACAGCTATTATGCAGCAGGTGGGATGGAGTCTTTCCTGTGGCCTGGGCTTTTTTCAGGCCTTGTCACAAATTTCTCTCCTATAATTCTTGTCCAGAAGGATATCAATTTTAGGCAGTTTTTTTTTCTTACAAACAGTTCTTTCAGTGGAGACATGAATCTGCCTTGATATTCTGCATTTTTCCATGACTTTTCTCAGGTGTGTTCCTGTTTTTTCATTCACTCCTATTTCTTATTGTTCTTTACTTCCCTACTTAATTTTGTCTCTCCTTCAGAATATTGTTTCTTCCTTTCCTTGATATCATTCAATACCCCTCTATCCTTTCTTTCCGAAGCTTCTTCTCTTCCAGTTGCTTTTTCCCATCCTCCCAGCTTCTTTCTACTCTCTCTTATTTCATCCCCTTCCTCTTTTCATATCTTTTCTTCCACTATCAGTAGGTTTCAGTACTGACAGTCTTCTTGGCTCAGGAATAGTAATGACCCATTTGGCTTGTTTTGTGGATCTATGGGTTCCTTTTTTTTTGCTATTCATTTTTCCTTTGTCTTCTGTTCCCCTCATTCCCCTCCTCTTAGGGATCCTGTCTCCCACCAGCAACTCTCCAAGGCAGTGTTGTATATTTTGGCCAAGGATGCTTTCAAAGAGTTTCTCATCCTTCTCTGTAATTTTATTCCCATATGTTTGTCATTCCCCTGTACCCTATGGGTTGGCATGCCATCATTCTGTCCCATCAGTTTTGTGATCTTCCTTAGTTTAACTTGATGACTTTTCTCACCCTTCAGTGATGCTTTTCTCTGGTGCTTTGGATAACTAACGTTGATTTTTCTGCTACTTATTTTCACATTCTTATCTTCCCAACATTCAGGATTTATTTTTGGTATGTACATCACAGTTGAGCTTATAAGTTCTGGATTTTTCTTCTTGGCAAGGCATTTATTCTATAAATTTTTTGTGGCATATGGTGCTTCCCCACGATTGTCACATTTGTGTTTTATGATTGAAGTTACACAATTTTATGGACGACTGGTTTCTTTTAACTCCAATCCAACAGGCTCCAACCATACTTCAGGAAGTGGCTAATAAAGCTGGAGATGAGCCATTTTCACATCCAGCCAGTATCTAATTCAGTTAAGTATTTTCTACAATTCCTGTCTCATCATGAGATAGCCTTCTCCTTTGCATTTGTGGTTCATGAAGAATTTGGTTTTCTTTCTGCATGAGTGTTTCTCTATTAGAAACTTGGGTTTCCTTGGAACATGCTTTTCCCATGGATTGTGCTCACTTACATCTTTTATTCTGGATGTCTTATAATTATTGGTATCTTTCCTAGGATCTGGAATGGTCCTTCACTCGTGTTTTCTGATGGTTTTGCTATCATCTGGGCACTCTTCACATCAATACCAGTGTTGATGTGTGCATTCAGTTAGTAATTATCTAATATCCTTCTTTGTACTTGTCCATTATTTGTTTCCTCCATTGAATTCTATCATTTAAGACACTCCTTGTCTGTTTTCTTTGGCTAGTCCAGTCTTGATTTCCTTTAAGTCTTTTCACTTCTTCTCCTCTTCTTCCACTCTCTTCCTCCTTTCTTCATCATCTACACATACTTCTTTTTCCATCCAATCCATGTCAACACTCTAGCTTCACATGTAGGATATATCCAGCCCCTTGTACAGGATTCTCTTTACGTGTAGCCTTCTATGGACCACTGAGAAACAAAATATTACAAACAAGGCTATATGTGAAGAGAATCCTGTACAAGGAACTGCTGCTGGTCCTGATACCCATCTTTCTCACTTTTTATCCTTCCATTCCTCATCTATTTGTGTTCTTCACATGGCTTTTTATCTCAGCTATTAGTGGTTACCAAGTGTTACTATGAACTACATTCCGTTATGACATGTTTTTTTTTTCCCATTGCTCTTGTCTTCCTAACTATATCATTAATTTTATTCTCCATATCTTTGGATTCCTTTTCTTTATGTCACCTGCCCCTTATTTCCTCCTCCTTGTCTGTGGTCATCAATTTTCTGATGAGTATGCCATTGATTCTTCTTTCTCTGTATTCCCTCAATGATATATCCTTCACTATCTGTATCACACTTTCATTTCTGAAATATTTGATGTGCATTGAGTAATATTAAATTTACCTTTCTATCTCTTTCTTACATTCACATCTTTACTCCCATTCAAATCCTTGCCCTCCTTGGTGTGGATTCCTGTACGTGGTGAGGAGACCTCCCAGGGAAGATTTTGTTCTTTCAATTTACCTCCTCTGAGATCTAAACATCCACCCATGTGTTTGCCGTGTGTGGCAACCCATGAAGGGGAGGAGAGGATCCTGGTGGTTGAGGGGTTCAACCCTAACACACCACTTTGGCCTTGAATTCCTGTAGATGGGCAGCTTTGGGGTGGCCCCCTTGGGTCAATCAGCTGGTCCACTCGGGCTAGGGTCAACCAAGTACCAGTGTTGGATGTTCTCAACAGGTGTTGTGGATATTGTATCTGATGCTGGTGTTTGGATATAGTGCTCACGAAACCCTGGCATTGCTGCAGTGTCCTTGTTTGACATAGTAGTGCGTTCCCTCGTAAGGCTCCATGATGGGTGGGGTCAGTGGGCACTGACTTTTACCTTTCTTTATTATGGATACTCCAATTAAATATCTTAATAAAATTGTGATAAAACAGTCTATAGGTAAATGACCAAGTCTTGAAGATTCTGAGTAGCAATCCTCACCATCTATACCACTTGTTGTATCTCATTTTCTTATATTGCATTCACTTTCAGACAAATCTTTAGGGTAAATGTCTCCCTTTTTCATTCAGAAGGGACTAGAGGGATTGCTGGCTCTCCAAAATCAGTAAAGATGCTTCAAACTGGTGACATATTGGTGGAAACTCCTGTTGCATTTAAAGGCAATTGGGAATATACCTAATGAGGTTACACCTCATGCTACTTTGAATTCATCACGAGGAGTTTTTGTTGAGAGGGATTTGAAGAACATCCCAGAGTCAGAAATTCTCACTGGTTTCTCCACCCAAGGAGTTTCTGCAGTGAGGCATATATCCACTCGCAAAGGTGGAATTATGGTGCCAACCAATATCCTCATACTCACATTTACGTCACCACGTCTGCCTGCCACCATCAAGGCAGGTTATCTTATATGCAGAGTATGACCATACATTTCAAACACTCTCCAATGTTTCCAGTGTTAGCAGTTGGGTCACTTGAAGATGTCACGTTGTGGTTCCTTGATGTGTGCTCATTGCAGTGGCAAGGATCATGATGCCTACTAGTGTGAAATGGACCCTCGTTGCATCAATTGCAATGGCTCTCACCTGTCCTACTTTCGTTCTTACCCTAAATGGTTGGAAGAAAAAGAGGTGCAGCGTTTGAAAGCGATTCATAACATTACTTATCCTGAGGCTCGAAAATTGCTGTCCACCACCTCATCTCAAACATATGCTACTGCACTTTGTTTCACAACTACAGTGGGAGTGCAGACAGATTTCTCTGTGCCTCTCATTCTCCAAAGAAATGAAAAGTCTTTTCACCTCCATGGTTAATAAAGTTGATGAATCAACTTCAACACCTATCTCTGTCCCTTACATACATTCCAAGAAACTTCAAGATCCACATCCTTTGGTTCCAGGTACAAGCATTTCCTCAGATACATCTTCTTCTCCCACCTCAAGATGCAAAACAATCATTTGTTCATGTCCTCAGTCACTGGAATCCTCTTCCAACAGCAAAGACCTGCCTAATCAACCTAGGGCAGGATCCATGGAGGTCGATAGACCTCCCTCGAATAAGGACAGTAAGGAAAAAAAGATTTGTTTGTAAACAGAAGGGTTCTCCATCCAATTCACCTACA
This sequence comes from Tachypleus tridentatus, assembly GCF_004210375.1. NCBI lineage: Eukaryota > Metazoa > Arthropoda > Merostomata > Xiphosura > Limulidae > Tachypleus > Tachypleus tridentatus. The sequence goes on along the minus strand of NW_027467777.1, from coordinate 24,960,705 downwards.
TGTAAATAAAAATGGCCACCCTGATACAATGGAACTGTCGAGGTGTTTGTTCTAATTTGGACGACATCAAAACACTGATTGCTTCCTACCATCCTGTATGTCTTTCCTTACAGGAAACATTTCTGAAACCTGCCAATACAGTCACCTTTTGACAGTTTTCTTTGTACAGAAATGACAGGCTGTGTGATGGATGAATGCTTGGAAGGGTGGTATTGTTGGTTGATCAGCGTGTGCCCGCCCTGTCTTTGCCACTCGACATACCCTTGGAGGCTGTAGCCATCCGTGTTTCCTTAGGTCATACCATCACTGTTTGTTCTCTCTACCTGTTGCCTGGAGAGACTTACAATCAGTCAGACCTTGATGCTCTCATTGAGCAGTTGCCATCTCTCTTTTTATTCTTGGGGGACTTTAACGGACATCATACTCTGGGAAAGTGCTGATATTGATGGGAGTGGTTGCTCTGCAGAGTGTATGCTTTTTGATCATAATCTTTCTCTTTTCAATGCTGATTTGCAGACTTATTTTCATGCACCTCATCAGTCCTTTACTGCTATTGGTCTCTCAATTTGCTACTCTTCACTAGTCTCCCATTTTTCATGGAGGGTTGACAATAATCCACGAGGCAGTGATCATTTTCCTATAATCTTGAGAAAGACTGGCTGTGGTCGATGCCACCCAACCCACATGCCCTGGTGGAAGCTGGATCAGGCAAACTAGCCCTCTTTCACTGCTCTCGCAGAACTTAATCCTGCCATTGTCTGTAAGCCATCTATAGATGACTGTGTGGCAGCAGTAACTGACTGTATTATACAGGCAGCTGCTCAGTATATTCCTAAAATTTGGCCCATTTTCCACGATATTCTCGTCCATGGTGGAATCCTGTCTGCTACATGACACGGAAGGCTCAAAAATGGGCCTGGGATACTTTTCGTAGATATCCCATACTCTTGAATTGCATCACTCTCCAGTGGGCCTGTGCACATGCTCGGTGGGTAAGAAGGAATCTTGATTAAGTTCACAACTGGCATATCATCTACCACCAGTTCCAAAGTCATATGGGACAAGATTCAAAAGGTCAGTAGGCAATATAATTCTGTCCCCCTCTCGATCTTGCTCTTTGATGGCTAGGAAGTAGCTGATACCTGGAGTATCGCCAATACTCTAGATGAAAGCTTTTGTCAGGTATTTAGCACTTCTGCTTCTTTTTCTACCTTCTTAGCCATCAAGACTCTGGCAGAGCAATCACCTCGTTCCTTTCGAGCTGATTGTCTTTATGACTGTAATTGTCCCTTTACACTGGTGGAACTCAAACTAGTCCTTCATCAGTCTGCAGTATATCAGTTGGACCTGATGATGTAAACTATGAAATGCTGCACCATCTATCTTTTGCTTCTCTTGCTATTCTTCTGATTGTTTTTAACTGGATCTGGCAGGAGAATGTTTTTCCTGATGCCTGGCACCAGGTTATTGTCCTACCTTTCTTTTAGCCTGGGAAGCATCTCAAGATTCCTTCCAACTACCATCCGATTGCTTTGACGAGCTGTCTCTGTAAGACCTTAGAGAAGATGGTTAATGATCGTCTTGTTTGGTTTCTCGAATCAAACAATCTCCTCTTGCCCACCCAGTGTGGGTTACGACAGAGCTCCACCATGGACCACCTGATTCAACTTGAAACATCAATCAGAGAAGCCTTTCTCAAATGACAACATCTTGTATCAATATTCTTTGACATTGAGAAGACTTATGATACAACATGGAGGTATGGAATTTTGCGAGACCTCCATATATATGGGTTGTGTGACCATTTGCCCATTTTTATTAAAAAAATTTTTATTGGACAGGAGATTCCAAGTTTGTCTGGGTTCAACACTTTCTCGTTCTATTCTACAGGAACTTGGAGTCCCTCAAGGCTGTGTTCTGAGTGCCACACTTTTCAGTATAAAAATTAATGCCATTGCTAAACAACTTCTCACTGTTGCAAACGGGTTCAATGTCGATGATTTTCACATCCTATGTCAGTCATCAAACATGAGGTATATTGAGCAGCAGCTACAGACTGTCCTCAATCATTTACTAAAGTGGACTGCAGCAAATGGCTTTAACTTCTCTCTCTCTAAAACCACTTGCATGCACCCTGATCCTGAACTCTGTATTGGTGAAATTACGCTACCTGTGGTCCCTGGGGCTTATCTTTGACCATAAGCTGACATTTATACCACATATCAAGCAGCTATGGGTCAAATATACAAGAGCACTGAACATCCTCTGTGTCCTCTCTTCCACCACTTGGGGAGCAGATTGATGTTCTATGTTAAAGATATATCTTGCTTTTATTCGATCAAAATTCAGACTATGGATCACTGGTCTATGGCTCTGCCAGAACATCAGCCTTAAAGATGCTAGACCCTATTTATCATTAAGAACTTCAGCTCTGCACTGGGGCTTTCCGCACTTCCCCAGTTCAGAGCTTATAATAGAGTCTCATGAACTTTCTTTGCACCTTTGCCGCTTGCAACTGTCTTGACTGTATGCTTCAAAACTTCGTTCCTTACCAAAGCATCCCACCTGGGGTTATGTTTTTTCCTTGGTGGGCTATACTTTTTTAGAACAGATGGTCTGCCATTGCTCCTTTGGCCTTCATATCCAGGCACTGTTGGATGAATTGGGTCTGTCCTTGGATAACATTGCTGTATCCACTGGTCAGCCCATCCCACCATGGCTTCTTACAGTCTGCAATTGTGACCTATCTTTAAGTCATCTGAGAAAAGTAGACACATCTGATTGGAAATGCTGTCAGGTATTTGCTGAGCATCTTTCAAACCATCCTTCCATTCCTATTTATACAGATGGTTTGAAATCAGGAGACTGTGTGGGCTCTGCCATGGTTTGTTGTGGTTCAGTGGTTGCATGCAGAATCCCCTCTACAGCTTCTGTGTTCACTGCTGAATTGTACACCATTTCTCTTGCCCTAGATTACATAGAAGCTAAGCAGTATTCAAACTGCACTATTTATACTGACTCTCTTAATTCTCTACTGGCTCTGGAATTGCTTCACATTGATTCACACCCTGTTCTTGCCGATATTCAAAACCAACTGGCCCATTTCTCTTTAACATCTACTTCTATCCAGTTTTTGATTACTGGGCCATGTTGGTATTTGTGGGAACAAGCTTGCTGTCACCGCAACTAAGTCTATCTGCTCTGGCACTATCACTGCTGTGCCTGTTTGGTACATGGACTGTGGTCCTGTATTCAAGGCTCAGCTCAGTGCCAGCTGGTAGTTGACTTGGGGTGAGCAATGCAAAAACAAGCTTTTCCAAGTAAAACCCTATATTAGACATTGACCGTCTTGCTTCCATAAGGATTGGAAAGAGGAAGTTGTTCTAACTAGACTACGCATTTGTCACAGTTTTTAACTCATCGTTTTCTTTTATCTGGAACTGATGCATCAGTGTGTAGTTTGGGTAACACTCGGATCACAATAAGCCACATTTTACTTTTTTTTCGTCGTTACGACTCTCACTGACGGCACCATTTTAAATATGTTCTCCCCCAAGGTTTGTCCATAACGTTAGACAGTTTTATTGGTGTTGGTGCCACTGTTCACCTTGGTAATGTTTTAGTTTTTTAAAGGTCATTTATGTTTTTTAATCTATACATTACACCTTTTTAATGTGGCTCCCTTTTAAAATTCACAATTCATCTAGTTTGATTTGAAATTAGAAACTGGCCATAACAAATAACTCTAAACCAGAACTGGAAAGGCCAATTTCAGGTGACTAACACTGATTGAACTATCTGTTTGAACCACCTGTTAGTTATCCTGGCAAGTTATTATAATTTTGCTATACGTCTTTTAAAACCTTTTTATTACTTTTCATTTTGAAAATGGCCATAACACCAAATAACTCGGAACCAGGACTGGAAAGGCCAACTTCATTTGACTGACGATGGTTTTTGTACTTGCCTGTTGGTCTCTCTGGCAAGTAATGGTAATTACAGTTACACTATAGAAAGTCCTTTACAACTTGAATTACTGTAGTTTTTCTCTTAACATTGTAGACTAGATGTAAACATTGGTTTTATGCTATTTATGTGTTGTTTTTTTTAACTTTGTTTTGTTTTACCTTAATTTCCTTTTATGAATTTTACTACATTTACTTTTAAGTTTTTACTGGATGTTTGGCCTAGCTGCTTTGTGCCATAAAACACTAAATTAACCAACCAACCAATCAGAGCCTTGCCACCTCCTCTGTCCTGGCATGTGGATAACCCCTTATACCTTTGTGGCACACTATCACCTTCATTTAGCCATTTCTTTCTCATCAGGATATAGACTACCTATGGTCAATTTTCTTCACACCATCTCTGACTTAGTAAGACTTTTTTTTTTTATCCTCTTCTTGTAGTAGAGCCTTTTGATCTGTTACAGGATCCTTCTGAGTAGCAAATGTTACCTGCCATAGTGCTCACCCATAAGACGGAATGTTCCATAAAACAACCACTTGAGGTATCCTCACAGTTCCATTTTTTATAACTAAGACCTGATCCAGGCAGTATCCACTTACGAACTAGCAAGAGTAAAGCAGAGAGGGGATTCCTGTCCACTCTTTCATACCTTGATTTAAACCTGGGGTTAGCTGCTTTTAACAATAGGGTTTATATAGTTACCCATTTTGCTCTCTTAAGCATCCTCTGGATCCTCCCATTTTCTTTTAGTGGAGCATGTGATCTTTGCCACTCACTTATTCTTAGCTTCTGGAGTGGTGGATCATGATAGATGCCTAATGAGTGTAACCAATTCCACTCAGTAGAGAATGGGGCAGTGGTTTTCTGTTTGTGTAATACAGTTCATCATTCTGACTGCTATCCAGAAATCAGATTTCTGGGTGTTCTGGTGTACTCTTGAATAGATGAGATGTAGTCTCGTGGGGATGCACCAGTACTATTCCAAGATATAGAATGTTGCTGTCCATGGGTTATTTTTGGGTGTGTCTCAAAGGCAGCTCTTCCAAGCACAATTTTACACCAGTCCTTCCATCACTTCAGCATAAGATTCTAGCGAGATGTGGATGAACATTATGTATCGTGTCAGAAGTTAATATTTTTCAACGCTGGAAATATACTTTCAATATATACACTTCTCACCCTTCCCCTCCATGTCCAAAACATCTTCCCTGTTATCAAAGTGGTGGTTGAACAACTAATAGAGAGGGTAAGCAATTGTGCTGAGAAGCATTACCATACTCCTGTAGGTATAGGGTTGTTGCATCAGAAACATGTGAGATTAGGTGGGAATCTCAAGCTCAGTGATGATAGAAAAGGTTTAGTGTGGAACTCTTATGTAAGAAGAAGTAGGATATCATATTGGAAGTTTATATTTCCCTACACTGAAAATATATTTCTGACAGATAGTTATCTCTGCTCGTACTTCCTCTCGACTTTCAATGCTTCTTTTCTGTCTAATGTTGAAGTAAAGGAGCCAGCTATGACAGTTTTCCTGTTGGTGGAGGATGTCTGCATCATACATTGAAGCTGAACCACATTGAAACATGGCAGAGGTAGGAGTTTGAAGATACAGTGAAACTGAACCACATTGAAACATGGCATAGGTGGGAGTTTGAAGATACAGTGAAGCTGAACCACATTGAAACATGGCAGAGGTGGGAGTTTGAAGATATAGTGAAGCTGAACCACATTGAAACATGGCAGAGGTGGGAGTTTGAAGATACAGTGAAGCTGAACCACATTGAAACATGGCAGAGGTAGGAGTTTGAAGATACAGTGAAGCTGAACCACATTGAAACATGGCAGAGGTAGGAGTTTAAAGATACAGTGAAGCTGAACCACATTGAAACATGGCAGAGGTAGGAGTTTAAAGATACAGTGAAGCTGAACCACATTGAAACATGGCAGAAGTAGGAGTTTGAAGATACAGTGAAGCTGAACCACATTGAAACATGGCAGAGGTGGGAGATTGAAGATACAGTGAAGCTGAACCACATTGAAACATGGCAGAGGTGGGAGATTGAAGATACAGTGAAGCTGAACCACATTGAAACATGGCAGAGGTGGGAGATTGAAGATACAGTGAAGCTGAACCACATTGAAACATGGCAGAGGTGGGAGATTGAAGATACAGTGAAGCTGAACCACATTGAAACATGGCAGAGGTGGGAGATTGAAGATACAGTGAAGCTGAACCACATTGAAGCATGGCATAGGTAGGAGTTTGAAGATACAGTGAATCTGAACCACATTTGGACATGGCAGAGGTGGGAGATTGAAGATACAGTGAATCTGAACCACATTGAAACATGGCAGAGGTGGGAGTTTGAAGATACAGTGAAGCTGAACCACATTGAAACATGGCAGAGGTAGGAGTTTGAAGACTAGTGGTGAGCAAAAAAAATGTTCACACATAGAGGGCAACATTGTACAAGAATGGGGATTTGAGGTATCTGTTATGAATATATTATCAGTGTAGGAAAATATTACATTGCTGATATTACAGTAATGAAATAGAGATGTTATATATTTATCATTAATTCTCTGACTGCTCTAAACATGCATGTGATTTTTGCAAGCCAGGCACCATATTCTGCACATATGCATTCAACTGCCAGGGATATATCTTATCCTATGTGGGAAATCAGTAGTCTTTGGGCTAAAATTATTCTATCTGTTTGTTATTCACATTTTAACATATATCATTTTCTCTTCTTTGTTCTAAATTTGTTTTTCTATGTTATTGGTTAGTGTATCTTTACCTTGATGAATGTTATAATTTTTGTTGTATTGTTGTATACACATGTTAAAGATTTTGTTTTTAACTGGAGACAAAATTGAAAATAGAATTTATGTGGTAGAGGCCTAATGCATTCTTTGACTGGCTGTAACCTTTGTTGTGGATTAGTTTGTTTATCCATGGTACTTCAGCATTGCTTGAGTCAGAGAGCCAAAGAAATACCATTAGGTCTCTCATAATGGTGAAGTATATGTAATACTTATGAGGTTTTGAATCTGTTTTACTTCACCTAGTAGTAACCTAATTTAATTTAGGCATGTGAATAATATTATGGTATTTTAACTCTAATCATTTTATGTGTGTTAATGATTCCTGTCCTTTTCACCACTAGTTATAATTACTGGCTTCAGATTTTCAGGCTATTCACTCATAATACAGTACAGGTGAAACCTTTACATTTTATGTGTGTTAATGATTTCTGTCCTTTTCACTACTAGTTATAATTACTGACTTCAGGTTTTCAGGCTATTCACTGATAATACAGTACAGGTGAAACCTTTACATTTTATGTGTGTTAATGATTCCTGTCCTTTTCACTACTAGTTATAATTACTGGCTTCAGATTTTCAGGCTATTCACTGATAATACAGTACAGGTGAAACCTTTACATTTTGTGTTAATGATTCCTGTCCTTTTCACTACTAGTTATAATTACTGACTTCAGGTTTTCAGGCTATTCACTGATAATACAGTACAGGTGAAACCTTTACATTTTATGTGTGTTAATGATTCCTGTCCTTTTCACTACTAGTTATAATTACTGGCTTCAGATTTTCAGGCTATTCACTCATAATACAGTACAGGTGAAACCTTTACATTTTGTGTGTTAATGATTTCTGTCCTTTTCACTACTAGTTATAATTACTGACTTCAGGTTTTCAGGCTATTCACTGATAATACAGTACAGGTGAAACCTTTACATTTTATGTGTGTTAATGATTCCTGTCCTTTTCACTACTAGTTATAATTACTGGCTTCAGGTTTTCAGGCTATTCACTGATAATACAGTACAGGTGAAACCTTTACATTTTGTGTTAATGATTCCTGTCCTTTTCACTACTAGTTATAATTACTGACTTCAGGTTTTCAGGCTATTCACTGATAATACAGTACAGGTGAAACCTTTACATTTTATGTGTGTTAATGATTCCTGTCCTTTTCACTACTAGTTATAATTACTGGCTTCAGATTTTCAGGCTATTCACTCATAATACAGTACAGGTGAAACCTTTACATTTTGTGTTAATGATTCCTGTCCTTTTCACTACTAGTTATAATTACTGACTTCAGGTTTTCAGGCTATTCACTGATAATACAGTACAGGTGAAACCTTTACATTTTATGTGTGTTAATGATTCCTGTCCTTTTCACTACTAGTTATAATTACTGGCTTCAGATTTTCAGGCTATTCACTCATAATACAGTACAGGTGAAACCTTTACATTTTGTGTGTTAATGATTTCTGTCCTTTTCACTACTAGTTATAATTACTGACTTCAGGTTTTCAGGCTATTCACTGATAATACAGTACAGGTGAAACCTTTACATTTTATGTGTGTTAATGATTCCTGTCCTTTTCACTACTAGTTATAATTACTGGCTTCAGGTTTTCAGGCTATTCACTGATAATACAGTACAGGTGAAACCTTTACATTTTGTGTTAATGATTCCTGTCCTTTTCACTACTAGTTATAATTACTGACTTCAGGTTTTCAGGCTATTCACTGATAATACAGTACAGGTGAAACCTTTACATTTTATGTGTGTTAATGATTCCTGTCCTTTTCACTACTAGTTATAATTACTGGCTTCAGATTTTCAGGCTATTCACTCATAATACAGTACAGGTGAAACCTTTACATTTTATGTGTGTTAATGATTCCTGTCCTTTTCAATACTAGTTATAATTACTGGCTTCAGGTTTTCAGGCTATTCACTCATAATACAGCACAGGTGAAACCTTTACATTCCATTATTCAGTATTTTGTATGTGTAGTGGATATTTTCAGAAGTTTAAGGGAGTATTGGAACAAAAACCAGACTAGGCATTATGTCATTAATGAATTCTTTCTTCACTAAAGTTACACATTTTAGTGAGGAAAAGTTCCTTCTTTTTTTCTAGCTAGTTTTAAATTGTAAACACTTAATTGTAATATGGTGTTTACACCTAGCCTATAGAAATTTGACATATTAGATTTAGATTATTTTTCTTTAGGCCAAAAAGAAGCATTTGAATTTTATTTTTTTTAAATACAGTTTAAGGATACCAGAAACAAGCAAACCTTCGAAGCAGAACATACAAGTTGTGTGAGTAGCTGTGAAGAGAAAGGGTGAGAACATTTGTACATTTCCTCCTCAGTAATATTAATGTAAGAAAAACTACATTTACCAGAATATTCTTTTTTCTTGAGTTCATCTAAGATAGAATCATATTTCACCCTCACGAATTTAAGAGAAACCTGTGCCACTTTTTTGGGCATGTTATAAGTATGCACTAATCTGGTATATCCAGTGCTGACGAGGCATTCTAATCAATTACCAGGTTAGTGTTTCTGATTGTTACTGTTTTAGTTTATCACAACTCTCCTAGTAACTCATGATTTCTCTTTAGTTTTTATTAATTCAGGATTGATCAGCTTAACTAACCACTAATAATGAAGTAATTGAAATTCGTGTTCCAGTTATTACTATTTACAGTTGTTTCAGCTATTTGAATTCCATTAATTACCCAGTTATATTCATAAAACATACTATGAGATCATAAAGAAGTGAGGTTAAACTAATAAAATCAAAGAAAGATGAGAAAATAAACAGAAGTTTAAGAATTTGTAGGTGATCATAATTTCTTAACCTGTATTTTGGGATGGGCAGGAAATTCTAAGAAATCAACAAATACCCTGTTTATTGATGTGGTGTCTTGGAGCTGAACAGAAAAGTAAGTTTGAACATTTTTCTAGGGGAATAAATACTACAAATATGACAATATATTTGTTGTAAAATATTCTGAGCAAACAGTACTCAAAGTAGAATTATTGTTTGTACTTGAGTTAGTGAAAGAGACACACTTGATGCAGTTGGTATGGATGTAGTTAATGAGATAATTACGTAGAAGATTGTTCTAGAAGTCACCTCTCTTGTGTGATTAACAGAAGTTTACAAAGTGTATTTTAAAATGTTTCTTTTATCAGTTAGATGTAAAAAAATATAAGACATGCTTTTTGTAAGGACACGAATCACAAATAGTTATTAAAAGCACAAGGTATTCATTGAGTGGTAAAGAATTGTGGATAATTAAAATGGATATACTGCACTTCATTTCTTACACAGTGATGATCCTGAGATGGCAGATTTGATGACTGCTCTCAATACTAGTCTCAGATTATCGTCATGTGCTCCTGAAAACCCAAACTCCAATTTTCGGGATATGAAGATGACCCAAGTAACAGCATAAGTCTTGACCAAAGAATTAAAATTCTAACAGAGTTAGTTGAAAATGTCATATTTAGTGTGTTTGATAATACTTAGTGTGTTTGATAATATTTAATTGAATGATGATATTTTTCTGTCTTCTCTACAAAAGAATATTTATTAATAGTGTATCATGTACTCCGACACTGTTCACTCTTGATTAATTTAGTACCACAGACCCCTGCATGAAGCAACATTAACCTAAACAAGTACTAGGGTGTCTTGTACCCCTGCACTGTTTATTACTTAACACTACAGGTCCCTACTTGAGGCAACATTAACCTTGTGTGGAAAGAGGTTGGCTTTTTACTGGTGATGTAGTTTGATACACCTGCCTTAAAAAGTAGGGTTTCAAAGTTAGCAAGAAGGTAAGAAACCATACTATATGGTTTATCTCAGCAGGTTATGTTATCATATGGTCAACAGTGATGTGTTCCTGATACCTGTTCTTTGAGCCCAAATTTACCTTTTCAGTTATCCGTTAAGCAAATAGAACTAATACTCCAGGAATGATAATTACCTTTCATTGTCTGCTGGTTGGATTCTATCCCAGGGTTATGTCAGTTGTTTATTATTATATGTGAATTAACGATTCCAATACTAAAATAGTTTAAAGACATGCTTAGCTATGGTATATTCTTATGAAATTGTGTAAATGTCATATAGACACAAGTTCAAATGTTACTATGAGACACCAATATTCATCAGCAGAGGTTATGTTGTACTGCTAAAGTTTAATGTTTCAACCTTTGTGTCTTATAGTCATGACAAATAAGCATGTTAGAACAACAGTGTAGAAAGTCTGATAATCACAAGTATTACAGCACAAATTACCATCTTTCCAGGGATTGTTTGATGGGCTTAGCTGAAGATGTTTTGAAGAAAGCTCTTCAGATTCTTGGAAGTGGAGATAAAAATCACCCTCAGGTAAACTGTATCGTCGTCTTAGTGATGTGGAGATATCTTCAGTGTTTTACTTTAATTTTGTTTTCCTAATGTTTCAGATCATTGTAATTTTCCACATTTTGAATTGTAGCTATTATGAGCAGTGACTCAGTTTCTCTACATGTGAATTTAAATATTTTTTCAACTAATGTGGTCTTACATAAAATTTTGGAATATGTCCCTTCTAACTTAATTGTTCATTGAACTTGGAAATTTTTCTTTTCAGAGGAAACTAAAGAAGCTGCTTGGAGAAAAATTTACTTCATATGCAGGAAAACTCTGGCAACTGAAATACTGTCAAGGACTTTATTTATCTCATAAGAAAGAAAACCCTGGCAACTGAAATACTGTCAAGGACTTTATCTCATAAGAAAGAAAACCCTGGCAACTGAAATACTATCAAGGACTTTATTTATCTCATAAGAAAGAAAACCCTGGCAACTGAAATACTGTCAAGGACTTTATCTCATAAGAAAGAAAACCTTGGCAACTGAAATACTGTCAAGGACATTACTTATCTTATAAGGAAGAAACTGGCAACTGAAATACTACTAGGAACTTTGTCTCATAAAGGAAGACAACTTTGGAATCTGAAATGCTATCAAGGACTTTATTTATTTTATAAGGAAGAAAACTGGCAACTGAAATACTAGTTGGAACTTTATTTATCTTATAAGAAAGACAACTCTGGTAACTAAAATATTGTCAATGACTATTTATCTTATAAGGAAGAAAACTATGGCAATTAAAATACTATCAAGGACTATCTTATAAAGAAAACAATTCTGGCAACTTTAATACTTTCAAGGATTTTATTTATCTTATAAGGAAGACTACTCTGGCAACTGAAATACTGTCAAGGACCTTGTAAGGAAGACTACTCTGACAACTGAAATACTGTCAAGGACTTTACTTATAAGGAAGAAAGCTGTGGCAACTGAAATACTACTAGGAACTTATGTATCTTATAAAGAAGACAACTCTGGCAACTGAAATACTGTCAAGGACATTACTTATCTTATAAAGAAGACAACTCTGGCAACTGAAATACTGTCAAGGACATTACTTATCTTATAAAGAAGACAACTCTGGCAACTGAAATACTGTCAAGGACTTTTTTTCTGTAACAAAGGCTCACTGCTCAAAATAATTCATAAACCATTAAAGTATACATCTGCATTTACTGAAAGGTTAAGTGTGTAAAATTCAGTTTATTTAGGCTTAATGAAACCTTGTACCTAGGTAATTGTATTTTTAATTTTCTAAATTTTTCATCAGTAAATTATTATATGTTGTGTAATTATTGTAATTGATCCATGAAAATAAAGCAAAATTTGTATCTTAGTAATGTCTCACAATTTTTTAAATTCTTGATTTGTTAAATAGTGAGATTATTAAAATAAGGATTATGAAATACTGTGAATATATTTACTTAGTGTAAGTTTATTTGTATGCATCTGAAACTTGTGAATTCACAAAATCATATATTCTTAATAGTCTAAATGTTTTATTATCAATTTAAAATTCATGGTTTAAATGTCAAAAGTTGACACAGCATATTCACTTTTAAGGCGATTGATTATTAATTATTTAGTAACATTCAAAATTTAGGTTGTATCTTTTAAAGTACTATAGGTAAAGAGCATTTCAGAGTATCTGTTTTCTCTAATCTAGCCCATCTGATGTGTTCTGGTACTGATCAAAAGGCATTTTTGGCAGTAAATTTTGGGAGGGAAAAGATAGATCTGAAATGATATTTATATATCTTTTGTTATATATCTTCAGTGGACACTGAGAAAAACAAAATGTGAATTTTTATTATTGTTTAGAATGGTTATAATAGCATTTTGTATCCCATGGGCATAACATTATAAACATTTAGAACAATGCATCATTGTAAACTTTATAAACATTCTGGCTATTATAAAACATAAAATACATATACTGATTGCCATGTAATATATCATACCATACCATCACTTCTTTGTTGTTTATCAGAGAATTCAGCTACAATAGAAACCTTTCCTATTGTTTTGTATCCCATGGGCATAATGTGATAAACATACTTAAAACAATGCACCATTATAAACCTTGTATAGGAACTGGCATGTTGATTTTAGACTTTCATTACAAACATGTTTATGATTTATCAGTATATCCACACAGGTGAATGTGAATTTTAAGGAAAAATAAAAATACTTTATAAAAAAACTATTCACATTATATATCACATGTCACAGTACCAGACTGTTGGCAAGAACCAATATTTCTTGTTTCAGCAATGTTAACATACAGTGAGAATGTCTTGTTTCAAATGTGCTTTAGACAATGTACACGTTACAGTTTTGAGTTTAATAGATTGCTTCTATCTGTTTCTCGAAGGGAACAAGTTCTGGTGCATTTGTTTTTCACATTGTAAAAAAATGCCATGCAGTGGTTTCCTTATGTATTCTCTTTACTGACAATTTTAATAATTAACCATATTGCATCTTAGTTAAAGTGTTAATGAGACTTGTGTTGGTCTGTGTTTAGTTAAGTACGTGTATCTTGTAATATATCAGTTAAAGTGTTAATGAGACTTGAGAAGATCTGGGTTTAGTTAAGTACATGTATCTTGTAAGATATCAGTTAAAGTTTGTGAGACTTGAGTAGATCTGTGTTTAGTTAAGTACGTGTATCTTATAATATATCAGTTAAAATTTGTGAGAGTTGTGTAACAGACTCGAAATTGGGTTTAGATATCTGTGGTGGGCAGAGCACAAATAGCTTAACATCATACTCCTTTAAGTTAATATCTAAGAACATTTAAAAAAAAAATTGTAACTGATTCCTTCCTGGACTGTAAAATCTCTGGAACAGTCCTAAGATAAATATTAAACTATTTATTCTTGAACTCATTTTGGTGTTTTTCCACCTTACAAGACCCGTATTATATAGAAGGTATGGCATTCTGTCTCTTGTTGTCATTGGTCATTTATCACTGTAGAGCGTTCTTCCTGTTCGAGTGAAGCTACAAACAAAAAAACTGACAGAAATTTCGGTTTGAACTTCTCCTTTTGAAGATAGAGATTAACCGGGGGTGAAGAGAAAGTTCGTCTTTCTGATAAATAAGCTGAAATAAAAATTATTATTATTAAACAAATAGTAATTAAAACACCTGAGATACTGAAACCGCGGTATAAGGCAAGCCGGCACAGGCAGAAAAACCAACCACGAGCACCCAGTTCAAGCGGATTACCACAAAATCAACGACCGATTAATGACATTCAGGGCAGTATGGATCTATAAATCTAATGCCTAGTTTAATTTGGTGTGGGGGAAATGGGAGTACCCAGAGAAAACTCTCTTTCACTTCCCAGTTCAGTTTAATTGGGAAGTGCCTGAGCTTACCGCAAAATTGGAGAACTAAAGATAAAATCTGAAACAGAAAATAAGGTTAGTACATATACCAAAACTTTTAGGTGTGAGAGACATAATAAGGAGACTTATGGATGCACCAAGTACTTGATGTGGCTTCTAATTTAAAGAACTGTTTCGTGAGAGAATTTCTTACGTTAGCAGACCTGTAATATTTAACAGCAGGTTTATGAATCCAAGAATTTATTTGAGGTAATGCCTGCAGGGAGTCTAGGTATGATAAGGAATGTATTTAGGTATTCTATAGGCTAATCTGATCACCCCGAATTGTATGGATTCTAGTTTGTTAGAGATATTATGTGACATGTTGCATGTGACTATGCATCCATATTCCATAAGTGACCTGATATATGCTTTATAAATAGTAAGGATGGATTCCGGTGAACATCCAACATGAGTGCCTCCGATCCGCCTTAAATACGCAATGCGTTGGTGGGCTGCTTTACAAATGTTATTAAAGTGATCGGTCCGAGTGAAGCTAGTGAAGGTTCCATCCTTTATGTATGTGACAAAAACTGGACTCACCTGCAGGTTTCTGTAGTTACCTGGTTAATTAGCGTTTCACACTTCAGAATACAATCGTGATGAATGACCTGTAATTCAGTTGTGCACATCATTGGTCAGTAGCATGTATAGCCCTTCTGTACATCTACATAACTTTGGAATTTGTACTCTCTTGTGACAAAAACTTTCTAACTTTGATGAAATCCAGTTTTATCATAGGGGATTTATGAGAAGCTGAGTTAAACCTGTCCTTGAAGTATTTCATGAAATATTCATTTTACAAGCATGCAAGACTTGCTTGTTTCCATTAATCACTAGATGAAAAAATATTGTTTTCCTGTCGAAGAGTGTTTTTAGTTGTAATGAAAGTTTTGTCAATTATTAATAACAAAGTCCTGGAAATATTTGTGTAGTTGTTACTGTTTTTTGTTAAATATTTAATGTAATTAAATATTGGAAAGGACCCAAGAACAATTTGTTTTAAGTATTTGATCCAATTAAGTATTTAGAAAGGGTGTTTTTTGAATATGGAGAAATATTTTTGCTTTTAAAATATTAACGTTTTATGTCCTGGGGAAATGTTATGTCAAGTATTTAATCCAATCAATCATTGGTCAAGTTCTGAGAATGTTTTTCATGTGCAAAAATAGATTTGTTTGTTGTTTATCTAAGTATGAATAACGTGTAGAGTCACGTAGAAACAGGTTTGTTTCATGTTTTCAATTTAATTATAACGATTGAAATTCTCGAAAATAATTTTTCGAGTACTTAATTCAGTTAACAACTCTGAAGTCACGGAAAAGTTTTTGAGGTATTTATAAAATTTAAAGCTCTAGAAAATGAGGTCGTTTCTTTAATTGGTAACCTATAACATCCAGATACTTTAAGTGCGAAGTCCTGTAGAAATATCTTGTGTGTTTTTCAATATATTAACGATTAAAGTTCTGAAGAACGAGTTTTTTTTAAGTATTAATGATAGCGGCTAAAGTCCTGCTGTTCTTTTATATGTTGAGAAATATCACAACCTTTACCCTTGTAGGTGATATCTTTTTCCGTGAAAATGCCATTAAAATACACACATACCTAATCACAAACTGTGTTTGTTTGTAGGTGATAACATTTTCGGAGTGAATGTTTATCTTGCAGTTACTTGTTTTGTCAGCACAATAAAAACCTACATATTTAGAAGTTTTACACCACCTTGGCTGTACATCCCTTGTCGTTTAATATGGAAAATATCATTTTCTAATCGTATATACAGTAAAGAAAATTAGTGTTTCAGTAAAATGGAGGTTTGAATAACGTAAACATTTAAACATGTGCTTATGCGCAACAGTTTTGATGGCTGTTTTTGTTTATCGGTCAGCTTTAGAAGTTACGGCAAGCAACATCGAAGTTGACGACACTGACAATTCTGACGAATCGCTAGAGATAGAATGGAAAGGTACGTTTTTATATCAAACATTTTCTCTGAGTACGTAACTGTTGAAGATAAACTAACTTTCGTACTGTCATGAAATACCCTGATTTTTATTATTACTTTCTGCATATGGTAGTTAACGTTCGAGATATGTATATTTTAAAGTAAATATTACGTCAGCTACTTACTGTTCGCAGTTACAATGTTTCGTTCAAAATTATACCGATTGTGTAGGTCGAAGTACACAACGTCTACTTCACTTATGGATGAAAATAAAATATTAATTGGCTCCATGTTTTGATGTACCGATCCGTTATGTTGCAACAGACACACAAAAAGATTGTTAAATTTTCGTAGATAAATTTTATCATTCGAGGTTAAATCCGTTAATTAAGAAATACAATAACCTTGAATAATTATCTGCTGTTCTATGTGAATGTCTGTCTGTTTTTGAATTTCGTGCAAAGCTACACGAGGGTTATCTGCGCTAACCGTCCCTAATTTAAGAGTGTAAGGCTAGAGGGAAGGCAGCTAGCCATCACCACTCACCGCCAACTCTTGGGCTGCTCTTTTACCAACGAATAGTGGGATTGACCGTAACATTATATCGCTCCCACGGCTGAAAGGGTGAGCAAGTTTGGTGTGACGGGAATTCGAACCCACGGCCTTCGGATTACGAGTCGAGTGCCTCAACCACCTGGCCATGTCGGGCCTCTATGTGAATGTTACGAAACAATGTATAGATGTTGATGTAATCTTGAAGACAATGAAACTACCTTTAAAAAATAGTTTTTTATTATAATAACAAAAGCAGGGTCTACTACGTTTGTTAATATGAAAACTAAATAACTCTTGTCTTAAACGATAACAATATTGTCGTAGGAAAACGTGTTCATATAAGATCATTGCGACGCTCCTGAAACTGTGGCTCACTGTCATGTAAGAGTTTACAAGTTACTCTTTATTGTTTAATCTTGCCAGATATTACTGTTATTATCGAAGAGTCACTAGTACTTGATACAGACTTGTATAATATCACTAAGGCTACCTTTAATCTGATGTTATTTATGTCACTGTTGTTGAAACTTGACAGTTATTATCTGAGGTATCCGTCTATGACCAATATCAGTGACGCCTGCACGTAATATCTGGCAAGATTCAACAACAGTGACTTACATATTCTGAGATTAAAGATAACCGTAGTAATTATCGGAGAGTCTCTGATACCGCATATAGACTGGTATTATACAAAATCGTTATTTAAGCCACTGTTATTGTTTGTTTGTTTTTGAATATCGCACAAAGCTACTCGAGGGCTATCTGTGCTAGCCGTCCCTAATTTAGCAGTGTAAGGCTAGAGGGAAGGCAGCTAGTCACCACCACCCACCGCCAACTCTTGGGCTACTCTTTTACCAACGAATAGTGGGATTGACCGTCACATTATAACGCCTCCACGGCTAAAAGGGGCGAGCATGTTTGGCGCGACGGAGATGCGAACCCGCGACCCTCAGATTACGAGTCCCATGCCTTAACACGCTTGGCCATGCCGGGCCTGCCACTGTTATTGCACCCGATCAGATATTATCTGAAAACTGTTTTTGTTGAATATAATTATAAGTTGTATAAAAACCATTGTTACTGAAACTAAAGCGAGGTAAGTAAAAAGTAAATGTTGCTTAACCTCTTCATATGTTATGTTGTTAAAGATTAAATAAATGAATAATAAATGTGTTTAATAAGCTTATTAATCTGTAATCATCAGATAAATATGTTTAATAGGCCCACTATTCTGTAATCATTAGATAAATATGAATAATAGTCCCACTATTCTGTAATCATCAAATAAATATGTTTAATAGGCCCACTATTCTGTAATCATCAAATAAATATGTTTAATAGCCCCACTATTCTGTAATCATCGGATAAATATGTTTAATAGGCCCACTATTCTGTAATCATCAGATAAATATGTTTAATAGGCCCACTATTCTGTAATCATCAGATAAATATGTTTAATAGGCCCACTATTCTGTAATCATCAGATAAATATGTTTAATAGGCCCACTATTCTGTAATCATCAAATAAATATGTTTAATAGGCCCACTATTCTGTAATCATCGGATAAATATCATTGAGTATGTTTAATGGGCCCACTATTCTGTAATTATCTTAAGAGTGCGTTTAATAGGCCCACTATTCTGTAATCATCGGATAAATATGTTTAATAGGCCCGTTATTCTGTAATCATCGGATAAATGTGATTAATTGTCCCACTATTCTGTAATCATCAGATAAATATGAATAATTGTCCCACTATTCTGTATTCATCTGGTGAGTATGTTTAATGGGCCAACTATTCTGTAATCATCAGTTTAATGTGTTTATTGGGCCCACTACTCAGTAATGAAGTCGTAGATTCTACAAAAGAGCTTCTGTTGTACATTATATGATACAACACGAAAATTTGTTTCTTTATTAAAACCCACTAAGGAAGCGGTCCCTAATTCTTAATTAGCAATCAAAGGGAAAGCAGCTTTCCTACAGCAGTCATTTCCAACTCTCGAGCTACTCTTTACCAAAGAGTAGTGGGATTGACATTATAGCGTTACCAAGGCGACCATGTTCGGCACCAGGTTTATATCCTATAGCCTTTGGAGTACAAATTTAGCATTGTAACTGAGAGTTCGTGCAAGACTTGAACAGAAAAGAAAATTCTAGTTTTTTGGTACGTCTCCTGGAAACTAAGACTGATATTCAACGTAAAAATGTATTCTCAAGACGGCTGGTATGGGTATTAAAACTAATTAAAATACAGAACAATAACCTAGAGATGAGCTAAGAAGGTCGAAATGTTGATAAGACATTTTTACTTCAAAATGGGTTTCTCGTCATGACGAATGATATTCAACGTGTTATTACCGGAAACTGTTTTTTCTGCTTTTTCTGTTCCTTAACAATGGTAATTGTTTCTGGGTCTCCTGAAAAGAACCATATTGATATGATCTCGTTCTTTCTACGCAGTTTTCCATGAAATGCTTAAACGTTTTAGGCCTGTAATTTCTGAGATGCACCAAGGAATTTGGCAGATAATTGATGGAATGAGATTGCCAATATTCCAGTTTCTTCAGCCAGTTACTTCGAGATGAGGGCGGTAACTTGTGCATGTTCAATTTGTGAACCATATTTGTAGTCTTGCTAATGGTACCAGAAGAGAAATTCCGAGATTTCATTGAGACATTTTTTTCAAAATTCAAAGGTTCCTTTATTAATGGTAGGTTCTGCTTTGTGAATAAAGGCAATATGCTTAATTAACACATGTTCTGGTGTTATTGCCCAGCTGTTACTTTACTATACAGATCTTCCACGTACAAGGAATGAAAGTTTTGAAAACACTTTACACATCAGGATAGTGCGAGTTGTCTTTACTTGCGGGACAGACAGTAAAATCATTGAAACATCTACCATAACTACAAATCAATACATATAACCACTCGCAGATCAATGTTCATAACGTGTAATGGCTCATTGTGGAATATGAAACATCTTGTTGCTACATATATTAAATATACTGCGATTTTATAACAAGAAATAAAGTAAATAGTATCGTTGTTTGTAGTGTAAATTATTCATCTTTCAATTATATTGTTTGTTTTGTCATTCATATGATATATTTTCATATAACTGTAATTTTGTTTACCCACCAGATTTATTTGGTAAACCTTGTGTCACGAATGACGACTGCAACTATGATTTATTTGCTACATGTTACAACTTTAAATGCAACTGCCGTTTGGGTTATAGACCTGTAAATGGTCTATGTAAACAAGGTAAGTGAATAGGAATGCATTTTCTGTTGTTAATTATCTTGCAGTTCCTTTTCAGAATAAAGCTGAAAACCTAATACCTTCTTATAGTGAGTTTTTGTATTTGCTTGGACCACTAACTGCTTTAATGTTTATATATGCATACCATTTTTTTTTCTGAACACTTCGTACAATGGAAGATGGCTGTAAAGAATGTATCTTTGAACCTTTTGTTGGTTTGGAAAAAATAACTAATTTTAAAATCATGCCAGGCTAAACCTTTTTATAAAAATAATTTATTTTTTCATTACAGTTTCCTTCTTGATACATATCCTCTTACATAAATATTAGCCTAAATCTCATATTAAAACCACATGGAACATATAACTACCATAATCCTCTTGCATAAAGAACACTAGCCTAAATGTCAT
The DNA here is from genome assembly GCF_004210375.1 of Tachypleus tridentatus. NCBI lineage: Eukaryota > Metazoa > Arthropoda > Merostomata > Xiphosura > Limulidae > Tachypleus > Tachypleus tridentatus. The sequence goes on along the minus strand of NW_027467777.1, from coordinate 24,939,908 downwards.
ATTAAAAGCCACATTTAATATAGAACTACCATTATCCTCTGACATTAATACAACCCAATACTCAGTTGAAAGAAAATACAAAGGTCTCATCCAAACAAATTGCAAAAATACTAAAATTTCCCACAAATGCCACAACTACAGTGGTGTACCAGGATTATGGAAGTAATGCCAATAAAAATTGTTTCAGCATAGAAGATATTTCTTGGCTCTTCTACAATACGTTTTACTTAGTAGACCGCGAGATGGAAGCACCTCTGTACAAAACAAGTGTTCTGTTCACCTTGGACGTTGTATAAACGTAACTACACTAGAGCAACAGTAAATAGTACTAAGAGAACAAAAGCTACAGGAAGAGTATTCTTTTTTACCATATTGATGCCCACAATTTAACGTAAACTATATTATAATTAAAATTAATCAAACTCACAAACTAGACACTAACAGATTTCTGTAAATTTGAAAATACCTACCACCCTGACTTTAAGTAATCAAAATACCTACCACCCTGACTTTAAGTAATCAAAATACCTACCACCCTGACTTTAAGTAATCAAAATACCTACCACCCTGACTTTAAGTAATCAAAATACCTGCCACCCTGACTTTAAGTAATCAAAATACCTGCCACCCTGACTTTAAGTAATCAAAATACCTGCCACCCTGACTTTAAGTAATCAAAATACCTGCCACCCTGACTTTAAGTAATCAAAATACCTGCCACCCTGACTTTAAGTAATCAAAATACCTGCCACCCTGACTTTAAGTAATCAAAAAATACCTGACTTTAAGTAATCACCCTGACTTTAAGTAATCAAAATACCTGCCACCCTGACTTTAAGTAATCAAAATACCTACCACCCTGACTTTAAGTAATCAAAATACCTGCCACCCTGACTATAAGTAATCAAAATACCTGCCACCCTGACTTAATCAAAATAACCCTGACTTTAAGTAATCAAAATACCTGCCACCCTGACTTTAAGTAATCAAAATACCTGCCACCCTGACTTTAAGTAATCAAAATACCTGCCACCCTGACTTTAAGTAATCAAAATACCTGCCACCCTGACTTTAAGTAATCAAAATACCTGCCACCCTGACTTTAAGTAATCAAAATACCTGCCACCCTGACTTTAAGTAATCAAAATACCTGCCACCCTGACTTTAAGTAATCAAAATACCTGCCACCCTGACTTTAAGTAATCAAAATACCTGCCACCCTGACTTTAAGTAATCAAAATACCTGCCACCCTGACTTTAAGTAATCAAAATACCTGCCACCCTGACTTTAAGTAATCAAAATACCTACCACCCTGACTTTAAGTAATCAAAATACCTGCCACCCTGACTTTAAGTAATTGCTTTGATCTACTTACTTTCACAAACATTTTTATATAACTTATAACCAGAATTTACAAAGGTAAGAATAATAATCCCACACAGCTATATTATTTCAATTCACAACGCCATACGCTCATCAAACGAGCATTTATCATTGGTAATTTCGTGTGCATTGACAAAATTAGTTCTAGTATACGTGTAGCAATGCCAGAACTACAAAAATCCTAACAATTACTAAAAATATATAATATTGGAAACTGTTAAAGAACACACGTAGCCAACAAGAACCATTAACCCTGCTTTCTAACTGAACCATATGGATGGACCAAAACTAATTACAGAAACCATAAACACTACTTTCTAACTAAACCATACAGTCTAAAACAATTTCAGCACCTGTTACCAATCGTCTTATACGCGATTATAGTATACAGTGTAAAGTCCGAGGCTTGGAGCAACTGCTACTTGCCTCATAACAAATTATATCTCTACTGTTCGTGAGAAATCTTTATTATTTATTTTGTTATTTTCAGTGACAAAAGAAGTTGACAAGAGTAACCTAACTACTGCCATTTTTTCGACATTAGGAGGGATCATCTTGTTATCAGTGTTATTCGTGTTATTTCTAAGATTACTGTCGTAAGTAGAAAGCGAATAAACTTTACTTTTTTTTATTGAAATCAATGTTTGATTAAATCTGTACACGAGCTTTATATTAAATAATTATTATGTAGTGAATAATCATACACATTAGTAACAATGTTTGGTATTAGCCGTGAGTATATTGTCGTTATATTATATGGTTATTAACTTGTAACAATGTCTGGTATTAGCCGTTAGTATATTGTCTTTATATTATATGGTTATTAACTTGTAACAATGTCTGGTATTAAACGTTAGTATATTGTCGTTATATTACATGGTTATTAACTTGTAACAATGTCTGGTGTTAGCCGTTAGTGTATTGTCGTTATATTACATGATTATTAACTTACAACAATGTCTTTTTATTAAACGTTAGTATATTGTCGTTATATTATATGGTTATTAACTTGTAACAATGTCTGGTGTTAGCCGTTAGTATATTGTCTTTATATTATATGGTTATTAACTTGTAACAATGTCTGGTATTAAACGTTAGTATATTGTCGTTATATTACATGGTTATTAACTTGTAACAATGTCTGGTATTAAACGTTAGTATATTGTCGTTATATTATATGGTTATTAACTTGTAGCAATGTCTGGTATTGAACGTTAGTATATTGTCGTTATATTATATGGTTATTAACTTGTAGCAATGTCTGGTATTAAACGTTAGTATATTGTCGTTATATTATATGGTTATTAACTTGTAACAATGTCTGGTATTAGCCGTTAGTATATTGTCGTTATATTATATGGTTATTAACTTGTAACAATGTCTGGTATTAAACGTTAGTATATTGTCGTTATATTATATGGTTATTAACTTGTAACAATGTCTGGTATTAAACGTTAGTATATTGTCGTTATATTATTTCGTGATTAACATTACTTCTTATTACTTGGCGCTCAGCATGGCCACGTGGTTAAGGCACCCGACTCCTAATCTGAGGGTCGCAGAATCAAATCCCCGTCAACACCGAACATGCTCTCCCTTTCAGACATATTTTTCGAGAGAAGTTTTCATGTGTAAATTGATAAATTTTAGAATGCAATAAAGCATCCTAAAGTTTCCATACTAGCTAGTACAAAGGCTTACCCCCAGGAAGTATCTATCAATAAAGCCACGTTATTAATTAAGTATATATCAATAAAACCACGTTATTAATTAAGTATATATCAATAAAGCCACGTTATTAATTAAGTATCTATCGATAAAGCTACGTTATTAATTAAGCGTGTATCAATGAAACCACATTATTAATTAAGCAACTGCCAACCTTTTACACTTCTTCTATTATCTTTTTACGTTTAGCTTTCAGTTGAGATACGAACGATTTCATCTGGTAAGGAATGTCGAATATTATGATAGTCAGAAGTAGGATAAGTGGACAGGAACACTTTGAAAGCAACTAGACATAATATTTGTACTTGATTTGCTACACAGTATCTACCAAGGTAGTTCTAAACGGTTTCTGAACGTGTCATTTAGAGACTTTCATGTTCTTTAATATTTGTACTTGACTTGCTACACAGTATCTACCAAGATAGTTCTAAACGGTTTCTGAACGTGTCATTTAGAGACTTTCATGTTCTTTAATATTTGTACTTGACTTGCTACACAGTATCTACCAAGATAGTTCTAAACGGTTTCTGAACGTGTCATTTAGAGACTTTCATGTTCTTTAATATTTGTACTTGACTTGCTACACAGTATCTACCAAGGTAGTTCTAAACGGTTTCAGAACGTGTCATTTAGACACTTTCAGGTTCTTTAATATTTGTACTTGACTTGCTACACAGTATCTACCAAGGTAGTTCTAAACGGTTTCTGAACGTGTCATTTAGAGACTTTCATGTTCTTTAATTATTGTACTTGACTTGCTACACAGTATCTACCAAGATAGTTCTAAACGGTTTCTGAACGTGTCATTTAGAGACTTTCATGTTCTTTAATATTTGTACTTGACTTGCTACACAGTATCTACCAAGGTAGTTCTAAACGGTTTCTGAACGTGTCATTTAGAGACTTTCATGTTCTTTAATATTTGTACTTGACTTGCTACACAGTATCTACCAAGATAGTTCTAAACGGTTTCAGAACGTGTCATTTAGAGACTTTCATGTTCTTTAATTATTGTACTTGACTTGCTACACAGTATCTACCAAGATAGTTCTAAACGGTTTCTGAACGTGTCATTTAGAGACTTTCATGTTCTTTAATATTTGTACTTGACTTGCTTGCACAGTATCTACCAAGGTAGTTCTAAACGGTTTCTGAACGTGTCATTTAGAGACTTTCATGTTCTTTAATATTTGTACTTGACTTGCTACACAGTATCTACCAAGGTAGTTCTAAACGGTTTCTGAACGTGTCATTTAGAGACTTTCATGTTCTTTAATATTTGTACTTGACTTGCTACACAGTATCTACCAAGATAGTTCTAAACGGTTTCTGAACGTGTCATTTAGAGACTTTCATGTTCTTTAATATTTGTACTTGACTTGCTACACAGTATCTACCAAGATAGTTCTAAACGGTTTCTGAACGTGTCATTTAGAGACTTTCATGTTCTTTAATATTTGTACTTGACTTGCTACACAGTATCTACCAAGGTAGTTCTAAACGGTTTCTGAACGTGTCATTTAGAGACTTTCATGTTCTTTAATATTTGTACTTGACTTGCTACACAGTATCTACCAAGATAGTTCTAAACGGTTTCTGAACGTGTCATTTAGAGACTTTCATGTTCTTTAATATTTGTACTTGACTTGCTACACAGTATCTATCAAGATAGTTCTAAACGGTTTCTGAACGTGTCATTTAGAGACTTTCATGTTCTTTAATATTTGTACTTGACTTGCTACACAGTATCTACCAAGTAGTTCTAAACGGTTTCTGAACGTGTCATTTAGAGACTTTCATGTTCTTTAATATTTGTACTTGACTTGCTACACAGTATCTACCAAGATAGTTCTAAACGGTTTCTGAACGTGTCATTTAGAGACTTTCATGTTCTTTAATTATTGTACTTGACTTGCTACACAGTATCTACCAAGGTAGTTCTAAACGGTTTCTGAACGTGTCATTTAGAGACTTTCATGTTCTTTAATATTTGTACTTGACTTGCTACACAGTATCTACCAAGGTAGTTCTAAACGGTTTCTGAACGTGTCATTTAGAGACTTTCATGTTCTTTAATATTTGTACTTGACTTGCTACACAGTATCTACCAAGATAGTTCTAAACGGTTTCTGAACGTGTCATTTAGAGACTTTCATGTTCTTTAATTATTGTACTTGACTTGCTACACAGTATCTACCAAGATAGTTCTAAACGGTTTCTGAACGTGTCATTTAGAGACTTTCATGTTCTTTAATATTTGTACTTGACTTGCTACACAGTATCTACCAAGGTAGTTCTAAACGGTTTCTGAACGTGTCATTTAGAGACTTTCATGTTCTTTAATATTTGTACTTGACTTGCTACACAGTATCTACCAAGATAGTTCTAAACGGTTTCTGAACGTGTCATTTAGAGACTTTCATGCTCTTTAATATTTGTACTTGACTTGCTACACAGTATCTATCAAGATAGTTCTAAACGGTTTCTGAACGTGTCATTTAGAGACTTTCATGTTCTTTAATATTTGTACTTGACTTGCTACACAGTATCTACAAAGTAGTTCTAAACGGTTTCAGAACGTGTCATTTAGACACTTTCATGTTCTTTAATATTTGTACTTGACTTGCTACACAGTATCTACCAAGGTAGTTCTAAACGGTTTCTGAACGTGTCATTTAGAGACTTTCATGTTCTTTAATTATTGTACTTGACTTGCTACACAGTATCTACCAAGATAGTTCTAAACGGTTTCTGAACGTGTCATTTAGAGACTTTCATGTTCTTTAATATTTGTACTTGACTTGCTACACAGTATCTACCAAGGTAGTTCTAAACGGTTTCTGAACGTGTCATTTAGAGACTTTCATGTTCTTTAATATTTGTACTTGACTTGCTACACAGTATCTACCAAGGTAGTTCTAAACGGTTTCTGAACGTGTCATTTAGAGACTTTCATGTTCTTTAATATTTGTACTTGACTTGCTTCACAGTATCTTCCAAGGTAGTTCTAAACGGTTTCAGAACGTGTCATTTAGACACTTTCATGTTCTTTAATATTTGTACTTGACTTGCTACACAGTATCTACCAAGGTAGTTCTAAACGGTTTCTGAACGTGTCATTTAGAGACTTTCATGTTCTTTAATATTTGTACTTGACTTGCTACACAGTATCTACCAAGGTAGTTCTAAACGGTTTCTGAACGTGTCATTTAGAGACTTTCATGTTCTTTAATATTTGTACTTGACTTGCTACACAGTATCTTCCAAGGTAGTTCTAAACGGTTTCAGAACGTGTCATTTAGACACTTTCATGTTCTTTAATATTTGTACTTGACTTGCTACACAGTATCTACCAAGGTAGTTCTAAACGGTTTCTGAACGTGTCATTTAGAGACTTTCATGTTCTTTAATTATTGTACTTGACTTGCTACACAGTATCTACCAAGATAGTTCTAAACGGTTTCTGAACGTGTCATTTAGAGACTTTCATGTTCTTTAATATTTGTACTTGACTTGCTACACAGTATCTACCAAGGTAGTTCTAAACGGTTTCTGAACGTGTCATTTAGAGACTTTCATGTTCTTTAATATTTGTACTTGACTTGCTACACAGTATCTACCAAGGTAGTTCTAAACGGTTTCTGAACGTCTCATTTAGAGACTTTCATGTTCTTTTTGTGCATAATCGTTAAGCTTGTGGTGCGCTGACGGTTTCAGTCACCTTAACACTTCAAATCACTTTTCGCAACCACAGTGATAAGAGAGCGAGAGAACTGTCTTCACTAAATATCTCCAAAAAATTCAGTTCAAATTAATTAAAATCGGATTGGTTAATTTTGTTTATTTTCAACAATTGAGTTTTAATGTGCATTTTGTATTCCAGGAAAAAGTGGAAAGAACAGAGACAACAGTTTTCTACCAGAGCTTCTGCCAGACTCCAGTTATCAACGGTTGTACAAAGGCAGTCTGCAGGTAACCCACTAACTGAAGATGTTACTGTACTTACCCCATCTTCGTCAGTTGCTTATTCTGAGAAACCGCCACCGTCTTACGAAGAAGCTGTCTACATGACGCATGTAAATATATGGTTCATATAAACTAAAGATTGCTATCTTAAATTGCAAAACCTGATATTATTTTAACGTAAGTTCTTTTAAAATTAGCACAGTTTTGAGCAAAACCCACAATTAAAATCAGTGAAATCGTGAATAAAACTCCATGTTTAAATATATTATTAAACTATAAACAATGAAAATAAGCATATTCATGAAAAACCAACATGGTTCTGAATCGCAATATTGATTCAACAATTTAAAATCTTTACGATGTTGAATATTTAAAGTTGTTTCTAGTAAACGTTTGAGACGTTCCTTACAGTGGTCGTTCTTAAACCAAGAGATGTAGAAAATGTTCCAAGTTGTGTTATGCAAGTGTTTTTCTTTATTAATATATTTAGTTGGTAGTCATGCCTATTTGAAATAACTTGAATGTAACTGAATAAATGTTGATCTTTTTTAGGGCATTGGTCTCAACGTGTTAACTTCTCAATGGGATACTAGCATCCCTCCACCTCCTTACGAGAGAATAGGACGAGGTAGATTATAAAGTAACATGTAGTTACCACTTCCGAAAGTGACATCGCCACTTCCGAAAGTGACATCGTACTTCATGGAAAGTTGATGAAACAATATGATATAAAATTAAAATGGCTCCTGTTAAATAAAAGTGGCTCAAATAGGCTTAGAAAAGGCATTAAAGAGTAGCACAGATGAAATTGAACTCTAATTTGTTTCCTTTTCCTGTTCTCCGCATAAAGATCATGCGTTCCTATTATTTAATTATAGTCGAGTGCCAGTATGTAGTCGATAAAATTCAATCTGACTTCTAAGTGTATTTTTTCTGTTTTTACAGTTATTAAAATGGTTAAGATTCTATTACCGTTATTTAAAAGTTTTTCAATTGAAATAATTTTGCAAGATTATCTTATGAGTATTTAATTTAAATAATTATTGCATATTTTCATAATATTGTTAATAATAACAAGATCCGAATGTGGACTGCACTATATTTAGGGCTTTATGGAATGTTAAAGAGTATGATATAACTACAATATTATGTTGATTAAATACAGCAATAAACCTCTACAGTGGAGACACAGGGTTGTGGAAAATCGTAACAGATTTAATGTCTCATTTTGTGATTCTTTTCGCATTGAATAATATTATTTATTACATGGTTTTTCGTATCACCTATATCGAATCATGCCTGGTCTTCTAATTCAGACTTTGAGGACATTGACTGATGTCTGGTCTTTTAATTCATACCTTAGGTACATTGTGTATTAAATGATTCTCCAGTCGCTTCACTTCTGCTTATGTAGTTATAGAGTGTAGCTTGTGTGGTTATTCTGTTGTTTTAGTTCTTAATAAAGACACATTCATGTTCCAGTTATTTTAGTTATAGAGTGTAGCTTGTTGTGTGTTTATTCTGTTGTTTTAGTTCTCGCTAGTTACACATTAATGTTACAGTAGTTTGTTATAGAGTGAAACTTGTTTGTGTTTATTCTGTTGTTTTAGTTCTCGTTAGTTACACATTAATGTTACAATTGTTTGTTATAGAGTGAAGCTTGTTTGTGTGTTTATTCTATTGTTTTAGTTCTCGCTAGTTACACATTAATGTTACAATTGTTTCTTATAGAGTGTAGCTTGTTGTGTGGTTATTCTGTTGTTTTAGTTCTCGCTAGTTGCACATTAATGTTACAGTTGTTATAGAGTGAAGCTTGTTTGTGTGTTTATTCTGTTGTTTTAGTTCTCGCTAGTTACACATTAATGTTACAGTTGTTTGTTATAGAGTGTAGCTTGTTTGTGTGTTTATTCTGTTGTTTTAGTTCTCGCTAGTTACACATTAATGTTACAGTTGTTATAGAGTGAAGCTTGTTTGTGTGTTTATTCTGTTGTTATAGAGTGAAGCTTGTTTGTGTGTTTATTCTGTTGTTTTAGTTCTCGCTAGTTACACGTTCATGTTCCAGTTATTTTAGTTATAGAGAATGTAGCTTGTTGTGTGGTTATTCTGTTGTTTTAGTTCTCGCTAGTTACACATTAATGTTACAGTTATTTTAGTTATAGAGAATGTAGCTTGTTGTGTGGTTATTCTGTTGTTTTAGTTCTCGCTAGTTACACATTAATGTTACAGTTGTTATAGAGTGTAGCTTGTGTGGTTATTCTGTTGTTTTAGTTCTCGCTAGTTACACATTAATGTTACAGTTGTTATAGAGTGTAGCTTGTTGAGTGGTTATTCTGTTGTTTTAGTTCTCGCTAGTTACACATTAATGTTACAGTTGTTTGTTATAGAGTGTAGCTTGTTGTGTGGTTATTCTGTTGTTTTAGTTCTCGCTAGTTACACATTAATGTTACAGTTGTTATAGAGTGTAGCTTGTTGTGTGGTTATTCTGTTGTTTTAGTTCTCGCTAGTTACACATTAATGTTGCAGTTGTTATAGAGTGTAGCTTGTTGTGTGGTTATTCTGTTGTTTTAGTTCTCGCTATTTACACATTAATGTTACAGTTGTTATAGAGTGAAGCTTGTTTGTGTGTTTATTCTGTTGTTATAGAGTGAAGCTTGTTTGTGTGTTTATTCTGTTGTTTTAGTTCTCGCTAGTTACACGTTCATGTTCCAGTTATTTTAGTTATAGAGAATGTAGCTTGTTGTGTGGTTATTCTGTTGTTTTAGTTCTCGCTAGTTACACATTAATGTTACAGTTATTTTAGTTATAGAGAATGTAGCTTGTTGTGTGGTTATTCTGTTGTTTTAGTTCTCGCTAGTTACACATTAATGTTACAGTTGTTATAGAGTGTAGCTTGTGTGGTTATTCTGTTGTTTTAGTTCTCGCTAGTTACACATTAATGTTACAGTTGTTATAGAGTGTAGCTTGTTGAGTGGTTATTCTGTTGTTTTAGTTCTCGCTAGTTACACATTAATGTTACAGTTGTTTGTTATAGAGTGTAGCTTGTTGTGTGGTTATTCTGTTGTTTTAGTTCTCGCTAGTTACACATTAATGTTACAGTTGTTATAGAGTGTAGCTTGTTGTGTGGTTATTCTGTTGTTTTAGTTCTCGCTAGTTACACATTAATGTTGCAGTTGTTATAGAGTGTAGCTTGTTGTGTGGTTATTCTGTTGTTTTAGTTCTCGCTATTTACACATTAACGTTACAGTTGTTATAGAGTGAAGCTTGTTTGTGTGTTTATTCTGTTGTTTTAGTTTTCGCTAGTAACACATTGATGTCACAGTTGTTTGTTATAGAGTGAAGCTTGTTTGTGTGTTTATTCTGTTGTTTTAGTTTTCGCTAGTAACACATTGATGTCACAGTTGTTTGTTATAGAGTGAAGCTTGTTTGTGTGTTTATTCTGTTGTTTTAGTTCTCAATAATAATACAATGATGTTCCAAGTTATTTGAGTTATAGAGAATGCAGCTTGTTGTGTGGTTATGCTGTATGTTGTTCGTGTTTAGCACCGATATGTTAAGATATTCTAACAGTCCAGAGTTAGATTCTTTATGCACTTACTACTAATATATTTACCTTAACTTCTTTAGTTCCAACAAGCTACAAACTAATAATAAAACGTTAAGTAAAATAACCGTAGATAATTTAACATCTTATTCTTGTGGTCAGACATGAAACGGGTAACTCGTTGCTGGCAACATTTTTTACAGTAACGTTTCTTACAGTTTCAGATGATGTTAATTATTTTTTTCTAGAAGTGGTTAAACATCAGTTGCTTAATTCACTTGGGAAATAACACGATACCGCACCATGAAGATAAATTGTTTTCATGCAGTTAGGACAGATTGTTCAGATTTTATAAAGCTTGTAACACCTTCACAGTTGTTGCTTTAAAACGTTTAGCAACATCAATGTTTAACAGTAACCGTCAATTTTTCTACTGAAACTTCAACATAAAATACGACAGCTTTTCACTATATATGTGTTTTATTTATAACAATGTAAATCTAAGAACATGAGATATTATGATTTGCGTTTGAAACAGATAAAATGAACAGAACTGGAATCATTTTTCTTTACTCGTGACCATTCTATAAACATTATATAAACTAAGACCACATCTCTTCATCTGTCATGGAAACAAGCTTTAAAGTCTCCTGTACCACGCATACCACACTTACAACAAACCAGTTAAAGATATTATTGTAAATAATTTTCACATTTTAAAGGAATCTAATACCAATAAACATATTTTTCCAGACCTCCCATAATTTCCTACTGTCATAATACCATTATTGAAAACTACGTAATATATAGTGTTCTTCAAACCCATACCTCAACAGACAAATTTTATTGTAGGCTTATAATAGAAAGCTCTGTAACACGTGTGCTTGCACTTACTCAGGGTCATCCGTGTAGGGTCCTAAGTCGAGTTTTTACATTAAAGATGTATATAAATGTACGTAAAAATGCATCATATATTCCACTGTTTGCTCATTCGAGCATGTAAACCTTAAATTGTATTATACTTTAACAATTATTCTAAAATACCAACTTGTTGACCTTTCAACTATTGTAATATGTTACATTTGTATTCGCCAACTATCAATTATAGGCTTTTACTCATACTTCTTAATAGTATAAATATATGTTCAGTAGATATCTGTGAGTTGTTGGCGATACATTCAACGATGAATGAACAGTACGTACTCCACTTGTTTTCCAACTAATATATATACAAGGGGTGATCAAAAAGTTCTGTGAATAAGCTCACTACTAACGAACAAGTGGTGGTGGTGGTGGTTCCAGAAATGTTTTAATCAGTGTATGTGCGGAATGGGAGAACTTTCAAGAGGGCAAAGGGCAAATCATGTTTGTGTCTACTGTTTAAAAATATAAATATTTATGCCATCCGTCAAACGTTTTGATCACCCCTTGTAAAGATGGCTAGTGGGTTGACTTCACGAAATTTGTCCTGTACTCCGGAATAGCGGCCACTCATGTTAGACGCATTGTCACCTGTCTGTCATCGACTATTCATAACGTTAAACCTGTTATCCATCGACAACAAATGGATTGCTCGTGTGAGATAATAGCGGAAGAAATGTCAAAAACCGTTCGATGACACAAATGTTAACAGTCGTCACATATCGATCATCAAGTGATTAGTGTGAGATACTTCGAGTGACAAAGAGTAGTACTTCATTCCGTTTACTTCTTTCACAAGAATGGTAAGTACTTATTTGGAACTCATATTAATTAGTTCATTATAAATTGCATGAGAAATATAGGAAGTGATTCCGTTGCTTTGGTTCCCATAGTTTTTTCTAGATGTTTTGGTAGTTACCGTTGTGGACGGATCCCAAATGGTCATCGAGTCGTCTAAAGACAGAAACCGAATTACTTCAATCAGCCTTTTAAGCACATCCTCCCAGAATTCTCTGGTTCGATTAAAAATAAACATATAAGTTTATGTCAATAACATCCAGCTGTGTTGAAAGTTTTACATAAACCATGACTGATGTCATATGTGCACAAGAATTTGTGTGGTGAGTCAATTTTTTCTAGCTTTATTTTCGAGCTGATAATCCATTAACGAATAGTTCTTCCCGATTTCTGAAAATAACATACAACAAGAGCAGTGAACATTTCCAGTTGATGGCGAATAGATAAACCATTCTCGGTCGCAAGGTTCACCATTTTTTAGTGTACGGTAAAACGCAGTTTTTTTTTTAGATGTCTGATTTGGTTTCTATAAGTTCGTTTGGATCCGAGGTATTCACACGTGCGGTTTTAACAGGTTTGACGTCCACTAATCTATGAAACTTGAACATGTAAACTTAGGATCAGTTTCTGTAACGTAGGAAGGCACTGCACAAAATGGCGATTTGTCAGGTTGACTTGGTACGCTAGAAGATTGACTAGATATAAAAGCTAAGGTACATCATCGTCAGTGGCTGAAGAAGTTTGCCTATACACAAAAGCTGTTATGTCATTTTTAGACATAAAGTATTCAGTCAATTTCTGATTAGTTGACAGGCTCTCCGTCTCTCTATCCAGTCGTTCCTGTGTCAGTTTTCGCTTTTCCGCGCTTTACTTGTATTTTTTCATTTTGGGGCTCATAAATAATGTTTTTTTTAAATAATTATCTCATAAAAATTCTTTTTGCTTTGATCGCACTCAATCAGAATATTTTTAAAAATCACAATATGAATCAACAGAAAGAAAAAAACGATGACAAGGCTAAAATAATGCGCAAGTTTTTCACGTAATCGTATGTTTGATATCATTGTCACGATACAATAAAAAAAGCTCTATTAGCACATTAAACTAAATTAAATAACCTTAAACAAAGAAAATAAAAATTAATTTAAGCAAAATAATTAAGAAAACTATTTATGATTTAATATTAATAATAAATAAATTACATTTATTATAGCAGAAGCCACTTCGATCAGAATCAAGATTTATAGTGAAGTGATTTGTATTGTACGAATATTTCTGGATTGGAAGGAAATGAATCTCTTCTGGCGCGCCCCCATTCAGATCCTGGATCCTGGAGATGAGCCCCACTTAAATCCACCACTGCCCCCTTGTATAAATTCAAAACTATTTAAAGTATGTAAAATAAATTATTCATAAATACTTTGTGGTTGTCAACGTCCACTTAGGCCTATTCAACTATTTTAGAAATTTTAGTCGACAAGCCAAACTATCTTTCCCGTTTCTATCGCAGTAGTATTCTATACATAATTCACTTACAATTTTTACGAGGTGTCACCGTCGTAACTTCCTGCTCTTCCAAAAATTGTTTGTTCTGCTTTCTTGAAAATATTCACTGTTCCTTTTGTTCACTCAAACTGATTTAATTACTTTAGAATTATGTTTGAACGGAATAAATTCTTCCTCTTTTCTACTATTAGTCTTCCTCTAACATATTAAAATTTAGGCCTATCAAAGTTAACTTCACACTGAACTTTTTCTTGACTTTACCCTTTCGTGCTCTTGTTTTTTCTGTGTGCTGTTTCAACTCATCTTACTCTATTTATATGTTTATTACTAAATTGTCAGCTCACTATATTCTCGGCACCAATGAGTTAAAAAATAAAACTTCCAGTAGCCATTTGCCTTGCAACTCTTTTATTTATATATAAACAATCAGAAATTATTAATTCACAAAATAAACTAATTAATAATGTGTACACAAGTTTTTTATATCACTACATAAGATATCGACTTCAATTTTAATTTTACAGGTTATATGCGAACAGTGTATAACACTAGCTGTTAGCAATTTAATTATTAAATAGTTACTATATGAAATTTTTAAATGACCTTTTAAAAATTCTAGACCTTTCTTTAAAGTGCATTAAATTTTCTTTTATGAATTTTTATTACTCGTATCTTTTGATTGGAAATTCTTTATTCCATCATCTGTCCTACCGGCAGTTTTACTGGACTTGTACACAACACCCAATTGCCAAATGTTGTGTTACATTTAGATTAGTGCTTGAAATCCTAAAACCCATGTCATTCCATTTATTTTACTGAAGAAATTCATAGCAGAAATAACAAGGAAACTGGTGTATTAAAATATTTACTGTAATACTAAAGAATGAAGAGGCAAATAGCTTTCAAACCTCCAGAACTTGAGAACGAACTGAGCAAGAAATTATAACTTTTTTTACTTGTTAACTCCTGATTTTTAATCTTCTACTTGTACGTTCAAACTCTTATCTGATGCTAATAATCTTAATATGTCTGCAGGTTGCTGAACGTAGAAAACTGTAAATAGTCGTTGTTACTGTAAAAAAAATGTTGCTGGATTCACACGAAAGGTTAAGACCCACGACTGCTATGGTATCTATATCTAATTTAGTAAGTGACTTGTAATTATTTAGTTGTTGACAGACATGGTGTGGTTAAAATATTGTTACATAATTTTCCTTGCCTTATGTAATAAAGTAAACATTTCAAATAACTGATTTAAATCTGGGAGTTAAATAAACGTCGATATGCATACAATTTATGACACTAACAATATTTACTTTTTTAAATACATTTTAATATATAGATAATAACACAATATACAACAGCGGTTATTATAATCTATGTACAAACGTACAAAAATACTGAGTCTGGAACTTTCTTGATACCTTATGAAGATTCACGATGAACGAATTAATTTCAAATTGATATACATACAAATGATTTAGCAGAGAGCCAGCTAGCTCTACTTTTTTTTTTTTTCTCCAGCTACACACAGTCTTTTCTACCACTGAAGTTAAATGGTTTGTAATGTTCAAAATTTATAAACGTTCCTGATTAAATAACTGAAGTTTCTAATTAGTAAGCGTTAAACACAAGTTATAAATGTATTCTCAAAACCGTTATAGCTTCCCAAGTTTATAGCACCCCAACAACAGCAGACTAATACACGGTGTTCGGAAAGTCACTGTGCAGTTTTGTAATCATATTTTATTCAGGCTATTTCAAGCCAGCAACTGATGGCGGTGTTTAGAAACAAAATAAGAAGGATCCAGGCCTGTATTGATGCCAACTGGGGTCACTGTCAACATTGTTTACAATTGTCATTCACATGTATCTCCTGTATTCTATATTGAAACATGTCTGTTAATAAATATATAAGTGCACAGTGACTTTCCGAACACCCTGTAGTATATACAGTATCTTGGCTTGTCGCATTGGTTAAAGGAGAGTTTTTAGAAATTTTAGCTTGTGTAGCAATATAGATAAGCAGGAATTTTGCAATATAGATTTAACAGTACAAATTATGTACATTCTTAAATATAAATTTAATTTAAACATCAGTATTATAATAGATATTATAATAAATCTGTCACAACTATCATTCATCTGTTATCAGTTTCTTCAAGATACACTATGTCTGATGATGCTCAGTTACCGTAGTTTCTGTTTCTTGTCCACATTAATCGATATTGAATATCTGGTCTTATATCACTATCAGTTAGGCCTGTTTTGTCATTCCAACTGACAGATAAAATGCTATATAGTGTTATAAACTATGTTTTTAATGTTTGAATTTTGATGTTGGCTAGAAAGGGCGTGAGGTTAAGATAAAGCAAGCTTACGAGTGTAGGCTTAGAAAATTAAATCCAAATTGCCCACGAAAAACTAGAGTTTACAAAACATGTACAACAAAGATTATATACTCTTCAAAAAAAGAAACGCAAAAGGCAAAATTTGAGACATATTGTTAACAAGTTTATTCCGGGTAGTCTGTATGACATTTAAAAAAAATGTGCACATTCACTGCTGAACATCTAAAGTCTGCAAAGGGGAAGTCCACGCTCACTAGTTGAAGTTTAACGTCACTCAACGTCAATAACGAGTATGCCCCCCCCGTGAGCATCAATAACTGCTTGGCATCTCCTGCCCATGGAAGCGATGAGATGACGAATCACATCCTGTGGAATGGCTGTCCACTCAGCCTGCAAAGCTGCTGCAAGCTGAGGTAGAGTCTGCGGTTGAGGTTGTCGCCGTCGCAGACGTCGGCCCAACTCGTCCCAAAGATGTTCGATGGGGTTTAAATCAGGTGATCTGGAGGGCCAGGGAAGAACGTTGATGTTGTGGTGTCTCAAGAAGACAGTGGCGAGTCGGGCTGTGTGAGGACGGGCGTTGTCATGTTGAAAAACGTCGTTGACGTTCACCATGATGGGTTGCACATGGGGCCTAAGAATCTCGTTGACGGTTGCGTACGGTCTGATCGAAAATCCTACGCAGCCCTGGTATGGTTGAGGCAGTAGACGTCGCAGTGGTGGTCCTATCCCGAGGTGACGTAACCGGATGTAGCGATCTTGTGCAGGCGTGGTCACACGAGATCTGCCAGATCGTGGACGGTCACGAGTTGATCCATGTTGTTGGTGACGATTCCATAGCCTTGTGATGGTGCTTGGGTGGACATTCACAGCTCTGGCAACATCTGATAGAGATTCGCCTGCTTCCAAGCAACCAATGGCGTTGTGCTTCAGTCAGTCTTGGCGTAACTGTATTGCGTGTCGGTGGCTTAACACTGAGCTATGGAAACCGAGAACCCATCACTTTTATAGGGATTTTGCACATGTTGCACTTGCAGAACATGCAGATCTCTCAAACAAATTTATTGGACACGAATGCTAGTTTGGCGAAAAATCCGTTGTTTTCCTCCGTTTTCAAAGTGCACAACATTTATTGTCATTTTGGTCTGACAATCAGTGCCTTAACACGTGTAACATCACATACTCTGAGCTTGTAACGTTATTACATATATTTCTCTTTAAAATAACAAAAATATCCCTTTTGCGTTTCTTTTCTTGAAGAGTATATTATAAATATAGGTGAGCTTGCAGTGAAGCATTAAGATTTTTCTTCCAGATGATTAAATGAACACGTCATGTGTTAGCTAGCGCACATATTGTGTTATATTGTACAAATATGTTGATTTTTATGTTCAAATAGCATAGCTGTAAATGTAAGCCTACAACAACTTACAAAGTAAACAAGCCTGTAAGGAAACTTTAAGGAGGAAACAAAACTAATTTGTTATTAATATGTGGACTAGACATTGAATTGTTTTCATCAGATAATTTAAAAGAACTCGCCAACAAAACAACAATTACAGTAACTGTACAATACTTACCAGTTTAAAAGAGTCTTTTGTTTATGTTGCTATTTTAATATACATTTTAAAATTTATATTATCAACTTTTTCAAGAGCTTTGTTTACACATTTGTTCTTTCAAACGTATTGTAAATTATACAGTAATTAGTGTGAGAAAACAAAGTGAAAACTTTTATGTACTTTAAACAAGTTTCATATAAACATAAAATCAAGTTTTCTTGTTTAACTTTTAACAATTTTTAGATAAGGAATTTTACTTCATTCAGCTTAGCCACCTATTATACAAAACTGGTTTATGACAGTCAAGAGATACCAGAATTGCTGTTGTTCCAACTTACAGTGTTTGAGAACTTAGGTGAGGATAACATTGTCCAAATTAATTGAAAGCCACAACAACACGTCTTATGACTTCAATCACTTATCTATTGCACTAAAGATGTACATTTATCACAAAGGTTAGAGAATACCCTTCAGTACAAAATTAATATAACAAGCTTTTTATATAATTCAGAATATTAATATGGCCCTGGTGGTTAATAATGTATTTAGAGAAATGTTAATATGATGAATAAATTGATTTTCTTTTCCTTCAACATTTACTAAAACTTCTCAACTCCAGAGAAATACTAAGTTATTGGTTTCATGATATGTCCAAGTTCAGTCAGAATATCACTTCTAACAGGAACCCCAGCAGCTGACATATTGGCTACCAACTTTTGATTTTCTTTGTTTTTGTTCAGTAGATTTCGTAAAGCAAAAACAGACCATTGTAAAATATCTGAGCATTTCTGGTCAGGAAAAAAAAACTTTGTTTATTACTATAAGTGCCATCTCAAGATACTAAAACAGTAAGTGAAATGTGTACAAACTAAAATTCTTAGATCTGTTACAGCTTGTCAATTTTCCACTCATATACTGTCGTTTATTTTACCTGTCACAAAGATAATGAACAGTTCATTCATGGTATCTCAACTGTACCATATTAAACTTACACTTTATTATTATGTAAATACATCTTACACTCAAACAACACAGTGTTTCATCATATATCACACACACTTTCATTGTCTGAAAACATTTAACACAGACCTGTCTCATACACAAGATGAATAGACAAATATGATACATGAAATGTTACAAATTACTTTGTATAGAGTTGTGGCATAACTCTATCATTGTTACTCAAAACTAAGAAAATAGCTCTATGTTTGTTACTCAAAACTGAGAAAATAGCTCTTTGCTTGCTACTTAAAACTGGGAAAATAACTGTTTGTTACTTAAAACAGAAAAAATAACTATGTTTGTTACTTAAACCTGGGAAAATAATTCTGTTTGCTTCTTAAAACTGAGAAAATAACTTTATTTGTTATTTAAAACTGAGAAAATAACTAATCCATAATGACGAGAAAACCCAGTTGTAGAGAAAAATATATATGTAAAAACAGCTGGTAGAGAAAACACTAGAGGAGCGAACAACGTTTCAACCTTCTTCAGTCATTGTCAGGTTAACAAAGAAAGAGGTAACTGACCAATAGCTGACTGCATGTTTGAAGGTGGTTGTGTAATTCAGTGTAGGAATGTAAAGGGCATACTTAGATGTTTGATTATATTTATTAATATAGCTGTAAAGGTGTTCCTTTTATTTGGTTCATTTTGGGCTTGAGTTGTTGTATAAGTAAGGCTTCTTTAATTGTGCATTCGTTTATATTTGTTTCTTTATTTAGTATTTGGGTGTTTTCTATGGTTATGTTGTATTTATTTGATTTGCAGTGTTTGAACACGTGTCAAGGTGACTTTTTGTGTTCTGTGAATCTAGTTTCCATTTTTCTACTTGTTTCTCCAATATAGAAGTTGTGGCAGTTATCACATTGTATTTTATAAATAATGTCATAGTGTACATCATCAGGTCCAACAGATGTACTGCCAGACTGATGAAGGGCCATTTTCAGTTCCACCAGTGTAAAGGGACAATTATGGTCAAAGAGACAGTCAGTTCAAAAGGAAAGAGGTGAACGCCCTGCCCGAGTCTTGATGGCCAAGAAGGTGGAGGAACAAGCAGAAGAGCTAGATACCTGGCAAAAGCTTTCACCTAGAGTATCAGCAATGCTCCAGACATCAGCTTCCTCTTGGCCATCAGAGAGTAAGATCGAGAGGGGGGCAGAATTGTAGTGCCCACTGACCTTTCAAATCCTGTCCCATATGACCTTGGAACTGGTGGTAGAAGATATGCTAGTTGTGAACGTAATCCAAGATTTCTTCTGGCTTTGATGTCTTACCCACCTAGCATGTGCATGAGCCCATTGGAAAGCGATGCAGTTCGAAAGTATGGGATATCTACGGCAAGTATCCCAGACCCGTTTTTGAGCCTTCCGTGCAAAGTGGCAAGCAGGATTCCACCATGGACGAGGATATTGTAGAAAATGTGTCGAGGTTTTAGGAATACACTGAGCAGCTGCTTGTATAATACAGTCAGTTACCACTGCCACACAGACGTCTATTGATGGCCGATTCACGATGGCAGTGAAAGTGGACCAGTCTGTTTAATCCAGCTTCCACTGGGACACACGGGTAGGGTGGCATCGACCACGGCCAGTCTCTCTCAAAAGTATAGGAAAATGATCACTGCCTAGTGGATTATTGTCAATCCTCCATGAAAAATGGGAGAATAATGAAGGGGAGCAAACTGAGAGATCAATAGCGGTAAAGGACTGACTGGGCGAGTGAAAATAAGTGGGAGAACCAGTATTGAAAAGAGAAAGATTGTGATCAGAGAGCATACCCTCTACAGAGCGACCCCTCCTGTCAATAACAGCACTTCCCCAGAGGGGATGATGTCCATTAAAGTCCCCCAGGATTAGAAATGGAGATGGCAACTGTTCAATGAGAGCATCAAGATCTGATTGATCATATGTCTCTCCAGGGGACAGGTAGAGAGAACAAACAGTGATGGTATGACCCAAGGAAACACGGATGGCTACGGCCTCCAAGGGTGTGTTGAGTGACAAAGACAGGGTGGGCAGATGCTGATCAACCAATAGTGCCACCCCTCCATGCACTCGTCCATCACACAGCCTGCCATTTCTGTACAGAGAAAACTGCCGAATGGTGACTGTATCAGCAGGTTTTAGAAATGTTTCTTGTAAGGAAAGACATACAGAATGGTTGGAAGCAATCAGTGTTTTGATATAATCCAGATTAGAACGTAAACCTCGACAGTTCCATTGTATCAAGGTGGCCATTTTTAATAATGGGTGGGCAAAGTGGCTGGAGAACCCTTCTGTTTACGACCACCTCTTTTTTCCTTACTGTCCTTATTTGGAGGAGGTCTATCTACCTCCATGGATCCTGCCCTGGGTCGATTGGGCAGGTCTTTGTTGTTGGAAGGGGATTCCAGTGACTGAGGATGCAAATGAATGATTGTTATGCATCTTGGGGTGGGAGAAAAAGATGTATCAGAAGAAATGCCTGTGTTTGAAACCGAAGGATGTGGATCTTGAGGTTTGTTGGAATGTATAGGAGGAACAGAGATGGGTGTGGAAGTCAATTCATCAACCTTTTTAACCATGGAGGTCAAAAGGCTTTTCATTTGTTTTGAAAACGATTCTCTTGGAAGCACAGAGAGATCTGTCTGCACTCCCACTGTAGTTGGGGAATGAAGTGCAGCAGCATATGTCCGAGATGGAGTGGCGGACAGCAATTTCTGAGCCTCAGGATAACTAATGTTATGGGTCGTTTTCAAACGCTGCACCTCTTTTTACTCCAACCATGTTGGGCAAGAAGGAAAGTAGGAAGGGTGAGAACCATTGCAGTTGACACAATGTGGGTTCGTGTCACACTTATAGACATCGTGGTTCTTGCCACCACAACGAGCACATGTCAGAGAACCACGACAAGATGTCTTTGAGTGGCCGAACCTCTGACATTGGAAACATCAAAGGGGGTTTGGAATGTACAGCCGTATCCTGCAAATTATATAACCTGCCTTGATGGTGGCAGGTGCACGTGGTGATGTAAATGTCAAAACGAGGATATTTGTCGGCAGTGTAATTCCATCTTTGCGAGTGCAGAAACTCCTTGAGTGGAGAGACCAGTTAGAATCTCTAACTTGGTGATGAATTCAAGGTAGCATGAGGGGTAACCTCAATAGGTGCATCCTCAATTGCCTTTGAATTCAAGAGGAGTTCACTGTGTTGGGATGTGGATGTTTCAACCAATATGTTTCCAGATCGAAGCTTCTTTACTGACTTTGGAGAGCCAGCAAGTCCCTCTAGTCCCTTCTGAATAAAAAAGGGGGAAATTTGCCCTAAAGGTTTTGCCCTAGAGAATGTAATATAAGAAAATGAGGTACAGGTGTTACAGATGTTGAAGATTGCTGCTCGGTCTTCAAGACGTGGTCGTTTACCTATTGACTGTTTTTTCACTATTTTATTTAAATTTTTTGTAGGAGGATCCATAGGAGAAAAGGAAAATTTCAGTACCCACTGACCCCTCCCACCATGGAGCCATACGAGGGGACGCACTAAATGTCATGCAAGGACACTGCAGCAACGCCAGGGTTTCGTGAGCTCTATACCCAAACACCAGCATCAGACACAATGTCCACAACACCCATTGAGAACTTCCAACACTGTTACTTGGTTGACTCTAGCCCAAGTGGACCAGCCAATTGTGTCAAGGGGGCCACCCAAAGGCCGCCCGTCTCCAGGAATTCAAGGCCAAAGTGGTGTGTTAGTGTTGGACCCCTCAACCATCAGGATCCTCTCCTCCCCTTCACGGGTCGCCATGCACGGCAAACACGTGGGTGGATGTTTAGATCCCAGAAGAGGTAAACCGAAAGAACAGAACCTTCCTTGGGAGGTCCCCTCACCACGTACAGGAATCCACACCAAGGGATATTCAAAAGTGCGAAAATAATTTATACTTAAAACTTGGAAAGTAATTCTGTTTGTTATTTAAAACTGGGAAAATAACTTATTTAGAACAGATAAAATAATTCTATGTTTGTTACTTAACACTGACAAAATAACTCTGTGTTTGTTACATAAAACTGGGAAAATACATCTGTTTGTCACTTAAAACTGTGAAAATAACTATGTTTCAAGTTGATGCTATTTTAAAAATCTTGAAAACAAACTACTAATATCAGCAATCAAAAAAGACTAATTTTTATGACAAAAATACTTTTGAAATGTTTTAAAAGGATACAAGGATTTCGTGCATCTAGGTTACAGCAGTCTAATATCAATGGGATGCCATCTAAGTTTCTAACCTGAAAATAACTTGAAACTCTGATCAAACATTGAAATTATTTAGCTATGCTTTGTTCATTTCTTTTCTAAATTTATAAACCAAGTTTTTTGTATAATTTAACTGATACAAGTGCTCTTGACATTTATTAATGAGGTTTTTTAATTCTGTGGACATGTATAATTAATTTAATTAAAATAAGGTTAATTTACATTCACTAATGAGGTTCCCTAATTTTGTGGACATGTACATAACTAATTTAACTGACGTAAGGTTTCTTCATATTTAGTAATAAGGCTTCCCAATTCTGTAGAAGTAAAAAAATTTGTAAGTAATTAATCATACACACCATATCTTGGTTTTTCTGGCACTCATAACACACGTTTCCTATCAAACGAATCAAATTCTTCTTGAATCCGTATGCAGGATGTGTCTGAATAGAAAGACTACAGTTATTAATTTCATGCAGACTCTGAATGGGTGTGAAATAGTTAGTACCAGTCTTCCCCAGTAGGTGGATGCTTTTAAGAGTGTCTAAGAAGAGAAATAAAGAGCAAATTAAAAACATATACTGGTTTATAGTTTAAAAGGAATAATAATTACTGTATTTATAATCATTGTATTTTTCATTTCAAAAACATTTAACAGCTGATTGCTTAACGTTAAACACGAGCTACACAATGTGCTATCTGTGATCCATCCACTGCAGGAATCAAACTTCAATATTTACTATTATAAGCTCTCTAACTTAGAGCTCAGCCATCTCCTTGGGAGGATATATAATAAAACCAAGTATTAATGTATTATCATGCATTTATCTTCAATTAATTAAAATTTCTTACAAGAATAATGAATGTTATTAAATTTATTTTCTCTGAGTTGTATTCAATAAAAGCACTTCAAATTTTACATGTATTTCATTTTAATAAATATATTATATATTCATATAATATGAATAACCAAATATCACACTCAATGGAATTAATAACAACAATCTTTTAAAGAAACTAGTGTCATACTTTGTTAGTTCTACAATGTAATAGACATGCATCAGGCTTTACTAATTGAATGTAGTTTATTTATCATTCTATTAGCACTGTCTACATCCCTGTAACACATTTTAGAAATAATTGTGGTTTAAAGAAGGTAGAGAATAAAGTCACTATACACCAACGTGCAGAATGACAGAGTTTGTGAAGCATAATATTAAATATCATGCTCTGTATAAAGACCTTTTACTACTTGAAACCCACACCCATACTGAATCAGTATTCCTCGTCTTGAGCAATTCATAGATGAAAACAAAGTTGAACAAGACAGTTTCATGAATTCGGAGCTTATGAATATGTTCATAAAATAATCTAAAGAAATCTCTTACCAACTAAACTCTCAATCAACTCATAATCTTGTTTCAAGTCATCATTCAGTGCTGGTAGTACAGAAATTAGGCATAAAACATTCAGTATTTTCTCAACTTCCAATGGCTCCTAAGTACACAGTAAAACATAAAAATTTCTAAACTACACAGCTGATTAATGTTCACAACCAAGACTTCATTTATATAAAAATAATATAACCTACTTAATTTCAGTCAGCATACTTAATAATTCTACCATCCTTGCTAAATATTAAAGTAAATTTGAACATCTTCATAATTTAGGTATCAGCATAATTTATTTCAGGTAAGTGTTTAAAATCATCGATAAATTTAAAACCTAAATGTAACCCTTCCTCTATGGCTGAGACATATATTTGCAAGTGCTACAACTTTTTGACACTGCAGCTATGACAAACCTATCCCAAGTGTGACGTATGGGAGGAAAGTGAGTTGAAATATATTTAATAACATCCCACCTAATGTTGATAAATGTTTTACACTCAGTAACCATCAAGATGCCTAATGTACGACAACTGTTGTGACTGAACCTGCAACACTACAGTGGTCAGATGTAACCTGATTACTATACAAGTAAGATTGATGTGCTTTATTCAGGTAGCTTAGGAGATAGTGAAACAAGTGATGTTCAAATGTGTGATGATGAACAGATGATGGACCCGGATGATGAGCTTCGATAAGTAAAACCAGATAGATGATGGAATTGGTTCAACCTGAAATCTAGCAGACAATTTCTACATTTATTCTGGTCAAATTGGGACACAAAACCTGACTGATTAAGAAACCAGTTAAATATGAAATATAGCAGACTGTTTCTACCTGACACTGATAAAACAACACAGATCTGTACATTAAAAAATAGCATATATCAGAATATTTAATACTGGTATGAAATTTACTATTTGTATATCTGTAAAATGTGGATGTTTCAAATAACATTATTATTATATCTAAAATTAATATATAGTTAAAAGCACCAACATACTACTGTATCTACACATTGTATATCTACAATGTGGACATTTCAAATGTCATTATTTATTATATGTAAAATTAACATATAGTTAAAAACACCAACAAGCTACTGTATCTATACATTGTATATCTACAATGTGGACATTTCAAATTTCACTATTATCATATGTAAAATTAAAATACAGTTAAAAGCCTCAAAGAACTACTGTATCTATACATTGTATATCTACAATGTGAACATTTAAAATTTCACTGTTATCATATGTAAAATTAACATATAGTTAAAAGCCTCAAAGAACTACTGTATCTATACATTGTATATCTACAATGTGGATGTTTTAATTCACACTATTATATGTAAAATTAACATTAAATTAAAAGCACCAATGTACTACTGTATCTATACATTGTATATCTACAATGTGGATGTTTTAATTCACACTATTATATGTAAAATTAACATTAAATTAAAAGCACCAATGTACTACTGTATCTATACATTGTATATCTACAATGTGGATGTTTTAATTCACACTATTATATGTAAAATTAACATTAAATTAAAAGCACCAATGTACTACTGTATCTATACATTGTATATCTACAATGTGGATGTTTTAATTCACACTATTATATGTAAAATTAACATTAAATTAAAAGCACCAATGTACTACTGTATCTATACATTGTATAACTACAATGTGGATGTTTTAATTCACACTATTATATGTAAAATTAACATTAAATTAAAAGCACCAATGTACTACTGTATCTATACATTGTATATCTATGATGTGGATGTTTCAAATTTCACTATTATTATATGTAAAATTAACATTAAATTAAAAGCACCAATGTACTACTGTATCTATACATTGTATATCTACAATGTGAATGTTTTAATTCACACTATTATATGTAAAATTAACATTAAATTAAAAGCACCAATGTACTACTGTATCTATACATTGTATATCTATGATGTGGATGTTTCAAATTTCACTATTATTATATGTAAAATTAACATATAGTTAAAAGCACCAATGTACTACTGTATCTATATATTGTATATCTACAATGTGGATGTTTTAATTCACACTATTATATGTAAAATTAACATTAAATTAAAAGCACCAATGTACTACTGTATCTATACATTGTATATCTATGATGCGGATGTTTCAAATTTCACTATTATTATATGTAAAATTAACATATAGTTAAAAGCACCAACTCTCTAGATATTAATGACGTATGAACAAAACTCACCAGATCTAACTGTGTGCTATTAGTGCATGTTTGCAACATATTCATTGCTACATTTTTAAATTTCTCTTTCCAAAGTGTTACTGCAGAGGAAGGTACATTAAACTGTTCAGACTCGGATTCTTTCTTATTGGTCAGTTCCTCTGTCACAAGATCTAAAAGAACCAGTCTATGGAAAAAACAAACAAATAACATAAATAACAATAGTAAAATCATAGCAGAACGATATAATTTAAATACTAAACAGAATTTAAAAACTACCAAATTTTTGTTTTTGATAATTGCACAAGGGCTACCTACACTTGTAATCTCGAATTTTCAACTAATCAACAGCATCCACTACCACATTTCATCAAACAGCAAAATTCACCAACACTCGTATAACATATCCATTTTCACAGTGCATGAACATGAACTTGCACACTCTGATTCTCAGTCTAACACCCTAAACTACTAAGCTATTCCTAGGTTGCTAATGATAGAATATCAAAACATGGTCAACTCCAGTCCAAAACCAAGAGTCATCAAAAATATAAAATCCAATCTGTTCTAGGTCCACACCACTTTCACCTCAAATTAAGCATAAAAGAAGTATATACTTTTCAAACTGATCTACAAAATGAGGCAGAGGCACAAATCCACAATCTCCCATACATTTACAAACCTAACATCCAAATGAGGGTATGAAGAGACGTGCTAATGTGACAGGTCATATAAAACCAAACTCAACCAGATTGCTATTTCACTGCTCAACATCAGCCTCAGATATGGAAAACTCTCAGAGATGGCACAAAAGAACCTTCACTGCAAACATCATCTTTCTCCAGAAAGGACCTTACTGAAGCTGGAGCACAGGTTTGTGCAACATCAACCTCTGGGATCCATACGAGGAGGTAAAGATCATGAAGCAAAACTACTAAACTGAATTAGGAATGTGAGGATTTATGTTGACTGGTCCAGTTCTAACTAAAAACCAACCAACAGTATGGGTGATGTGCAATGTGACAGATCTACTCTAAAACTACATCATCCTCCAGATAGGAAAACACACAAGCTTGAGCACATCAACCTCCAGGCCCCAGATGGAAATGAATCTCTCCTATTAAAGATATGCAACCTCACTCTACAGATAGAACCACACAGAAGTTGGGTGCAGTGTCAATCTCCAGGACCAACCATATGGAGGTGGAGTCCATGAATGGAGATTAATATCAGCTACATCAACAGAACACAATCATGTTACTCTCTATTGAATTAAAATGATCACATTCAGGAAGATTACTCTATGGTCCACCACCCCAGGAGCTCAGACTTGGAAACTGACAAGGACTCTCACACTTTACTAAAAGAATAAGGGGAGATAAAATAGTGTGACAAGTCCATAGGAATGCCGAAACCAGGGACATTGCAATAAGTAACCAGGAAAACCTTATACTGAGAAACAGACCACTTTGATTTGTTCAATATTAAAGGTATGGGCAGCTATTCCTTTCTGCTTTACCCATGTGTGTCCATGGGTTAGTACAGTCCAGAACAGACATATTTATGAAATATATATATCATGAAGAAAACCTACTAGTAATCTTGTGTAACACTCCATCTCAACAGTGTGTGTTACTGGTTGCTGTACATCTTGGTTTTACAAGCAAGATAGGAAGTATACCTAGATGTGCAATGCTCACAACTGAGCAGGATCCTAAAAACTAGATAGGTCTTGCCACTGGAAGAAAAAAATATATAGAGATAAAAATAACTTATCCAGTCACAACTACATCAAAGTATGAAAGATGAAAACAGGAGGTATATGGTGTCCAATGAGGAAAACACAATTATTTGATTAAGATAGTAGAAGATGAACTAATGAGATGTAGTCCACATGTATGACTGAAGACTTTCCTCTAGTTGATGACAAAGGTGAGACACTACAGTAAAGCAAGGTGTCTGATCTAATGCTAAGAACCTGGAACAGAGTTTGGGAAGATGGAAACAGGAAGAATGTCAATTTAATCACCCAAATCAATTTCTTATGGTAGAAGGAGAAAGGTGATGTATAGAAGAATGTTACCAAGAGATTAAAATACAGGAATGGAAACAACAGAAGGAGGCTGTGTGGGCAACGTAACAATAAAGAGAATGTACAGTACACAGATCAGACCTGGAATAAAAGTGGGAAATTGACTGGATTGAAATTGGCAAGAAGAAAGAATACTCCTCATTAGACACCATACTTTAGGTCAGGAAAGGTTGATTGGGATAAGGAAAACATGTGTAATGGAACAAAGTGTGTCAAATGTGGCAAATACCTGACAACATCCACAGGCTAAAAAGAGTAGGAAATGAGTCTCATGGGATAAGTGAAACATGGAAAAAGGTTTAAGCAAAGGCAGTGGAAGAATACTGACAGAAGTACCGCTCAACAAGAAGGTATACAAATCCAAAATGAAAGCAAACTGTACCAGTTTGTTTGCTTTTTTAATTTTGTGCAAAGCTACATGTGGACTGGCTGTCCCTAATTTAGCAGTATAAGACTAGAAAAAAGGCAGCTAGTCATCACCACCCAGCTCAAACTCTTGTGTACTCTTTTTACCAATGAATAGTGGGATTAACTATCACATTATAATGCCCCCAAAGTTGAAAGAGCAAACATATTTGGTGAGACAGGGGTTTGAAACTGTGACCCTGAGATTATGAGTCGAGTGCTCTAACCACCTGCCATGCTGAGCCAAAAAGATACCTGTAGGTCCAGTCCTAGCTGAGGACATTCACAGCCAGTGAATAAAAGGTAACATGTTAACTGAGGAAAGTGACAAAAGCTTCAAGATGAGGAGTACCCTAATGAATGCAAAGTCACCTGAAAAACCTGAGGGTCAAGAGACAATTCCAAGGATAAAACCTGGATAGGTCTTGAAAAATTATCAGACAAAAGGTTAAACATGACACACATTGAGCCTCATCACCACTTCATAGGCCCAATAAAAGTTCTTATGATCAATGACAAAGGTTATGGAAATAGGCGATACCTTAGTGATTCATTAGGCCATAACTATAGAATTTTGGGAAAGGATTATGACATGTCAGTTCCATACCTCAGAAAGAAAATTATCCAAAGCAAGTCATACTGTCAGAAGCTTTAAGATTTTGATTTGGTAAGACAATCTGATCCTACTCTCACTAACCTTGGAAATAAGAATCTGTAAACAGATAAAAATAAGGATGATGTGGAGGAAGTATTAGTACCATTGTTGTTTTGTCCTTGTTCAACCACCAATACAGATTGTGGATATGAGAAGTATGGAAGAGTAATTTGAAAGTCTAAAGGATCCCAAACAAGGTTTAATTGCAAAGTCCACTGAAGAGAACATGTATGTATACAACCCAAAGGGCTTAGTCCCCAAAAGTGACAGAGCCTTGCATGCAGAAATGGTTGGTTGGATGGTCTGGTGTTTTACGGTACAAAGCAGCTGGGCTGTCTGCACCAAACATCTGATAAAAAGCTAAGATTAAAGTAAATTTAGTAAAATTCATGAAAGGAAATTAAAAACAACATAAATAGCATAAAACTAATGTTTACATCTAGTCTATAGAAGTAAGAGAAAAACTACAGTAATAAATACAAGTTGTAAAGGACTTTCTGTAGCATAATTGTAATTACAGAGATGCCAACTATTTCAAATGACTGAGCGTAATGATTGTAGAGAAAGACCTTTCACAGTTTTAGTCCTTTTAGATTTGCCAGAAACAAGACAATCTGGTGAACGAGGCCTCTTTTTTCCATCTTGTGAACGATTGCATTGGTGTTTCTATGCCACTTAGAAAACAAGAAATACCCATCAACGAAAGCGCTGACTAGCTAACAAGCACTGATGATGTAACTATGGATTCTCCCACATACCCAGTATGGAGAAGCACCGCACTCAAACTATTGGTAGACATTGGAGATACAAATATTTTTAATTATTTCAAGCACAAACATGATTATCGCAAGTAGCCTTTTGGACTATGTATTTTATTTATTAAAATTTATTTGTATCTCACTAGAAATTTTCTTTTCACCCCTTTCAAGCCCTGGGGGAACAATTTATCACTTTATTGTATAGGCCTATATGATATATAATAATTTGGGAGTTGCAACAAGGCGTATATTTGTCTGTATGAGCATATAGTCGTAATGTATACACCAAAGTTGTAATGATTATGCTCAAATTGTAATGTTTGGCATCTCTGTAATTATCATAACATGCCAGGAAGACTAACAGGTAAGTTCAAAAACCACTGTTAGTCACCTAAAGTTGGCCTTACCAGTCCTGGTTGTGAGTTTTTTGAAATTATAGCACAAGACTGAACAAATTCACTACCAGTAAAGTTGAAAAGAATCAGTAGACTGAATATACTCACCATCAGTACGATCGAAGAGAAGCACTAGACTAAATATACTAACAATCAATAGGGTTAAGAAAAGCACTAAGCTAACAAATCTCACTACCAGTAAGGTTGAAGAAAATCACTAGACTGAAGCAACTCACTACCAGTAAGGTTGAAGAAAATCACTAGACTGAAGAATCTCACTACCAGTAAGGTTGAAGAAAATCACTAGACTGAAGAATCTCACTACTAGTAAAGTTGAAGAGAACCACTAGACTGAAGAAACTCACTACTAGTAAGGTTGAAGAGAACCACTAGAATGAACAAACAGACTACTAGTAAAGTTGAAGAAAACCACTAGACTTAAGAAACTCACTACCAGTAAGGTTGAAGAGAACCACTAGACTGAACAAACACACTACCAGTAAGGTTGAAGAGAACCACTAGACTGAAGAAACTCACTACCAGTAAGGTTGAAGAGAACGACTAGACTGAAGAAACTCACTACTAGTAAAGTTGAAGAGAAGCACTAAGCTAAACAATCTATCTACAAGTAAGGTTGAAGGGGAGCACTAGACTGAACAAATTCACTACCAGTAAGTTTGAAGAGAAGCACTAGACTGAACAAATTAACTACAGGTAAGGTTGAAAAGAAGCACTAGACTGAATGTACTCACTACTAGTAAGGAGGAAGAGGAGCACTAGGCTGAACAAATTAACTACAGGTAAGGTTGAAGAGAAGCACTAGACTGAATGTACTCACTACTAGTAAGGAGGAAGAGGAGCACTAGGCTGAACAAATTAACTACAGGTAAGGTTGAAGAGAAGCACTAGACTGAATGTACTCACTACTAGTAAGGAGGAAGAGGAGCACTAGACTGAACAAATTAACTACAGGTAAGGTTGAAGAGAAGCACTAGACTGAATGTACTCACTACCAGTAAGGAGGTAGAGGAGTGCTAGACTGAACAAATTAACTACAAGTAAGGTTGAAAAGAAGCACTAGACTGAATGTACTCACTACCAGTAAGTTTGAAGAGAAGCACTAGACTGAACAAATTAACTACAGGTAAGGTTGAAAAGAAGCACTAGACTGAATGTACTCACTACTAGTAAGGAGGAAGAGGAGCACTAGGCTGAACAAATTAACTACAGGTAAGGTTGAAGAGAAGCACTAGACTGAATGTACTCACTACTAGTAAGGAGGAAGAGGAGCACTAGACTGAACAAATTAACTACAGGTAAGGTTGAAGAGAAGCACTAGACTGAATGTACTCACTACTAGTAAGGAGGAAGAGAAGCACTAGACTGAACAAATTAACTACAGGTAAGGTTGCACTAGACTGAAGACTCACTACCACTAGACTGAACAAGTAAGGTTGAAACACAAGACACTACCAGTAAGGAGGTAGAGGAGTGCTAGACTGAACAAATTAACTACAAGTAAGGTTGAAGAGAACCACTAGACTGAAGAAACTCACTACCAGTAAGGTTGAAGAGAACGACTAGACTGAAGAAACTCACTACTAATAAAGTTGAAGAGAAGCACTAAGCTAAACAATCTATCTACAAGTAAGGTTGAAGGGGAGCACTAGACTGAACAAATTCACTACCAGTAAGTTTGAAGAGAAGCACTAGACTGAACAAATTAACTACAGGTAAGGTTGAAAAGAAGCACTAGACTGAATGTACTCACTACCAGTAAGGAGGAAGAGGAGCACTAGGCTGAACAAATTAACTACAGGTAAGGTTGAAGAGAAGCACTAGACTGAATGTACTAACTACTAGTAAGGAGGAAGAGGAGCACTAGACTGAATGTACTAACTACTAGTAAGGAGGTAGAGGAGTGCTAGACTGAACAAATTAACTACAGGTAAGGTTGAAAAGAAGCACTAGACTGAATGTACTCACTACCAGTAAGGAGGAAGAGGAGCACTAGACTGAACAAATTAACTACAGGTAAGGTTGAAGAGAAGCACTAGACTGAATGTACTCACTACCAGTAAGGAGGTAGAGGAGTGCTAGACTGAACAAATTAACTACAAGTAAGGTTGAAAAGAAGCACAAGACTGAATGTACTCACTACCAGTAAGGAGGAAGAGGAGTGCTAGACTGAACAAATTAACTACAAGTAAGGTTGAAGGGGAGCACTAAACTGAATGTACTCACTACCAGTAAGGAGGAAGAGGAGCGCTAGACTGAACAAAGTAACTACAGGTAAGGTTGAAGGGGAGCACTAGACTGAATGTACTCACTACCAGTAAGGAGGAAGAGGAGAGCTAGACTGAATGTACTCACTACCAGTAAGGTTGAAGAGAAGCACTAGACTGAATGTACTCACTACTAGTAAGGAAGAAGAGGAGCACTAGACTGAACAAATTAACAACAGGTAAGGTTGAAGGGGAGTACCAGACTGAATGTACTCACTACCAGTAAGGAGGAAGAGGAGCACTAAACTGAACAAATTAACTACAGGTAAGGTTGAAGGGGAGCACTAGACTGAATGTACTCACTACCAGTAAGGAGGAAGAGGAGAGCTAGACTGAACAAATTCACTACCAGTAAGGTTGAAGAGAAGCACTAGACTGAATGTACTCACTACTAGTAAGGAGGAAGAGGAGCACTAGACTGAACAAATTAACTACAAGTAAGGTTGAAGAGGAGCACTAGACTGAATGTACTCACTACTAGTAAGGAGGAAGAGGAGCACTAAACTGAACAAATTAACTACAGGTAAGGTTGAAGGGGAGCACTAGACTGAATGTACTCACTACCAGTAAGGAGGAAGAGGAGTGCTAGACTGAACAAATTAACTACAGGTAAGGTTGAAGAGAAGCACTAGACTGAATGTACTCACTACCAGTAAGGAGGAAGAGGAGCGCTAGACTGAACAAATTAACTGCAGGTAAGGTTGAAGGGGAGCACTAGACTGAATGTACTCACTACCAGTAAGGAGGTAGAGGAGTGCTAGACTGAACAAATTAATTACAGGTAAGGTTGAAGAGAAGCACTAGACTGAATGTACTCACTACTAGTAAAGGAGGAAGAGGAGTGCTAGACTGAACAAATTAACTACAAGTAAGGTTGAAGAGAACCACTAGACTGAATATACTCAGTACCAGTAAGATTGAAGAGAAGCACCAGACTGAACAAACTCACTACCAGTAAAGTTTGAAGAGAAGAACTAGACTGTCCAAATTTATCATCAGTAATGTAATAGTCAAAAAGATGTGTTGTGCTGACCAAACTAGTGAAAAGTACAATAATAATTTAAAAGGTGCATTAGACTGATCACATGTTTTCAGTTAAGTAAAGGTTGACCAAACATTAAGTTCAATTATTAGAAATCTTGTTTGAGATAAAGTTCTGATATAAATGAGAAAACCTTTAAGTTTAATATAGTTACAAATATACAATGTTTGAACAAGGTCTTGTCATCCTGGTTTGTAAACATTAGTCACCTTTAGGTATTTCTTTGATGTTGATTTTGAAAATAACATTAAAATGAATGTATGAAAAATGAGAGAAAGAGAAAATCAAATTGTTTCTGTTATTGAGGCATTAGTTTAAAAATAATGTTACACTTTCCAACAAACCTGTTTCTCATGGATATACTGTCATAACATCTTGGAAAAAACCCTTCATTCTGCACTAGATTCTTTACAATAAACAAACTAAAGAGAAAGAAAATATGTTGCTGTTAGAATAAATTTCAGAAGAAATAGCTAGACATACAAAATATTGAAACTTCTAAAAGGTGATATTTAATTTTATTTAGTCAAGTCAAATAAATATAAAAAATAATTATTTCACATTTATGCAGTATATTTAAAAATTTAAGACAGTTGTTATTATTCTTGGTAAAATGAATAAAGTATGCACCACAGATGAAGCAATGTCTTTCAACAGAAATATTCAGATGAAAAATTTAAATTTTTAAAAAATAGCAAAGTATAATAGGAGTTTCAGTTGATATGTTAGCAGTCAATATGAAATTCCAACAGCAGAACTGTTAACAATCACTTCAATGTTATAACAATCTTACTTAACAAGCATTGTTAACGATGAGTTGAACATTACAACAGTAACATCTCCAAAACATATTAATACTCAGTTCAACATTATAATAACCAGGAAAACTGTTAATACAGTACAATCTTATAACAGATATATCTAGAAGTCCTTTAATAGTAAGATCAACATTATAATAACCAGGAAAACTGTCAAGTCAGTACAATCTTATAACAGATATATCTAGAAGTCCTTTAATACTCAGTTCAACATTATAATAACCAGGAAAACTGTTAATACAGTACAATCTTATAACAGATATATCTAGAAGTCCTTTAATAGTAAGTTCAACATTATAATAACCAGGAAAACTGTTAATACAGTACAATCTTATAACAGATAAATCTAGAAGTCCTTTAAACAGTAAGTTCAACATTATAATAACCAGGAAAACTGTTAATACAGTACAATCTTATAACAGATATATCTAGAAGTCCTTTAATAGTAAGTTCAACATTATAATAACCAGGAAAACTGTCAAGTCAGTACAATCTTATAACAGATATATCTAGAAGTCCTTTAATACTCAGTTCAACATTATAATAACCAGGAAAACTGTTAATACAGTACAATCTTATAACAGATATATCTAGAAGTCTTTTAAACAGTAAGTTCAACATTATAATAACCAGGAAAACTGTTAATACAGTACAATCTTATAACAGATATATCTAGAAGTCTTTTAAACAGTAAGTTCAACATTATAATAACCAGGAAAACTGTTAATACAGTACAATCTTATAACAGATATATCTAGAAGTCCTTTAATAGTAAGTTCAACATTATAATAACCAGGAAAACTGTTAATACAGTACAATCTTATAACAGATATATCTAGAAGTCTTTTAATAGTAAGTTCAACATTATAATAACCAGGAAAACTGTTGAGTCAGTACAATCTTATAACAGAAATATCTAGAAGTCTTTTAAACAGTAAGTTCAACATTATAATAACCAGGAAAACTGTCAAGTCAGTACAATCTTATAACAGAAATATCTAGAAGTCCTTTAATAGTAAGTTCAACATTATAATAACCAGGAAAACTGTTAATACAGTACAATCTTATAACAGATATATCTAGAAGTCCTTTAATAGTAAGTTCAACATTATAATAACCAGGAAAACTGTCAAGTCAGTACAATCTTATAACAGATATATCCAGAAATCCTTTAATAGTAAGTTCAACATTATAATAACCAGGAAAACTGTCAAGTCAGTACAATCTTATAACAGATATATCTAGAAGTCCTTTAATAGTAAGTTCAACATTATAATAACCAGGAAAACTGTTAAGTCAGTACAATCTTATAGCAGAAATATCTAGAAATCTTTTAATAGTAAGTTC
The DNA here is from genome assembly GCF_004210375.1 of Tachypleus tridentatus. Taxonomy (NCBI): domain Eukaryota; kingdom Metazoa; phylum Arthropoda; class Merostomata; order Xiphosura; family Limulidae; genus Tachypleus; species Tachypleus tridentatus. Next base: position 24,903,491 of record NW_027467777.1, on the reverse strand, counting down.
AACATTATAATAACCAGGAAAACTGTTAATACAGTACAATCTTATAACAGATATATCTAGAAGTCCTTTAATAGTAAGTTCAACATTATAATAACCAGGAAAACTGTCAAGTCAGTACAATCTTATAACAGATATATCCAGAAATCCTTTAATAGTAAGTTCAACATTATAATAACCAGGAAAACTGTCAAGTCAGTACAATCTTATAACAGAAATATCTAGAAATCCTTTAAACAGTAAGTTCAACATTATAATAACCAGGAAAACTGTTAATACAGTACAATCTTATAACAAATATATCTAGAAGTCCTTTAATAGTAAGTTCAACATTATAATAACCAGGAAAACTGTTAAGTCAGTACAATCTTATAGCAGAAATATCTAGAAATCTTTTAATAGTAAGTTCAACATTATAATAACCAGGAAAACTGTTAATACAGTACAATCTTATAACAGATATATCTAGAAGTCCTTTAATAGTAAGTTCAACATTATAATAACCAGAAAAACTGTCAAGTCAGTACAATCTTATAACAGATATATCCAGAAATCCTTTAATAGTAAGTTCAACATTATAATAACCAGGAAAACTGTCAAGTCAGTACAATCTTATAACAGAAATATCTAGAAATCCTTTAAACAGTAAGTTCAACATTATAATAACCAGGAAAACTGTTAATACAGTACAATCTTATAACAAATATATCTAGAAGTCCTTTAATAGTAAGTTCAACATTATAATAACCAGGAAAACTGTTAAGTCAGTACAATCTTATAGCAGAAATATCTAGAAATCTTTTAATAGTAAGTTCAACATTATCTTTAATAGTAAGTTCAACAGGAAAACTGTCAAGTCAGTACAATCTTATAACAGAAATATCTAGAAATCCTTTAAACAGTAAGTTCAACATTATAATAACCAGGAAAACTGTTAATACAGTACAATCTTATAACAAATATATCTAGAAGTCCTTTAACAGTTAGTTCAACATTATAATAACCAGGAAAACTGTCAAGTCAGTACAATCTTATAACAGAAATATCTAGAAATCCTTTAAACAGTAAGTTCAACATTATAATAACCAGGAAAACTGTTAATACAGTACAATCTTATAACAAATATATCTAGAAGTCCTTTAATAGTAAGTTCAACATTATAATAACCAGGAAAACTGTTAAGTCAGTACAATCTTATAACAGAAATATCCAGAAATCCTTTAAACAGTAAGTTCAACATTATAATAACCAGGAAAACTGTTAATACAGTACAATCTTATAACAGATATATCTAGAAGTCCTTTAATAGTAAGTTCAACATTGTAATAACCAGAAAAACTGTCAAGTCAGTACAATCTTATAACAGAAATATCCAGAAATCCTTTAAACAGTAAGTTCAACATTATAATAACCAGGAAAACTGTTAATACAGTACAATCTTATAACAGATATATCTAGAAGTCCTTTAATAGTAAGTTCAACATTATAATAACCAGGAAAACTGTCAAGTCAGTACAATCTTATAACAGAAATATCTAGAAATCCTTTAAACAGTAAGTTCAACATTATAATAACCAGGAAAACTGTTAATACAGTACAATCTTATAACAGAAATATCTAGAAGTCCTTTAATAGTAAGTTCAACATTATAATAACCAGGAAAACTGTTAATACAGTACAATCTTATAACAGATATATCTAGAAGTCCTTTAATAGTAAGTTCAACATTATAATAACCAGGAAAACTGTTAAGTCAGTACAATCTTATAACAGATATATCTAGAAGTCCTTTAATAGTAAGTTCAACATTATAATAACCAGGAAAACTGTCAAGTCAGTACAATCTTATAACAGATATATCCAGAAATCCTTTAATAGTAAGTTCAACATTATAATAACCAGGAAAACTGTCAAGTCAGTACAATCTTATAACAGATATATCTAGAAGTCCTTTAATAGTAAGTTCAACATTATAATAACCAGGAAAACTGTTAAGTCAGTACAATCTTATAGCAGAAATATCTAGAAATCTTTTAATAGTAAGTTCAACATTATAATAACCAGGAAAACTGTTAATACAGTACAATCTTATAACAGATATATCTAGAAGTCCTTTAATAGTAAGTTCAACATTATAATAACCAGGAAAACTGTCAAGTCAGTACAATCTTATAACAGATATATCCAGAAATCCTTTAATAGTAAGTTCAACATTATAATAACCAGGAAAACTGTCAAGTCAGTACAATCTTATAACAGAAATATCCAGAAATCCTTTAATACTCAGTTCAACATTATAATAACCAGGAAAACTGTTAAGTCAGTACAATCTTATAACAGATATATCTAGAAGTCTTTTAATAGTAAGTTCAACATTATAATAACCAGGAAAACTGTTAAGTCAGTACAATCTTATAACAGAAATATCCAGAAATCCTTTAAACAGTAAGTTCAACATTATAATAACCAGGAAAACTGTTAATACAGTACAATCTTATAACAGATATATCTAGAAGTCCTTTAATAGTAAGTTCAACATTATAATAACCAGGAAAACTGTTAATACAGTACAATCTTATAACAGAAATATCCAGAAATCCTTTAATAGTAAGTTCAACATTGTAATAACCAGGAAAACTGTTAATACAGTACAATCTTATAACAGATATATCTAGAAGTCTTTTAATAGTAAGTTCAACATTATAATAACCAAAAAAACTGTTGAGTCAGTACAATCTTATAACAGAAATATCCAGAAATCCTTTAAACAGTAAGTTCAACATTATAATAACCAGGAAAACTGTTAATACAGTACAATCTTATAACAAATATATCTAGAAGTCCTTTAACAGTTAGTTCAACATTATAATAACCAGGAAAACTGTCAAGTCAGTACAATCTTATAACAGAAATATCTAGAAATCCTTTAAACAGTAAGTTCAACATTATAATAACCAGGAAAACTGTTAATACAGTACAATCTTATAACAAATATATCTAGAAGTCCTTTAATAGTAAGTTCAACATTATAATAACCAGGAAAACTGTTAAGTTAGTACAATCTTATAGCAGAAATATCTAGAAATCTTTTAATAGTAAGTTCAACATTATAATAACCAGGAAAACTGTCAAGTCAGTACAATCTTATAACAGAAATATCTAGAAATCCTTTAAACAGTAAGTTCAACATTATAATAACCAGGAAAACTGTTAATACAGTACAATCTTATAACAAATATATCTAGAAGTCCTTTAACAGTTAGTTCAACATTATAATAACCAGGAAAACTGTCAAGTCAGTACAATCTTATAACAGAAATATCTAGAAATCCTTTAAACAGTAAGTTCAACATTATAATAACCAGGAAAACTGTTAATACAGTACAATCTTATAACAAATATATCTAGAAGTCCTTTAATAGTAAGTTCAACATTATAATAACCAGGAAAACTGTTAAGTCAGTACAATCTTATAACAGAAATATCCAGAAATCCTTTAAACAGTAAGTTCAACATTATAATAACCAGGAAAACTGTTAATACAGTACAATCTTATAACAGATATATCTAGAAGTCCTTTAATAGTAAGTTCAACATTGTAATAACCAGAAAAACTGTCAAGTCAGTACAATCTTATAACAGAAATATCCAGAAATCCTTTAAACAGTAAGTTCAACATTATAATAACCAGGAAAACTGTTAATACAGTACAATCTTATAACAGATATATCTAGAAGTCCTTTAATAGTAAGTTCAACATTATAATAACCAGGAAAACTGTCAAGTCAGTACAATCTTATAACAGAAATATCTAGAAATCCTTTAAACAGTAAGTTCAACATTATAATAACCAGGAAAACTGTTAATACAGTACAATCTTATAACAAATATATCTAGAAGTCCTTTAATAGTAAGTTCAACATTATAATAACCAGGAAAACTGTTAAGTCAGTACAATCTTATAGCAGAAATATCTAGAAATCTTTTAATAGTAAGTTCAACATTATAATAACCAGGAAAACTGTTAAGTCAGTACAATCTTATAACATAAATATCTAGAAATCCTTTAATAGTAAGTTCAACATTATAATAACCAGGAAAACTGTCAAGTCAGTACAATCTTATAACAGAAATATCTAGAAATCCTTTAAACAGTAAGTTCAACATTATAATAACCAGGAAAACTGTTAATACAGTACAATCTTATAACAAATATATCTAGAAGTCCTTTAACGGTTAGTTCAACATTATAATAACCAGGAAAACTGTCAAGTCAGTACAATCTTATAACAGAAATATCTAGAAATCCTTTAAACAGTAAGTTCAACATTATAATAACCAGGAAAACTGTTAATACAGTACAATCTTATAACAAATATATCTAGAAGTCCTTTAATAGTAAGTTCAACATTATAATAACCAGGAAAACTGTTAAGTCAGTACAATCTTATAACAGAAATATCCAGAAATCCTTTAAACAGTAAGTTCAACATCAAACTAATAGGATGAAGCACAGTTTGTATAATTGTTTGTTTGAATTCAGCACATAGCTACACAATGTACTGTTTGTGCTCTTCACACCATGGGTATTGAAACCCAGTTTCTACCGTTGTGAGTTTGAAACTATACTGTTGTGCCACCGTATATAATTATGCAAAAACCAAATTTCCATGAACTCCAGAGAATCTTATAAATTGTTTAGTCTGTTAAACATTCCAGCTTTACAACTTCATCTGGAGTAAGACTCTTTTGTAATGTCACCCAAATTAAGACAGGCATATTAGAAACAAATGAGCATTCCTATTATTACAAATCCCTGGCACATACATAAACATGTTTTTATTCTATTAAGGAGGAATATTTTACATAGTTAAATAAAGCCAAGATAGGAAAGTGTAATAAAATGAAACAAACTGGGTAAATATTTAACTTATTATACACAAGAAATTTAAGAGAAAGGCCACATGTTATATAACTGTTCATTACTTGTTTATATTTTTCTATAAGAAGTGATTTCATAAGAAGTGATGGTAGAAACAATCACTGTTTACACCCTCGCACAGTGTCCAGGGTAATTATATTTCATGAAGAGACAAGATCTCCCCATATTCCTATGTTGCAGATACAGTGATGAGCTAAAAAAATATAATTTAATGCAAAACTGTTATTCACAATGCTATCATTTCTTTAAAGTTCATTAACGACTTAGCAAAACCTAGTCCATACAAGTAGTGAACCACAGAAGGGACGACAAATATTTTACAAAGAAAACCATGGAAAGTGGCTCTTTATTTGTTGTACAGTATCTGTGTTTGAAATCCATGAGTTTAAAATCAGTATGCATGGCTACATGTTCCTTTTCATTCTGTAATTACAATAACATTGCTCTAACATTTTGTGTTCAAAGAACAGTTTTTACATGGATGGGCCAGGACTGGTATGTTTTAGAAATCAAAATGTCTGATTACATTCCTCACCTTATCCAAAGTGTTCTTTCACTTTCTTGAGAAAAAAAAGTGGTGCTGTTATCTTCAGGAAGTTGGCTACAAATCATTGGTAATATTATACAAAATCAAGAAATTTGCAGACTTCTCACTTCAACAAGGGTTTAGGTCATCCTCTCACTGTTTATATCTTAGCCAGGTTCTTCAATACTCCATTTCATTTCATAACTTGACCAAGAAACTCCAACTTTATAAGCATGAGAAAACTTTTAATTTCACTTTTAAGACTTCTTTTCTCTTGTGGTAGAATATTATTCTCACTGTCACAGATATAGGCTCAAAAATACAAGACAAAAACATCATTAACATACACCAGACATTTGTCCTACTGTACTACTTCTAGTGTAAGATGTATCACCCACTTGGTAGTAGCCAGTGCATTCTCCAGGCCTAAAGGAATGACATGAAAGTCATACAGACCATTACTTGTGCTAAAAACAACAGTCTTAGTCCTGCTGTTGCTGTCCAGTCACACTTGCCAGTTGATCTTTAAATGATAAACGTATAAACAAGTATACCTTCCTGACAATTACTACTGGAAATAACAAAGCAGTTTCCATGGGTTGTATTACCCAATTCTGTTCTTCAGAGTTTACAACCTTGTCTCCAAGGTAATCCATGTAATGGTTGCTTTATAATAGAGGCACTGTCTGTGTCTATATCGTGCTGAATCACGAACACTCAATCAAATCAGCCATCTGGTTTCTAAAATACATCAGTCAACAAGTCAGTTAGCTGGATATGTAAATAGTCTTGTTTATGTTTTCAGCCACAGTGTAGTAGATGCAACACTAGCATCAATTACTTCCACTTTACTTAGTATGCCAACAACCATTCTAGCACAAAGCTAGACAATTACCTGTCCACAGTATCAAAGCAACACTGATATTTTATTCCTTCTCAGATGGATTACTGTGCAAGTTTTTGTGACATTACACATTACTTACCATATCCAAAAATGTTAGAAGACAAAAACAAAGGGATAATGAAATGAACTAAAAACTGGTCTAACATCATCAAAAATACCTTTTACTCTTTATTATTATTTTCACAATAAAGTTGGCTTCTCTGTGAGCAAAATGAGTCTTGTTAAATACAGAAATGGTTCAGTTATTCATACTTTCAATCACAAATTTCATTAAAATCTTAATGTTTCAAATACCTTATTAATAGTTCAACGTACCTCCACTCACAAAGTCCTTCAGCAACATGGGTTATTAAAGCATCTGTAATTTCTATTCCATCCTGAGTGTCAGTCAGCTGTTTTATCCGTGAGAAATTTAAACAGTTAAAAAGAACCATGCTGCTAATTTCAGAAACTTTACGGTCTTGATTTCTTAATAATCCGCTGGAAAATTTAAAGATATTTTAAACAATTCAGGAATGTCTAACATATTATATGACTTTATCTAGAACTATTAAGAAGTCTATAAATCAACTGACTACATAGTAACATTGGTAAAACTCTTTCAAACTGAAATACCTCCTAATCAGAGAAACTAAATGGCTGTATGAGAAAATGTGTCCACAAAATTCATGTGCACAATTCAGAGTTGAATACATACCCAGTCAGTCTCTAGGCATAAGAACATTTTATAATCCATTATGTGAAATTTATTGTAAAAATGGTGATTTGATATATAGAAATCATATGTCCTCATTTAAAAAATTAAAATATATTTTTATATGCAGTGAAAAATGGAGAAATTTAGCTTTGTAAATGTTTCAGAAGTTTATTTAAGTTTGTCATGAAATATAACTGACCAAAACTCACTGCTTTTGGTTAAATAATCTACACTAATGTTTCTTTAAACACTAACTCTATAAAAACAAAGTTGGACAACTCGACTCAACTTGAATATCATTACTGAATCTTCTTCAAATTTGGCAAGCTTCTTGCAAACATTACAAGACACATAAAACCAAGATTTTGTTTTAAAGTTTTTTACTAAATATTTATCTCGGAATTTACTGAGACAGTCTGAGTGAAAAGTTATTTTCATACTGAGAATAAAACATTCATATTTAATTTATATAAGTTCTATAATTTCATATTTTATCTCTCACTTTTCTACCATATCACTAACTGTAGCAAAATCATCAACATACAATGAAATAAAAAGTTAAATTTTGAATTAATAATTTTTTCTACTTTGGTTACATAATGTCTCAAGATCTTAAAGCAACTTATTTTTATAATTTAAACCGTTATCCTTTTCAAATCTGCTTTTTGTAATTTTATAGTTTTATTGACCATAATTTGATATGAACAAATTATTTGTCCACCATCAAAAGCAATAAATCAAAGTAGAAGCATGTTCCTCATAGATATTATGTAAACACCAGGTGATCTTTGAGTTATTGGTGTAACCAACATAAGCCATAGTGAATCTTAAACATTTGGGTTTCAAAAACATTGTCCAAGTATCTTTTGAGCATGCAGAATATAAGATGGTATAGCAGTCACTAGAATATTGTGTCTTAAAACTACAATAAACTATCTAGCCTCCTAAGTAAGCTATAATTATATTAAAAACTCCATTAACAATTCTGATGAGTAAAACCAAAATCACCTGCTAATTCCTGTCTTTCCATTGAACACTGACCTTATCAAAATCAAAAGAAAGACTTGATAGAGGAAAACTACTCTTTCTATTGGTTATATATCTTAGCAAATAAAGAACACAGGAGGTTCAAATATTAGATTCTTGTTTGTAATACATATTGTTCATGGTTCTAATTAGTTGTAGCTTATTTTACAAATGATAAAGTTCTAAAGTGAAGAATTCATGTGACAGAAAACAATAACTGAAAACATTTCTGTAACTTCTCTTTATCAAATTAAAGTTTATACAATACATATACTTGAATTATAAACTGCATTTACTTTGCAAGGTTACTTACACATACATTGATAATAAAGTTGGTTAATTACATTTTAAGTTTTACACTCTAAAAGGCCATGACACATGTACTTGTACCCTGCCATAAAACAGTTACCTAATTTCATTTAACACAACTATTTACTTTAGTTAAATCTAAAAGCTGTTTAATGCAAAGTATTTAGTGAAAGATTTTCTATTGATATCAATAAATCTGATAGTCAGTTAACCGTACTTGAAGAGGTGGTGTTCATCAAAGAATATATTCCAGCAGTAATCTTGTGTTTTAGTATTTCCAGTCACAAGATTCCCAATAAACTGAAGTCCACACTTAACATTTGTAAGAAGTTCTGAAAAATATTTTGAGATGACATTAAAAACACAAATTAAGATTTCTACTATGATTCAGAGATATAAACTTGTATTATTGAAGAACTTAAAAGACTGGAAACAATAATAAATGACCCACTTTTTGTTATTGTATTTTATAAACATCTAGATAAAAAAACTGATGCGTATTCTACACAGGAATATTACTCTGTAGCAACATGCAAAAGTCATTCCTTCAACCAGATATATACTATATATATAGGTAAAACTATTAATATGTTCCTACAGAGCAGGGGTCACCAAACGTTTTTTACAGGGGCCTGATTACTTGGGGAATGAGAAGTGTGGGCCACATGATCATTATGTTCAGTACTCACAAGCTAGAATGAAAGCTCTCTGTAAAAGACTTAACATTAAGTTTAGGATGTCACATTAGCCATGTGGGAGTAGCATGCAATACACACGTATAATAAAAAACAAACAGAAATACAACCAACATTTTTATTTACCAAAAGGTTATCAAAGAAGGTGACATCAAGAAAAATAATTGTTACATCACACATAGTGAGTACATATCTGAATTTCACTGAGCCACGAAAAAGTTAGTGAGATTTATGAAATTGGTGTTTGGCTTTCAAAATATCTTCAATGTTAGGTTTTGAATTGCTGCATCCAATCATTAGAATTGCTTTCAAATGTTTATCAGTCAACCTTGATCGATGTACCGACTTCACATACTTCATTTTTGGAAATGCTTGCTCACAGACATAAGTTGTACCGAACACTGATGCCATACCAGATGCAAACTGCTTCAGCTTTGGAAAATCATCTTCAGGTATGCAGCTATAAAATTTAATAAGTTGCCCCTCTCTGTGTTTTGCTTTCAACAAGTCATTTCCTTGCAAATCAATGACCTCCAGCTGAAGTTTCACTGACACGTCATCAATGACACAATTAAAAGGATTCTGAAAAAGGAGAATGTCACTTTCGATTCTATCGAGATCTGAAAATCTCTCTAAAAATGTTTATTTAAATCACCAATAATCTTTTTCTGAAACTCCAGGTTGACATCTTCTGTGATTCCAGCATGAAACTCATTGAAACACTGAAAATGAGAGAGGTTTCCTCCTTCCAAGTGTGCTTCAAACAATGACAGCTTTCTCCAAAATCCTTTAATGATTCTATAGAGATCACAGACAAGGTTATTCTTCCCCTAAAGCTTCAGGTTCAATTCATTCATGTGGGATGTGATGTCAACCAAAAATGACAATTTTGACAACCAGGTTAGATCCAACAGAAGTGGATCGGCTCTATATTTCTCGATAAGAAATATATCTATTTCTCTTCTCATCTTATAAAAACGAGACTAGACTTTACCACAGCTGAGCCACCTCACCACCATGTGATAAGGCAAGTCACAGAAATCCGAATCAATTTCTTCAAGAAATGCCTTGAACTGGCAATGATTAAGTGCATGACCCCGAATAAAGTTCGCTGCAGAAATGACTGGTTTCAGTATGCAAGAAATATCTAAGTCTTTTCCACAGAGTGCTTGCTGATGTATGATGCAGTGTATGAACAGAGTGCTTGGGAGTTGAAAATCTTCCAAATGTTTCCTGATCAGCCCCACCAGACCCTTCTTTACTCCAGCCATGTTTTTCTCTCCATCAACTGTTGCACCTCTAAGCTGATTCCACTGAAGGTTATAGTCTTGCAAAGTTTTATGCATGTCCATGAAATTGTCTTCTCCAGTTGTTCTTTCTTGCATACTGCAAACTGATGCCAACTCTTCTGTGATCTAAAAGTCCAAATTAACTCCACGAACGAACACAAGAAGTTGTGACGTACTCGAGAGATCAGTAGACTCATCCAGTGCCAGAGAATACCATGGGGGAAGTTTCTAGCTTTTTGGCAAATCTGCAATGCGATGTTCTCTCCAAGTTCTTCTGCTCTCCATGCAACTGAGGTTGCTTAAAGGCTGATACTTCCAAAGGAATTGGCTTTTTCAGGACACAGCTCATTTGCTGCTTCCATCATATACTCTTTGATGAAGTTGCAGTCAGTAAAAGGTTTTCCTCACTCTGCTATCCTATGCACTATTGAATTGGCTTTTTCAGGACACAGCTCATTTGCTGCTTCCATCATATACTCTTTGATGAAGTTGCAGTCAGTAAAAGGTTTTCCTCACTCTGCTATCCTATGCACTATTTTATAACTTGTATGAGTGACAGATTCATTTTCAGCAAACTTTCTCATGAAGAGATTCTTTTGAGATTCAAAAACACATTTCATGGATTCAAATTTCTCAGAACGGAACTTTCCTAAAAATTTCAAATATGCTTATAGATGTTTTGTTTCATAGTGATGTCGAAGATTGTACTCTTTTAAAACGACAACACTTTCAGTGCATATCACACAAGTAGCTTTCTGGTATTTTTGTTTCCACAAAGAAGTACTTTTCTTCGCATTTTTCATTGAAAGCACAACACTCAGAGTTCATTTGTCTTATTTTAAAAGCAGCCATAACAATGGGTAAATAAAATCTGAACATGAAAAACACAGAATGCTGTAAGAAAAGTATTGTACTGGTCCAAGAATGCATAAACAAAATATACTGAAATGTACATTTGCCATGACACTTACCTAAAAACGAGTTACAAAAAGCGCATAACCCGACTACTAAGAGAAATTAGCTTACTGAAGCGCTAACACTAGGCCACTGAATTTACAAAACGAGTCGATAGGACGAGGGTTAAATCTGTACTTGTTTTTGAAATCCTAACGCTTTCATAGATACATGCCTTGATATGAATAAACGGGCAGCAAGGATAAAAGAAGAAATTTCCTATTTGTTAAAAATGTGTGTTACAGCCTTGTTTCTTTTTATCATAACGTCTTGTGTTTGCCAGCTTAAAGCGACTATCGGTGTGATTTATTTTGTTATGACAGTCGGACATTTGATGAAATTTCACTTTTTATTTCCAAGCTGCAAGCTGCTGGCAGGCCAGACAAAATGACCTTGAGGGCATTATCCGGCCCGCGGCCGTAGTTTGGTGACCCCTGCTACAGAGGAACATACTTTATATAGCTACACAGAAGTAGAGTTCTTACTGCACTTTAAAAAGATTTACAGGTACCTGAACATGAATGCTTTTAGGTAACTAAGTATGGTACCTGGCTGAACATTTTAAGATAACTAAATGTGGTACCTGGCTGAACATTTTAAAGTGACTAAATGTGGTACCTGGCTGAACATTTTAAGGTGACTAAGTGTGGTACCTGCTTGAAGGTGAAAATTTTTAGGCAGCTAAGTGTGGTACCTGCTTGAACATAATACTTAATACTTTGTGCACACGTAGCACAACTCAGCCAACATTTCAAAATTAGAATCTTTGTGAAATACAAGTTCTTTGACAGCAGTATGTTTTTCTCATGGTTAATAAATCTGTTCCTTTGACAGAACACTTTTTTTTCATTCTCACCTGAATATCAAAAATTTGACAGACTCCACTGCTCCCCAAAATTGGGTCTCATTGATTCAATAATTGGGTATTAACTCTTTCAGCACAGGCTCAATTTGCGGGACCAACTCTGTAATGATTTGTGCTTAGAAAGAACTTTATATTTTATCTGCATAAATTTAATTGATTTGACCAGCCTCATATCCACCATATAAAATTAGGAAATATATATAGATTGTACTTTTTTGTCATATAATGACTACAAATTATAACATGAAAAAACAAATTATGAGTCTAAGTGGCTTAAATCTCATAACACTTTATATTTATATATATATATATCATTTTTATTATATTTACTTTCCAGCCATTTATTACAGAAGTTTCAATGACGTTATGCACATGCACTAATATTGCCATATTCAGTAATACGAAGTGACCTATTTTAATTGTGTTTTAGTACACTTGTATTTTATAAAATACAGTTATAATACACATGTACACATATTATTACTATTTATAAATACTGTGTCGATAGGGTTAAGCTGATAGTATGGAATTTTTTGTTTCTTGTTTTGTACATAATAACATCATGAACTATCTTAATAATGTTAAATAATAGACCACACTGTACACAGTATTGTAATTTAGTGTTGTGTATGTACAAAATTAATTCATTCAAAGTTTCTCGTCTTTTGATCAGCACCACAACTGCTTGCATGTCCAAAGGATTACAGCCACACCAAATATTATTTTACTTATTCTCATGGAAAATATAAAATATCAAGAAAAAATAAAATATGATTATTTTATTTGTAAGTTTATTTCCATATATACAACATATATATATATATATATATTGTCTAATGATTCAACAACATTTCAACCCACTTCAGTATATTGTCACTAGGTCTGTGGTTCTTACTTCGATAAAGTGTTGACTGATTTGTTGTTCTTACTTCAGTATATTGACATTAGGTCTGTAATACTTATTTCAGTATACTGTTCTTTGGTCTCTAATACTTATTTCAGTATACTGTTCTTTGGTCTCTAATATTTATTTCAGTATACTGTTCTTTGGTCTCTAATACTTATTTCAGTATACTGTTCTTTGCTCTGTAATACTTATTTCATTATACTGTTCTTAGGTCTGCAATACTTATTTCAGTATACTGTTCTAAGGTCTGTAATACTTATTTCAGTTTACTGTCCTTTGCTCTGTAATACTTATTTCAGTATACTGTTCTTTGGTCTCTAATACTTATTTCAGTATGCTGTTCTTTGATCTGTAATACTTATTTCAGTATACTGTTCTTTGGTCTGTAATACTTATTTCAGTATACTGTTCTTTGGTCTCTAATACTTATTTCAGTATACTGTTCTTTGCTCTGTAATACTTATTTCAGTATACTGTTCTTTGGTCTCTAATACTTATTTCAGTATACTGTTCTTTGGTCTCTAATACTTATTTCAGTATACTGTTCTTTGGTCTCTAATACTTATTTCAGTATACTGTTCTTTGGTCTGTAATACTTATTCCAGTATACTGTTCTTTGGTCTCTAATACTTATTTCAGTATACTGTTCTTTGGTCTCTAATACTTATTTCAGTATACTGTTCTTTGGTCTCTAATACTTATTTCAGTATACTGTTCTTTGGTCTGTAATACTTATTTCAGTATACTGTTCTTTGGTCTGTAATACTTATTTCAGTATACTGTTCTTAGGTCTGTAATACTTATTTCAGTATACTGTTCTTTGGTCTGTAATACTTATTTCAGTATACTGTTCTTTGGTCTGCAATACTTATTTCAGTATACTGTTCTTAGGTCTGCAATACTTATTTCAGTATGCTGTTCTTAGGTCTGTAATACTTATTTCAGTTTACTGTCCTTTGCTCTGTAATACTTATTTCAGTATACTGTTCTTTGGTCTCTAATACTTATTTCAGTATACTGTTCTTTGGTCTGTAATACTTGTTTCAGTATACTGTTCTTTGGTCTGTAATACTTGTTTCAGTATACTGTTCTTTGGTCTGTAATACTTATTTCAGTATACTGTTCTTTGGTCTGTAATACTTATTTCAGTATACTGTTCTTTGGTCTGTAATACTTATTTCAGTATACTGTTCTTTGGTCTGCAATACTTATTTCAGTATACTGTTCTTAGGTCTGCAATACTTATTTCAGTATGCTGTTCTTAGGTCTGTAATACTTATTTCAGTTTACTGTCCTTTGCTCTGTAATACTTATTTCAGTATACTGTTCTTTGGTCTGTAATACTTATTTCAGTATACTGTTCTTTGGTCTGTAATACTTGTTTCAGTATACTGTTCTTTGGTCTGTAATACTTGTTTCAGTATACTGTTCTTTGGTCTGTAATACTTATTTCAGTATACTGTTCTTTGGTCTGTAATACTTATTTCAGTATACTGTTCTTTGGTCTGTAATACTTATTTCAGTATACTGTTCTTTGGTCTGTAATACTTATTTCAGTATACTGTTCTTTGGTCTGTAATACTTATTTCAGTATACTGTTCTTGGGTCTGTAATACTTATTTCAGTTTACTGTCCTTAGGTCTGCAGTTCTTATTTTGGTATATTGCCATTAGGTCTGTGGTTCTTACATCAGTTCATCATACCACAGCCTACTTAAAACACATGTCAATATTACACATCAGTCCACCATACCACAACCTACATTAATCACGTTTACACTATATATCAGTTTACCATACCAGAGTTCACAAAATCTTCTCTTGATAAATATTTTTCCACCAAAATATGAACTAAATGAACAGATGAGCTCAAATTCCTGTAAGAAACAAAACAAAGCTTATGAACACATCACAATAGATTATTCTAATTCTACTACAACACTAAAAATGTGAAATACACAACTTTCTACAGTTGTCAGAATAGCTGATAAGTTTCAGATTAAATATACAAAACATTATGCAACTTAAACCTCAGTTGTTGAGTAAATTCCCAAATTAAGATGTGATATAATCAGTAGTGAAAACAGTTTCTTTTACCTTATGACTCAATCACAAACATTTGAACTGGAAATCATGTCAGACTATGTTTCTTATGTTTCTTTCAACTCTAGTAGTCACTAGATTATCTTTCATTCATAAAACTGCTCATCTGTTGGTATGGGAAATGACAAACATGCAGCACAAAAACTTTATCAAGTCATGGGTTTAACCTGAAACAAGGGCAAGGCTTCCTTAAATTTTAACATTCAAAATCATAATTTAAATGTTAGAACTTGCATTTTCATTCATGAATATCAGCTGAAATTATAACAGCCCTGGCCCAGCATGATTGTTGGGTTTACAGACACATAAGTCCACAAAATGTAAACAAAACCAATGACACTTTGTTTATTAGCTTCAGACATTTTCCAAAACAATTACCTCAAAATAACTGTATTCCAAAAAATAATTACAACTCATTGTTGAAGACCTGAGCAAATCCTAATGGTGATATGGAAAATTTATCAAGTATAATAACTGTTCATCAAAGTGAAAAGGATACCTAACAACATAACATATTTTTTAAAACACACACACACATGTAATAAAAAAAATTAACAATTCATTTTTTCTGGTCAAGGGAAAAGAAAATTCTTTTTTTGAGTATTAAAGTAGGAATCCAGATGACTACGTACATGAAAAAACATATATCAAAACAAGATTCTATGTCCTGTGGACTACTACGTACATGAAAAAACATATATCAAAACAAGATTCAGTGTTCTGTGGACTACTACATACATGAAAAAACTTTTGTATATCAAAACAACATTCCATGTCCTGTGGACTACTACGTACATAAAAAAACATACATCAAAACAAGATTCCACGTCCTATGGACTACTATGTGCATAAAAAACCATATACCAAAACAAGATTCCATGTCCTATGGACTACTATGTACATGAAAAAACTTGTATATCAAAACAAGATTCTATGTTCTGTGGACTACTATGTACATGAAAAAACTTGTATATCAAAACAAGATTCCATGGCCTGTGGACTACTATGTACATGAAAAAACATATATCAAAACAAGATTCCATGTCCTGTGGACTACTGTGTACATGAAAAAACATATATCAAAACAAGATTCCATATCCTGTGGACTACTATGTACATAAAAAAAACATATCAAAACAAGATTCCATGTCCTGTGGACTACTATGTACATGAAAAACATATATTAAAACACGATTCCATGTCCTGTGGACTACTATGTACATGAAACAACATATATCAAAACAAGATTCCACGCCCTGTGGACTACTATGTACATGAAAAAACATATATCAAAACAAGATTCCATGTCCTGTGGACTACTATGTACATGAAAAAACATATATCAAAACAAGATTCCATGTCCTGTGGACTACTATGTACATGAAAAAACTAATATCAAAACAAGATTCCATGTTCTGTGGACAACTACGTACATGAAAAAACATATATCAAAACAAGATTCAGTGTTCTGTGGACTACTACGTACATGAAAAAACATCTCAAAACAAGATTCCATGTTCTGTAGACTACTATGTACATAAAAAAAACATATATCAAAACAAGAAACCATGCCCTGTGGACTACTATGTACATGAAAAAACTTATATATCAAAACAAGATTCCATGCCCTGTGGACTACTATGTACATGAAAAAACATATATCAAAACAAGATTCCGTGTTCTGTGGACAACTACGTACATGAAAAAACTTTTGTACATCAAAACAAGATTCCGTGTTCTGTGGACTACTACATACATGAAAAAAACATATATCAAAACAAATTTCCGTGTTCTGTGGACAACTACTTACATGAAAAAACATATATCAAAACAAGATTCCATGTTCTGTGGACTACTTCGTACATGAAAAAACTTTGTATATCAAAACAAGATTCCATGTCTGTGGACTACTATGTACATGAAAAAACTTTTGTTTATCAAAACAAAATTCCGTGTTCTATGGAGTACTACGTACATGAAAAAACTTTTGTATATCAAAACAAGATTCCGTGTTCTGTGGACCACTACGTACATGAAAAAACTTTTGTTTATCAAAACAAAATTCCGTGTTCTGTGGAGTACTACGTACATGAAAAGACTTTTGTATATCAAAACAAGATTCCATGTTTGGTGGACTACTACACACATGAAAACACTTTTGTATATGAAAAATGATGCCTTGTCCTGTAAACTACTACATACATGAAAAAAATGTTTGTATATCAAAACATGATTCCATGTCTTGTGGACTATGATGTACATGAAAGCTTGTGTATATCAAAACAAGATTCCATGTACTCTGGACTATGACATACAGTTAAAAACCTAGCTATGGGGTAACAACATTCATGTGGATGTGGGAAAGATGATCACACTGTTATTAATTCACAACTGTTAGAAACCTAGCTATGGGGTAACAACATTCATGTGGATGTGGGAAAGAGGATCACACTGTTATTAATTCACAACAGTTAGAAACCTAACTATGGGGTAACAACGTTCATGTGGATGTGGAAAAGATGATCACACTGTTATTAATTCACAACAGTTAGAAACCTAGCTATGGGGTAACAACATTCATGTGGATGTGAGAAAGATGATCACACTGTTATTAATTCACAACAGTTAAAAACCTAGCTATGGGGTAACAACATTCATGTGGATGTGGGAAAGATGATCACACTGTTATTAATTCACAACAGGTAGAAACCTAGCTATGGGGTAACAACATTCATATGGATGTGGGAAAGATGATCACACTGTTATTAATTCACAACAGTTAGAAACCTAGCTATGGGGTAACAACACTCATGTGGATGTGGGAAAGATGATCACACTGTTACTATTCTCACTCAAATTTTAAATAGACAGGAATTACTCTAAGTACAGCAATATGAGCGCCAAGGGACAAAACCATAGTAAATCTGCAAGTTCCTCCACCGTGACCCATAAAACTGATAGAGTATAAATCAAGGAGGGATTAGTTACATCTGTAAATTATGTTGATTGTTTCAGTTCTAATTCCAAAACCAAATGACTTGGGAACAAAATTAATGTGAATGTAGGAAACAAAGGGTGAGATGCAATTCTACCAGTTTACTTCCATTTTTGAACGGTTTGATAATAATTTATACATCATTAACACAAACAGGTGAATGTTTCCATGATCCACCAGTCCAAGGGCTTGGATTTGTACAGTGGTAAGAATTCTCAAACCTCACTGGAAGGGGGGAGAACATGGTGGAGAGTCCATAGGAACAACACCTGAAACAGTGCAATGGGTGACTACAAAACCCTATGTTCAAAAGTAGACCATACTAATTTATTCAATATATGGTATGGCATGGATAGATAGCTATTCTCTTCTGCTTTACTCATGTAGTCCATGGGTGAATACAGTCAGCGATGGGTAAACTTGTAAAGCAAACCTATCATGGGAATAAACGTATAAACAATCAGTGGAATGCCCAATTTCTGCAATTTACATTGGCTGGCCATGGAATTATAAGACCAAGTCAACATGGTCTTACAGTGGAGATTTGAATGGTTAAAGAACACCTGGTTAGACACCACTCACTACAGAATGGTATCCAACAATGATTCCCTTTGGAAGAAAGAAAAAAAGAGTAATAAAATATAAATTACCCAGTTAGAGACTCAATGAAGTCTGAAGAACGGCTACAGGTAGAAGATAACCCAAAGAGGAAGATAATATGATGCCATGCAAGTAATGAGAAACGAAGGTATGAAGGGTATTTCACATACCCGATTGATGAAATTGAAGATGAGATATCGATTAAAAACAAGGTAGTGTGGGTGATGAGTAGACATCTGAAACTAAGTAAGGATAGAAGTAGAAAGATCACAAAAAGAGGATGGTTACCAAGAAATAAAGAGGTGGAAAAAGGCATCATGAAATGAAGTCTGCAGACAATATAACAGTGAAGACCACATACAATAAATAGAAGTCTATCTGGATCAGAGTGAGGATAAAGGTGGAAAATGGAAGGAAGGGAAATGAGTGAAAAGTAGGAGTTACCATTTGAAGCACCCTAAGTTTTGGGAAGGATATAACAATATGGAAAAAGAAAAATATATGTGGGATGATAAAGAGTCCATGAAATGCTGATGGTATATAAATCTAACTTCTAACATCCACAGGCTAAAAGAGAAGGAAATGTATTTAGGGAAAGGTGAAACAAGGAGCAGATGGAGAATGGTTCAAACAGAGGCAAAGTAAGACATTAAAGAACCACATTGACATCTCAACCTCGAAGAACAGACTGTTGAGGTGGAAGACAAATCTGGAAAGTACACATCAGAAGGAAAAAAAGTATCAGGAAAAGTGAAAACCATGGGACATGGCCACTTGATAACCAGAGATCAAGGCGATAGAAGATCCCCAATCAAAAAACCAAGTTAGGAAATCCATAACATAAGGAAAAATGAATTGGAACAGGTGAAAACCTTTGGCCCAGATATCAATGGCAGAAAACATTTATGTTGATAAACCTCCCTGAAGGAAAAGCCAATGGAATTAGCTAGAAAAGACAATACCCACTTGGAAAAGCCAGATCTCCTTGCCAAGGACTGGATAAAAACCAGGCATGAAGATAGAGGACAGGAAGGGCTGGATGAAACACCAGTGACCAATGTTAACAAAGAAAAGATGAAGTAAGAGGTAACAGAGGGGTAGCTTGGAGCTGGAAGAGCCACAGGAACCACAGCTGAGACAGCCATTAAGAAGCAATGAGTAGAACTTGATGTGGAATGGAACAGTTGATCAAAATCACACAATGAAGAAGTAAAATGGGAGGATAGACATACAGGTATTTGTTGCTCCATTCCTGACTGAAAGCATCTGCAGCCAGGGGAAGAAGAGGCCAAAACAGAAGGTAATTTGTTGTTGACAGATGATGTGAGGAGTACCACACTGAAGGCAAAGCCACTGGAAAACAAAATGATCAAGAAACAATTCCATTAGATAAACTTTGTCTGGATGGGAAAGCTGATCCTCAAGAAAATTGAAAAGATCCAGAACATAACATGAATCGATATGAATATGTAGCATATGACTCCCCCCCCCAAGTTAATAACTGAGATTTGCAACACTCCAAATATAACAGTTTAGTCAACTAAAACGATGGCATGGTTAGTAAAAGTCTTTGGTTCAGATCTTACCCAATCTCAATTTTCAATTTTTTTGTTTTCATCACATATTTAATTATTTTTACAATAGTACACCATATTTACCTGAGGATCATATCCTGGTTAACACTATTCTGAACACAAGCATTTCGAAGACAACGAAACAAATCAGCAGATATATCAAGATTCAGAGACTCTTCTGGACTCTGATGCTGCACTGTAGTCACATCAAGCAGATACCGACTTGTAGTATCTAACACCTTGAAGTGGGCTTCAGACATTGATCTCCTGAAAGCATTTTAAATAAATATATTGAACACCAATTACATCTATCACAAAAAGTTAATTTTCATAAAGTATAGCTGAAAAGTATATTTTGTAAGATATTTAAAAAATAATGACAGTAAAAGAATATTTATCATTCAAGTTCACCCACATCAAAATTTCAAACACATCAGTAAAAACTTACTAGTAATATATAGAAACATTCAAATTATCACACAAGTTAAAATGCACACTTAAAGGAAAAATAAAAATATAAATTTACATGCATCTTATCTGTGTTAATTTTTATGTTAAAAGAAACAAATACACTATTTTACAATGGTAAGCACTTAACTTTTATTAGTTTTAAACAGATAAAGACAAAACTGCACCACATTAAATATGATGGATGAGCCTAATTACAGCATACAACCAATACAATAATACACTGATTCACTAAATTTTTACATAAATTCAAGCATAAAATATTTGCCCGAGACTTAAATCCACTGCTTCAAATACATCAGATGCACTTTAAAATGGGTGTATGCTACAAAACCTTTAATATGATTTCTTAAGTATTAGAAACCTGTATTTTTGTTTTAGGGAAATTTCAGGCAAAATAGATTATACTGGATTTGATGTTTTTGTGACTGGATCAATCTACCTGCAGAATATCAGTGGAGAAGACTTCTGTCTCTTTTTCTAAGGCCTTTACTATTTACTCCAACATTTGAACTAGATGCATTTCACAAAAACTTACAATCCAGTCAAAACTGTATTTATTTATTAAGTACAACAGACCTGACAATATTCCAAACAATACAGTATGTCAGTAAACTGCCGGTTTTACTAGTTACAGATATTTTTGAACTAAAGTTGGAACTAAAACAAAGGATGGCAAATAACCAGTTGCAGAATATAGAATCTTACCAACACACATTGCCAATCACTGAAATTCTGTTGTCTTTTGGAAACTAGTGATGACATCTATACGACTTATATTACTACTATTTCATAAAAAATTAATAGAAATAATATAACAAATTTTAATGAGGATGAATGGATCAATAGTTATCTAAGACCCAATTTTAAGTGAGAGATCTATGTGAGAGATTTATGAAAATTCTAACATACACTTTCCTACTAATTAACACATCATTATAATATTGGACAGAGGGCCAATACATTTTCTCTTCATTTAGGGTAAAATATTACCACAGAAAAAAAAAGGCCTACAGCTGTTGGTGTTTTGTCGCTTTAATCAGAAACCAAGTCTTTCACAGAATTATGTGAGTCACCTTGCTTAATATGATGAATTGAAAACTAAGCTGTCAAAAAGCTATATATATATATACGTAAATAACAAAAAGTGAATTTTAAAATATGGTACACCCCACTCTAGATACTTATAAATGTGCTGTCTTAATCATCTATGAACAAATTATAGCAAGCTCTTAACTGTTTTTCTAATACAAGTTGAAAGTACACGTAGTGATGTATAACATGATACACATGACCTGGATGTATGTTGTCTTACTGACAGTGTGTACAACTATTATACTTGACAGTAACAAAGTATTGGCAATTTATCATCATCCTATCATTGATACATCAAATACAGTACACAGCATGTAACATTAATACATTTTTCAAAGGAATTAGTGGTGGTGGTGAAATATTACAGATATAATAAAGTTATGTTATATATAACACATGAAAAGTCGCCAAATATGCTATGAAGACTGCTCTGCAACAGCTGAATAATGAACGAGCATGAAAACTGTATTGTTCAGTAGACCTAACAACACCAAATTATTGCTGAATCAGTTTAAACACTAAAAACTTATACCAGAGATCAAGATGTCCAAGTCAGCCATGATCAACTTCTGATTTGGGGGTTAAATATAATAATCATGACATAATTACAAGTTCCTAAACATAATATTGTAATACCTACCAGTATCATTTTAAGGCTACCACACATTTTTATCAAAAGCCTGCAGGTTTTCAAAGAGTGAATTTAAAGCAATCTGTTAACCTATGTAGTAGTTAGCTTTGCGCTAATTGTTAGACTAAAAAAAACTGGAATAAATTTGAAAGACTTCAGTGGTGACTTTCAATTGGTTCCCACCACATCACATGTAGTTATGGATCACTGAAGACTGGAACAGCTTTAACTGCCTAAAAATTCCAGCTAAAGAAATTGATAAAGAAAGACGAACTTAACAAAGACTCTATATTTGTGATAGGTAGTCCACAATTATTTATAAGCATAAGACCATGTTTAATGAAACATGTAGTATATTCCACCATCAAAGAACTCTACTTCATAAATTGTTGTTTGCCTACCCATTGCTATATTAGTACAATATGCTTCCTTACTTAAGTATGGTTATTCCAAATACAGTATCAAAAAATAAACCTTAGCTTGAAATATGAATGTTAAGTATAACCAGTAAAGGTATTAATAAGAAAGGAAAAGACTTTCTTAATAAATCTTCTAACAATTTTTGAGGATGATACTGCAAGAGTTGATGACAGAAATACTGTAGATTTGGTTTACCTTGATTTAACAAGGTGCTTCACAAAAACAAAATGTTTTACACAAACTAAATCTGCAGGTGTGGGGAAAATGTTATTAAATCAGATAGAAAATTGACTGGAGAGTAAAAAACAGAGAGTAGCAATAAATGGAATTATATCTGACTGGACTACAGTTACAAGTGAAGTGACTCAGGGCTTTCTGCTGGGTCCTCTTCTGTTTGTAATTTATATTAAATACAGAGTGGCCCATAAGTCCCTACCCATCCATATATCTTATGTATCCAGCATATCTGTGTGCTGTCCCTCATTCTTGCTGCATAATAATATGCGACACTATGTTCTGCGAGACATTTTCCTCAACACAGCAGGGGTTATTGTTCCAAATGCCACAGTAACAGCTGCCTTCAACTCATTATTAGTATTATAATGTTGTTTAGACATAATATATGGATAAGTAGGGACTTATGGGCCACTCTGCATACTGACTCTGGAATGACTAGCAAAGTATTTGAGTTTGTAGATAACATTAAGACTGTTGGGATAGTTAACTGTATCAAAGATGCTACAGACTTACACAGTGATTTAGAACATATGATGCCAATATGTGATAGATGATGTTTAAGTAAGGTGACATATGTAGGTTTTCACAATTCAACTTACTCTTACAAAGGGAATAAATTAAACACTGTAACGAAAGAAAAATAATCTCAGTGTTGTAATCAATAGAACACTTCAGTGATGTCGAGAAACCCACTTGTTGAGAAAATTTATATGCAAAAACAGCTCGTTTGGGTTGAGAAAATATTTTACATAGAAGGTCGAAACGTTGTTCACTCTTCTATGTAAAATATTTTCTCAACCCAAACGAGCCGTTTTTGCATATAAAAATAGAACACTTCAGTATTTAAACAGTGTAGTGTAGATAGCAAAAGCCACTAGGGTGACATCTGAGATAGCAGGATTATCCTGTGAGGAGAGACAAAAATTTCTAAATTTGTTTTCTCTGGAGAAGAGAAGTCACAGGGGATTTGATTTATGTGTTTAAGTTTATTAAGGGTATTGATAATAAAGATCTATCAAAGGTTTTATGTTTAATAGTGAAAAGAATAAGACAAAGGGTCATAAATTCAAATTCTGGTAGCACAGGAGTCATCCAATTTAGACAGTATTACTCTTCAAATAAGGCGGTTGGCTTTTGGAATGAACTGCTTTCGAGGATGGTGGAAGCAGAAAATTTAACTGAAAAACTTCATTTTTTCCTTTAATTTTTAAACTTTTATGAAAAGTTATAATTGCTGTTAGTATGACAACTAACTAAATGAACCTCAAGGTACAAAAGTTTTGAAAAAACCATGGGATTGAGTACAAATTCCTGTTGAAACATGACACGTCGAGTCTGACATTTAACACGGTGACAGACAAATCACTTAGTATTACGAAGAATGTTAGCTATAACTGAAAATAACTTGTAATACCTTGCATCATCATTCTTTAGAAGATTAAAGAGCTTATGCAAATATTCCTTTACTTGATTGCTAATACTACAGTCATTTAGAAACTGGGTTTTCTGAATGTAATTTAATTTTTCGAATAAGTTTTTTAAATCACTTAATTCTTTCCCTAAACTTTCTGCCATGCTTCACACACTTTGCGCCGTCTGTCAAATACTAGCAATTTTCACAGATTCAGAAATTTCTTTGTTTTTTTGTTTTTAACTTCATCATATAGTAACATAAATTTAAATATGTGAATAATATTAGGACATTTCGTCAAATTCATTATTCAATGTTATACATCTGAACAACTGTTTAATGATTGAGTGTGTGTATTATATATATCATTTTTTTTTTCCACCTAGGCCTAGCATGGTCAATCCCACTATTCATTGGTAAATTTTTGTTGTTTTTTTGGAATTTCGCACAAAGCTACTAGAGGACTATCTGTGCTAGCCGTCCCTAATTTAGCAGTGTAAGACTAGAGGGAAGGCAGCTAGTCATCACCACCCACCGCCAACTCTTGGGCTACTCTTTTACCAACGAATAGTGGGATTGACCGTCACATTATACACCCCCACGGCTGGGAGGGCGAGCATGTTTAGCGCGACGCGGGCGCGAACCCGCGACCCTCGGATTACGAGTCGCACGCCTTACGCGCTCAGCCATGCCAGGCCACTCATTGGTAAAAGAGTAGCCCAAAAGATGGTGATGAATGTTGCAACTAAATGCCTTTCCTCTAGTCTTACACTGCTAAATTGGGGAAGGCTAGCGCAGATAGACCTTGTGTAGCTTTGCGCTGAATAAAAAAGATGTCTACCTTTGGTAAAAAAAAAAAGAATGTGTGTTTGTGTTTTTCTGATAGCAAAGCCACATCGGGCTATCTGCTCAGCCCACCGAGGGGAATCGAAACCCTAGTAAAAAAAAAAAAAGGAAATTTTAGCATATATATATAGATCCGGAAATTAATTATTAAGCTATCTCATAAGTAATTATTTTTGGGATAGGGTAAGTTTAAATGCATATTTTGGCTAAATGAAGTTATTCTCAAAGTCATGTTAGGAATGACTTGATAACATTAAGTGTAAGCCAGTTCGTTTCTTTTCTAGTTTTTGTTTTATTTATTTTAGAAGCCCCAATTATCATAGAGGTGTCAAAGGAGAACATAAGACACATAATGTTTAACGAGTTAAGAAAAGGGGAAAATGCTACCAAAGCTACGCGAAGCACTCAAGAGGTGTATGGCAATGACGTTCTCAATGTGAGGAAGTGTCAAAAATGGTTTAATAAGTTTAGAACTGGTGACTGTAGTTTGAAAGATGCAGCTCATACTGGGCGCCCTGTTGAGTTTGATAATGATCTACTTTTAGCAACACTTGAGAAGAATTGTACTATAACTATTGAATAATTATTCCAAAAACTCAATTCATCACCTTCCACTGTCAATCTTCATTTGAACATGGGAGTGGATCTCTATCCTCGGAAAACTGATGTTAAAATAGTTTATCACACTGCAAATGAAATTAAAAATGAAATATTTACTAAAACAATTGAACAAAATTTAAAGCTCTGTGTCATCATTCATGGAGCTTCAACCATAGCTACTAAACCAGTGATCATAATTTTTGTAAAGGTTAAAAATTGTGATCTGTCGTCAATAGTTTTTTTTATTTGGTTAAGTCGAAAGGACAGGATTCGGAAACTATAAACACATTTCTATTAAAAAGTTTGCATGATGCAGGATTTGATTGTGGATATTTGAAAAATAATTTGGTCGCATTCTGTTCAGATGGTGGAAGTGTAATGCTTGGCCACAAGTCAGGGGTGAGCACTAAACTTAAAAATAATTTTCCTGACATCATAATTTGGCACTGCTTAAATCACTGCATGCAACTGGTTTTAGATTATTGTATCACTGATATAAAACAAGTGAATCATTTCAAAGTGTTCAGAGCTAAAATCTACACGATCTTTCACCAATCAAACAAATACCAAATGGAACTTCTCAACATTTCGGAAGAAACTGGACAAGAAATTCTGAAGATTGGTAGAATTTTGGGACCAAAATGGATTTATTTCAGCCTAAGATCAACACTTGCTGTATGACGTGCTTATCTAGCATTATACAAATATTCTTCTGTTGATAAAAAGTATTCAGGAATGGCTAGCTGTCTTTGCAACAAATTCTTCCTGGAGTATTTAGCAATAATGATAGATATACTACACAAAATGTCTTTACTTTCTAATACCCTTCAAGCCAGAAAATTAAATTTAGCAAAAGCTGAAAAACTAATAAAAAGGGTCATTAAGGCATTTGAAATGTTCAAAGAAAGTAAGGGAACCTTTGAAAAGAAAATTAGTGAAATCATTGTTTCTGACACCTTTATGAATATTGAATTTGTTGAAAACCAAAGATATGTAGGCCTTCTTCGTCAAAAACTACTGGAAGCAGAAATAAAAAATTTGAAAGCCAGATTGATGGATTGTGATAACTTCAAGAAAATGACAATAAAATTCATGAACCGGTAAACATACTTGAGTCAGATTCTTAGAATATTGATGAACTTGTCCTTTTGAAAGCCGCTAAAGAAAAATCTATGAATTCAGCAAGCTCTTTCATCACGAAATCAGCACTCATGGTTTTCGTGACTATGTAGAAAATGTCCAACGAAACTGCCATGATCATGAGATTCCAAGAACTCTACAAAAGGCTAAATATATCATCAGTACTGTTGCTCGTAGTTCCACAGAGGCAGAAAGAGGGTTTTCAATAATGAATATCATATATTCAGATAAAAGAAGCTGCCTTACAGTTGAAAATGTGGCAAACCTGATGACAATTAATTTAATTGGCCTCTCATTAGAGTCATGGGATCCCACTTCTTCAGTTCGAACGTAGCTAAGAAGAAACCACACAGATGATGACAACAGGGTCAAGTGTGGAAGGAATAAAGATTTTGATGATAATGAAATGTTGATTTGAAAATATTTAAAGCATGCTAAATAAATTATTTCAGTAAGATATTTTTGTTATTATTTTTCATTGCAAAAATGGGGGTGTGTAAAGCGAGATAGAACTGGTTGTTAAATTTTTTGAATCTCACCACTGATATACTCTAAACTAATTCTTTTCAGATCTTTTCTTAAATTTTCAAGAAGGTTTTGATCATTAAGCTATGTGTTTATAGCAGTAAAGCCAAAAGTTTCTCTTGTGCAATAACGCTTAAAGAAAACAAAATATGAATAAAAACATAACTACAGCAACATACTTTACATATCCATAAAATAGAAATGAAAAACATATATTTTAATAGAAGACTTTTTCCGCTATAACTAGGAAATTAATAATACATCACTGAAATTAGGAAAATAAATGTCTCTTTTCTATCAGTAACATAATTAACCTAATCAACATAATTTTGTAATATTTGCTCATATTGCATTCTATCCATACGAAAACCAGAAAATAAGCACAAAAATAAATTTGTCTACTCTCATAGTAGTTTGTCTTAATTATCTATTTTATTATTTTTCTTTAGTATTTTCATCTCTACAATTAACTTTAGATGGTGAATTCGTTTAAATACTCGGATCTCTTTCTGATTTTTAAAATTTATTTTTATTTGAAGCACGAAGCTTTAAAATAATGATTAAATTTAACACATTATTTTCCGTGATATTTTCAGGTGAACTGACTTCCCTACAAATATAAGATAGAATTAGAAAATTTATGGATCAATCTGTATTTGAAATAAAGAAATAAAGAGCAAAATACATTGCACATGTTTGCGCAAATGAAAAGATTGTTTTTTCTCCACAGTGAAGTGATCAAGTCCACATCTTTCTTTCTCTCAAGAAAGATCTCTACAGTTTTAAACTCATTGATCTCCAAATTGAATTGCAGTTGGAAATATTCAGGAAGAACCGATTTAAAAAAAATGTTTAAATGTAACTGGAAAACTTTGCTTATTTGTTCAGTCGACAGTTTCATCTCGCAACCCCTTGCCCTCCAGTGGCTCAGCGGCATGTCTGCGGACTTGCAACGCTAGAAACGGGGTTTCGATACCCGTTGTGGGCAGAGCACAGATAGCCCATTGTGTAGCTTTGTGCTTAATTCAAAACAACAACGTAACCCCTTGTTCTCTCAAGCATTTAGTGGTTGATTGTAACACTATTAATTCTCCCAACAAAGGATATTACATTCGGCCGTATTTTCAATATGAATGCTACGTTGCTACAATATCCTCTCGAACATAGTAGTCATTGCCTTCTATATATAACAAAGGAGTAAGGCAACTCGAATGTTTTTCTGAACCATGTGTTTACACTACAACTGCGTTGAAACTAAATAAATGGGGAAAAATTAAAAATTATTAACTAAAATAAACAAATATGATTTCATATTCATTGCTGTTGAAGTTCTAATTTTTCAGATGCAATTCTTCCAAGAACATATTTTTACGTTATCATTGTGTAGTTTTATTTTATTTTTATCCTGTATGTATATATATATAAGAGAGAGAGAGAGCACTATTTGCTTTTTGTTGTTGTTTGAAAATAAAATGTTAAGTTTGTTAATAAGCTTCACAAAGGGCTATCTATTCTCTGCCCGCCATGGATGTCAAAATCCGGTTTCTCACAGTAGAAGTCCGTAGACATACTACTGTGTTACTGAGAGAGGGGGAGGGATAAATAAATGATAGATGTCGAAATCCGGTTTCTCACAGTAGAAGTCCGTAGACATACTACAGTGTTACTGAGAGAGGGGGAGGGATAAATAAATGATAGATGTCGAAATCCGGTTTCTCACAGTAGAAGTCCGTAGACATACTACTGTGTTACTGAGAGAGGGGGAGGGATAAATAAATGATAGATGTCGAAATCCGGTTTCTCACAGTAGAAGTCCGTAGACATACTACTGTGTTACTGAGAGAGGGGGAGAGATAAATAAATGATAGATCGTTGAACCTAAAGTAATTTAGTTGAATGGTGTAATTATAAATTCTACTTATTATTTTGTTTATTTTTAAGACCATAGCTACACGATGAGCTATCTATGCTGTATCCACCACGGGTATCGAAATCTGGTTTTTACATGATATTAAAAGTTGATATTATATATTAACTACGTTTTGATACCAAGTTTATTTGTATGCATTTAAAAGTAATTTAACTAAATTTTGAATATAACTTTGTTAAAGATCGTGGGTTACGCACTTTTACTTACCCGTAGTGAAGGTTTATTGATTGAAAAGCTAATGAGGCTAGATTGTTTTTTGTTTGTTTTTGGAATTTCGCACAAAGCTACTCGAGGGCTATCTGTGCTAGCCGTCCCTAATTTAGCAGTGTAAGACTAGAGGGAAGGCAGCTAGTCATCACCACCCACCGCCAACTCTTGGGCTACTCTTTTACCAACGAATAGTGGGATTGACCGTCACATTATACACCCCCACGGCTGGGAGGGCGAGCATGTTTAGCGCGACGGGGGCGCGAACCCGCGACCCTCGGATTACGAGTCGCACGCCTTACGCGCTAGGCCATGCCGGGCCCATGAGGCTAGAAGATAAAGAAGTGTTATAAAAACGGACAAGACGTCTCTTCAAACTGAAGAAACACTATTAAATTTCACTTAATAAATAATTGTCGTCTCTGAGCTCTTTAAAGTTAAAAGAAAATATTTAATGGCATTTCCTGTGGTATCTGGTTGCTTTATTTGTTTCAATTATAACTTTTTATTCCCCTAAACCATTCCATCGTTTTCCGTTTACTTCGTCAATTTTCTTTCTCATAATCGAAATTTTCTCTTTTTAGTTATCTAAGGTGTGTACCACGAAGGAAAAGAGCCATAAACTGTTTTTTTATAAGTAGATTTATGCTAGAAACTAAATTTCAGAAATTAGGATTTTAATAAGATATTCCTGTGATAAAGGCTTCTTCGAGTTTTCAATTGTTTTAGATATTAAACTCATCCGACAACGCGTGACTTGTTTATTTTATCATCGTTTGCTAAAAGATTTATTTTGCAAGTTTTACTTTGATGACTTCTTTATTTACTATTTATTTTGCAAGTTTTACTTTGATGACTTCTTTATTTACTATTTATTTTGCAAGTTTTACTTTGATGACTTACTTATTTACTATTTTGTCCCTCTTTCTTCAGCATTGTTTAACTTTGATCCTTTACTTGTTTCACTTTCTTTCTCTTTTGTTTCCTTTTGAATTCCATGTTCATTGCCTTAACTACATTTTCTGGAAACCTCTATATATTCTTTTGTCTCTCTTTTTTCACCCTAACAGATCAGTTATATGTTGCGCCGTCTCTCTCTGTCTTTTAAAGAGTAGCCCACGAGTTGGTGGTGATGACTAGTTGCCTTCCCTCTAGTCTTACACTATTAAATTAGGGGCGACTAGCGCAGATAGCCATCGTGACGCTTTGCACAAAATTAAAAACAAAACAAGTTAATAAACAAACAAATTTCCCCTTTTCTCCCAATTTTTGTTATCTCAGCCACGTCTTTTATCCTTTTTTTTTTCAGTTCTACTTGTCACATATTCAGTTTCTCAACAATAGGTAACGCTACCAGTTCATGGTTTAGTTTTTTAATGTTTGCTGTTTAATATAAAGCTACACAATAGGCTACCTCGCTTTGCCCATCGCGAATATAGAAAGCCGAATTTTAGTCATAAGACTTCAGATTTACTGTTGAGATACTAGGAGAGATTAGTTAAGATATTTGATTAATGATAAAACTTGGATATTTTTTTCTGCAACATAAAAATAAGTTGTGATAGATATCATTGATGAAACTTCACTTTTTGATAAAAATAAATAAGCAACTTTGTGATTATAACTTGGAGAATGCGAGTTTCTTTAAGTTAGATATTTTAGAATTGATTAAAAGGGGTTAAACACTCATTATCCTTAATAAATCACAAATTTTTA
This sequence comes from Tachypleus tridentatus, assembly GCF_004210375.1. Taxonomy (NCBI): domain Eukaryota; kingdom Metazoa; phylum Arthropoda; class Merostomata; order Xiphosura; family Limulidae; genus Tachypleus; species Tachypleus tridentatus. Next base: position 24,871,883 of record NW_027467777.1, on the reverse strand, counting down.
TTTTTGATAAGGTTGGAAGGTAGCTTAAATTCCAGAGAATCTAGTTGAAATATATGAAAAAATACGTTTCGTCCTTGTATTGACGCTGATGTACATTTTATTTTAAGATCTCTCGTTCATTTGTTTGCCCCTATATTCCTACTTTTCCCGCGTACTTTTCTTTGATTGCGTTATTTTTGTACAAAATAACCATTTTTTTCTCTGTTTTTTCTTGCCTACTTTAATATATTAATTATCCTTCTTTCTGTTCTACCCCCTCTTATGACTCAGCGATAAACTTCATGGTTATGAATGTTAAAATTCGTTAAGTTTGATTTCTACGACAGAAACAATGCACGTACTCTAGCGTGTAGCTTTGTGCCTAAAAATAAAGTACCGTATCTCTTATTAATAATTAATACCCGTTTTGCTTTCTTTGTTCCCAGTTGAACTGATATTTATATATGTTTATGTTTTTTACACTCATGAAACTTTTTTGTTCTTTCAGTCTTGATTCGTAAAAAGCTTGAAAATTCTTAACACACTAAATAAGTGACACGGAATATTTTCCAGTTAATTATCAACATCTGAACTTTGTTAACAATACAACGCGTTATATACAGACGTTTGAATCTTCGTCTGAAACTCGTAGTTGAATAAATACCGCATACAGATTTTACACAGCGACAAATATCATTTGAACAAATTCAAAGATGTAAATAAAACGTGTACATATATAAATGATGTTCTTATGCAGTAGCAACGCAAAACTCATGTTTCCAGCTATAAAAACTTCTCAAATTTCATCGTTAAAATAGTCCATTAATAATGTTTTGATAACTGTCATGGAAACCATCATAGCAAAATTGTTCAGTATTCCATGAAATGAATGTTTACAAAACGTCAGATTTCATATTGTCCAGTGTTCTAAAGAAATAATTGTTCACAAAAACATCAGTTTTCATATTGTCCAGTGTTCCGAGGAAATTGTTGTTTACAAAATATCTTTGATAATATTGTCCAACGAAAATTCTTTTTTTCTGATATTTTATTTTATCAATTGCTATCGACTTTAGTATTTTACTTATATTGCAAAAATACTAAATGTCATACTAGGTAGTTTTTAGGTTTCCTTTCATATTTTCGTTACACACATCTGTTGTTGTTTAAGCAACGAATGAGCACATTATACTTTCATACGGAATAAGTAAAGTAAGCCATATAAGCTTTATATGAAAATATAAACCATTGTCAGACGTAATTCTTTAAAGAGTACTTGCTGTGTAATTTGATTAAATGTCCAAATGCATAACGTTAAATTGGAAGAATCTGTTAATAGACACCAATCTCACACTGGAAACAGTCTTCAAGAATTTGATCGTTGTTAGTAGTGGTATGAAATCTTATACAATCTCTCGTGTTCAGTCATGAATACATTTCCATAATACGTGTAGTGTGTTGCCACTTAAAATTATAGGTGCCTGCTCTTAAGTTAGGATTCGAAAATAATTTCCAATCTGTGTAGTTTTATATAGTTTTCTTATCTAAGTAGCTTCTACCTAAAAATAAGCCTTTACTTTAGTTGTTCCACAAAAAAACACCAGTATCATTACTGCTGGCATCGTTACAACTAAACCTATACAACGGACTTTAATATTCATCACGCTAGTGACGCTGCGTGACTAGGAATTATTGACACTTCGTCTGAGCCTGCTTGTCACGCACTGTAATAAACACTCTTGTAGAACATTTTGATACGTGGAAGAATATGGAAGAATGTTTTCCTTTGTCTTCCAGCTTGGAGCGAGAATGTCTCACTCTGTATACACTAAACTCTTCTAACGAAGACGGTGATTTCAGCATTAGTAACATACCATGTTCACTAGATAATCTTAAAAACGACACTTATTTAAATTACCTAATTTGTCAGTCGCCTACAGGAATTCCAGACATTCCAGAAAGTCTAGAGGAAATAACCGTAACTCCAGCGACTTCTACCGGCTGTTTTGATTATGACCCATTATTTCAATGCTGGGATCACTCAGGATTGTTGACCCGCAGGTGTAATGGAGCCCTGAACCATGGAGAAGATTCCAGTGTTATAAGTTCTTTATACATGTTCAGTGATGCTTCTGCTGGGGCTTTTAACAGTCCCGGATCTGATCTGGATTCCTATTCAGAATCTGTCGCGAAGTTTGGAAAGTGTGAAGATGAATTAGTCGTCCTAGGAGTAGGATTAAATACTTTAATGTCCGGATGTCCAGAAGAAAAGCTCAAAACTAACCAGGAATTGCTCTCTGGTAGTAAAACTAGGAATATGAATCAATCTCTTCATTCACATAACATACTCGTGAAAAGAACCAACGCCGTAAAGTTCAGTCCTCCACCATCCTCTACGGGATTTTCAAGAGACTTTCAGTGCCACTATGCAGGGTGTAACAAAATATACTCCAAACGTTCTCACCTCCAAGCTCACCTAAGACGACATTCTGGTGAAAAGCCCTTTGTTTGTCAGTGGCCCAGTTGTGTTTGGAGATTCTCCCGTTCTGATGAACTTGCTCGGCACAACCGGTCTCATTCCGGTATTAAACCCTACTTCTGCGAGGTATGCGAGAAACGGTTCTCTAGGTCCGACCACTTGTCCAAACATATGAAGATACATAAGCGAGATAAACTTCTTACGTCTCAAGAAAAACGACACCTGAAGGTGAAACTACAGAATCGTTGTTAATTAAGTCAAAATAAAGTAATAATTCTTAAATTACAGTTTTAAATCGTGAACGTTTAAAAAATACAAACGAAGTAAAAACAAAATCTGGACGTTTGTGTTTCATATTATTATTATCACAACTATAAATTCCACGCCGACTAGATAAGTTTGGAGTTTCAGTGTCAATAAGCCATAGAACGGCATTATAATGTTTATGGTTAATTTCAGCTGTACTTTGTTATTCAAACAAGTGTATTGATATATAATATAAAATATACCTGAGTGTTAATCCTTGAGATTGTTTAAATGTTGAGAAAAAGCTGAAAATTCAGCTTAGTATGGTGTGTAAACTATGTATTTTGGTTTGGAAAATTAGGAAATTAAAATGTTTCAGAAATTTGAAAGATGCAAACAAAAATAAAGAAAATACATTGTAGAAACATTATAATATTGATATATTCTTATGTTTCATTGTTTATAAGTTGTAAGATCTGTTTTATAATTATGTAAATATTTTGGTCAAACCCATGAAAGATGAAGTTTTTAACTTTAGAAAAGGTTCTTTACACATGACAAGAAATATTACTTTTAACCAAAGTCTTCAGTGAAAAGTATGTTCAAACATGAAAAATGGGATTGAATAAAATATTACAATTTATCTCATTTCTTGGAAATAATGTTCTCAAGAAATACAACTGTACACAATCTCATACAAATACTTAAGCCTAAACTTAGCTTTTATTTGTTGATTTACCATTTATATCATACTGAAACCTAAACTTAGCTTTTATTTCTTGATTTACCTTTTTTTTATCATACTGAAACCTAAACACAGCTTTTATTTGTTGATTTACCTTTTTTATCATACTGAAACATAAACTTATTTTATTTGTTGATTTACCTTTTTTTATCATATTGAAACCTAAACATAGCTTTTATTTCTTGATTTACCATTTATATCATACTGAAACCTAAACATAGCTTCTATTTGTTGATTTACCTTTTTTTATCATAGTGAAACCTAAACATAGCTTCTATTTGTTGATTTACCTTTTTTTATCATACTGAAACCTAAACATAGCTTTTATTTCTTGATTTACCTTTATCATACTGAAACCTAAACATAGCTTTTATTTCTTGATTTACCATTTATATCATACTGAAACCTAAACATAGCTTTTATTTGTTGATTTACCTTTTTTTATCATACTGAAACCTAAACATAGCTTTTATTTGTTGATTTACCTTTTTTTATCATACTGAAACCTAAACATAGCTTTTATTTGTTGATTTACCTTTTTTATCATAGTGAAACCTAAACATAGCTTTTATTTGTTGATTTACCTTTTTTTACCTTTGATTTGTTGATTTTTTTATCATAGTGAAACCTAAACATAGCTTTTATTTGTTGATTTACCTTTTTTATGATACTGAAACCCAAACATAGCTTTTATTTGTTGATTTACCTTTTTTATGATACTGAAACCTAAACATAGCTTTTATTTGTTGGTTTACCTTTTTTATCATATTGAAACCTAAACATAGCTTTTATTTGTTGATTTACCTTTTTTATCACACTGAAACCTAAACATAGCTTTTATTTGTTGATTTACCTTTTTTTTATCATAGTGACCCCTAAACTTAGCTTTTATTTGTTGATTTACCTTTTTTTATCATACTGAAACCTAAACATAGCTTTAATTTCTTGATTTACCTTTTTTATGACACTGAAACCTAAACTTAGCTTTTATTTCTTGATTTACCTTTTTTATGACACTGAAACCTAAACTTAGCTTTTATTTCTTGATTTACCTTTTTATGACACTGAAACCTAAACTTAGCTTTAATTTCTTGATTTACCTTTTTTATGACACTGAAACATAAACTTAGCTTTTATTTGTTGATTTACCTTTATCATACTGAGCCTAAACAGAGCTTTTATTTGTTGATTTACCTTTATTTTTATCATAGTGACCCCTAAACATAGCTTTTATTTGTTGATTTACCTTTTTTATCATACTGAAGCCTAAACATAGCTTTTAGTTGTTGATTTACCTTTTTATCACACTGAAACCTACACTTAGCTTTTATTTGTTGATTTATCTTTTTTTATCATAGTGACCCCTAAACTTAGCTTTTATTTGTTGATTTACCTTTTTTTATCATACTGAAGCCTAAACTTAGCTTTTATTTGTTGATTTACCATTTTTATCATACCTAAACTTAGCTTTAATTATTTATGAACAATTTTTATCATACTGAAACCAGTAAACGTAAATTTTATTTATGGATTTATCATTTTTATCAAGCTGAATCTTAAAATTAACCCTTGCTTTATTCGTTGACTTGTTATACTGAAGTCTAAACTTAACCCTTGCCTTATTTGTTTATTTACCATTTTTCTCCAACTGATGCCTGAAATTAATCCTTGCTTTATTTGTTAATTTATCATATTGAAGCCTAAACTTTCCTTTTGTTTCATTTGTTGACTTGTCATTGCACGTTTTTATCGTTCTGAAGCCTAAACTCTACTCTTGCTCTAGTTTTTGACTTACCATTCTGGGAACTTGTTACACGACTTGTTTCAGAAATCAGCTAGTTGTACGTTAAAGTTATGCACTTTCTTGTTCTTGGTAACAAAGTAATAAAAAATACAAAAACGTGTTTTCAAAATCTCTTAATAAATGGCCAATCGGAAGTTGAATTAGTTGTTTCTCTGGGTAACGAATAGAATTTAACAAACACAATTGCGAGTTTGAATCCCCGTCAAACCATATATGCTCGCCCTTTCAGTCGTGAGGGCATTATAACGTGGCAGTCATTCCCACTATTTGTTGGTAAAAGAGGAGCCCAAGAATTGGGGGGATGGTAATGACTTGCTGCCTTCCCTCTAGTCTTACACTGCTAAAGAATTAACAAACACAAGGCCTAGCAGTTAGCGAGCATTACTCAGTATCTTTTTTCCATGGGTATGTTATAATGTGACGATCAATCATACTATTTAAAGAATAATTCATGAGGTAGTGGGTGGTTGTGTTGACTAGTTATTGTATCTCTTGTTTCCCCCCAACCCTAATGGTTCAGCGGCAAGTCTGAAGACTCATAATGCTAAAATGTGGGTTTGATACTTTGGTAAAAATTGCAGAGAGAGCCCCTTGTGTTCCTATTTGTTTAACAACAAATAACAGCCTTCTGGTCTATAACTTCAAAATTAGGGATGACTAGTGGAAATAGCCCTTAAGTAGCTTTGTGTTTATGTACACACAAAATAAAACCTGAACTATTATTCAGTCCTCCGTCTAATTAGTATAATACCTCTGTCAACCGTTCAACCTACTTGGTGATTTAAATCGAAAGATAATATTTAAAAATTTACACAAACACAGTATCGATGCTGTTTCCATGTGATTTGATGTACGAACATTCCTTTATTTTTCTCTACATAATACGTATAATTGTATTTTTCTTGTGTTTATTATATCGAAGCAAATGGTTCATCACAATTCTACGTATTTAATATCCTCAGTACAAAATGTTAGTTCCTGTTACGCTGTTGAGTAGATACATATTTTAAAACGAAATTCCACAGTTAGTTTTTGTCTCTCACTACATTGTTGCCTGATTTATAAGGGCCGAAAGCACACCAATAAGTCTTAAGTTACAATTAAATAAATACTCATTTCCGCTAGCAATACAAGTCCTAACACTTCATACGCGTCTATTTTCTTTTTTGAAAAACCTGTAGATGGAAAACTGCCATTAAAAACTTAAGCCGTTAAATTCACTGTCTGATAAATTTCATTCTCTTACTGTAATTAATTATGATAATTTCCTTCGCTCAAAGTTATAAACAACATTTAATTTATGTATGACTTAAATGATTCGCAACCAATTAATCAACAAAGCTTGTAAACGTAATCAGATAAATGTCTGTTGACTGGCTTGTTTTCGCCTCGACTTCCTTCACAATTTTTTCATGTCAAATCGTGAAACGGTACCAGGTCGTACTGGCCCTTCAAGTACACAGCAATTTAAAACTTGGCTTTCTAAATAACACAAGTAGGACCTTCGACCCCGGTGTCACTCAAGTATCAATAACAAAGATGAAATTAACTACGAATTTCTTCGCACGAACTTTTGTGACACAGAATCATCGTCTAAACATTGGATCGATACATCAACTTTTATTGTAGATAATCTAATTAAAGCAAATACCTTTCTGAATTATTCATTGTATAGTTAGATGTTAATTAAACTTAGTAATAACGTATTATCAGCTTTACATCTCGTGTCACTTGTTAATTGAATTATTTCAGTTTAGCAATTAATATATTGCGTGGTACAGTCAGCTAATATCATAACAGCCACACATAATACTATATTACAGGTCAAAACTAGTACCAAGAATATTGTATGATGTTATACTATATTAGAGGTAAACACTAGTACCAAGAACATTATTAGCTGTTATACTATATAGTATAGTTTAGAAATCTAGAACAGAGAACATTGTTAAATGTTACAGTATATTACACGTCAAAACTAGTACCAAGAGTATTGTGTCAAGCTATACTATATTACACGTAAACACTAGCACGCATAACATTGTTAGATGTAATACAATATCATAGGTTAGAAAACTAGTACAGAGAAAAGTGATATAGATATTATAGTACATAACATGTTAAAAACTAGTGTACAGAACACTGTTAGATGTTCTACAATATGACAGCTTAGAAAACAAGTACCAAGAACATTGCATGATGTCATTCTACATTACACGTAAACACTAGCACCAAGAACACTGTTAGATGTTCTACAATATAACAGCTTAGAAAACAAGTACCAAGAACATTGTATGATGTTATACTATGTTACACGTAAACACTAGCACCAAGAACACTGTTAGATGTTCCACAATATAACAGTTTAGAAAACAAGTACCAAGAACATTGTATGATGTTATACTATGTTACACGTAAACACTAGCACCAAGAACATTGTTAGATGCCATACTATATAACAGGTTAGAAAACTAGTACAATGAACATTGTTAGATGTTATACTATATTACACGTGAACACTAGCACCAAGAATATCATTAGATGCTATGCTATATTACAGGTTAGAAAACTGGTACCAAAAACATTGTCAAATGTTACTATGATAGAGATAAAAACAAATACCAAGAACATTGTTAGATGTTATACAATATAACAGGTTAAAAAACTAGTAAACAGAACATTGTATGACATTATACTGTATTATAGGACAAAACTAGCAGCAAGAACGTTGTTAGACATTATACAATATAATAGGTTAGAAAACTAGCACAGAGAACATTGTTAAATGTTTTACTATATAACAGCTCAGAAAACTAGTACAGAGAGAAGGGATAGATGTTATACTATATTACAGATAAAACACTAGTACCATGAACATTGTATGATGTTATACTATGTTACACATAAACACAAGTACCATGAACATTGTATGATGTTATACTATGTTACACATAAACACTAGTACCATGAACATTGTATGATGTTATACTATGTTACACATAAACACTAGTACCATGAACATTGTATGATGTTACTATATTAGAGATAAAAACTAGTTCCAAGAACATTGTTAGATGCTGTACTACAGGGTGTTCAGAAAGTCACTGTGCAGTTTCATAACAGCATTCATTCAGTCTATTTCAAGCCAGCAACTGATAGCAGTGTTTAGAAACAAAATAAGGATCCAGGCCTGTATTGATGCCAACTGGGGTCACTGTCAACATTGTTTACAATTGTCATTCACATATATCTCCTGTATTCTATATTGAAACATGTCTGTTAATAAATATATAAGTGCACAGTGACTTTCTGAACATCCTGTATATTAGAGGTAAACACTGGTACCAAGAACATTGTTGGATGTTATACTATATAAAAGGCTAGAAAACTAGTAAACAGAACATTGTATGATGTTTACTATATTACAGGTAAACACTAATACCAAGAATATTGTATGATGTTATACTATATTACAGGTAAACTAGCACCAAAAAAAAAAACAAGATAAAAACTAGCACCAAGAACATCATTAGAATTTATACTAAATAACAGGCCAAAACAAGTACCAAGAACATTGTATGATGTTACACTATATTGCAGATCAAAACTAGAACTAAGAACATTGTTAGATGTTCTACAAAATAACAGGTTAGAAAACTAGTACATAGAACATTGTTAGATGTTGTACTATATAACAGCTTAGAAAACTAGTACAAAGAAATAATATTATACTATATTACACAAACACAAAGAACATTAGATGTTATGCTATATTACAGGTCAAAACAAGCACCAAGAAACACTATGATGTTATACTATGTTACATGTAAACTCTAGAACCAAAAACACTGTTAGATGTTATATTACACATAAATACTAGTACCAACTATATTGTTAGATGTTAGAAAACTGGTACCAAGAACAGAGGTTACTATATTAGAGATAAAAAGTAGTACCAGGAACATTGTTAGATGCTATACTATATTACACGTAAACACTAGTTACAAGAACATCGTTAGATGTTGTACTATGTTCGAGGTTAGAAAACTAATACCAAGAACATTGTCAGAGGTTACTATATTAGAGATAAAAACTCGTACCAAGAAAGAACACTGTATGATGTTATACTATATTAAAGGTAAACACTAGTACCAAGAACATTGTCAGATGTTACTATATTAGAGATAAAAACTAGTACAGAGAAAAGTGGCAGATGTTATACTATATAAGAGCATAGAAAACAAGTACCAGGAACATTGTCAGATGTTACTATATTAGAGATAAAAACTAGTACAGAGAAAAGTGGCAGATGTTATACTATATAACAGGTTAGAAAACTATTAGCAAGAACATTGTTAGATGTTATATAACATTACACATAAACACTAGTACCAAAAATATTGTTACATGTACTATATTACAGGTTAGAAAACTAGTACAGAGAACATTGTTAGATGCTATACTGTATTACAGGTAAACACCAGTACCAAAACATTGTATGACGTTATACTATATTACACGTAAACACAAGTACCAAAAACACTGTAAGATGATATGCTATATTACAGGTTCAAAAACTAGTACCAAGAACATTGTTGAATGTTATAATATATTACAGGTAAACAGTAGGTTTAAGAACATCATTAGTTGTTATACTATATTATATGTTAGAAAACTAGTATCAAAAAATTGTCAGATGTTATACTGTATTACAGATAAACACAAGTAGCGAGCATATTGTATGATGTTATACTGTATTACAGGTAAACACTAGTACCGAGAACACTGTATGATGTTATACTGTATTACAGGTAAACACTAGTACCGAGAACATTGTTAGATGCTATACTATATATCAGGTTAGAAAACTAGTACAGAGAACATTGTTATAGTATATAACAAGTCAGAAAACTTGTACAGAGAACATTGTTAGATGTTCTACTATATGAGGTTAGAATACTAGTACTGAGAACATTTTCAGATGTTATACTATATTACATGCAAAGACTAGTACCAAAAACATTGTTAGATGATATACTTTATTAGAGGTTCAAAAATTAGTACGAAGAATATTGTTGAATATTATACTATATGAGAGACAAAAACTAGCACCAAGAACATCATTGGATGTTATACTATATTACCGGTCAAAATTAGCACCAAGAATATTGTCAGACGTTATACTATATTACAGGTCAGATCTAGTGCCAAGAACATTATCTGTCTGTGTTGTTAGTTCTTATTATGGGATATTTGACACGAGATGTTCTGTACTTTTGTGTTTGTCAAGAAGTGTAGTTTGTACACAGTTCTGAAAGTTGTTGGTGTGAGATATATGAAATAGGATTAGTTATGTTCTGTCCTTTTCTGTTTGTCAGGAAGTGTACTCTGTATAAAATTCTGGAAGTTGTTGGTGTGGGATATATCAAACATGAGTAATGTGCTGTACTTTTCTGTTTGTCAGGAAGTGTAGTTTAGATATAGTTTTGGAAGTTGGTGTGGGATATATCAATCACGAGTATTTATGTTCTGTACCTCTCTGTTTGTCAGGAAGTGAACATAACTACTCAGGTTTGCTGTATTCTATACTACTGTAATAACTTACACCATTAACTACCTCTAGTGTAACACACAATGCATTTCCATTTAGTCATGTAGATATCTAAGTTCAATACGACAGTAATTCTCCTTTTCCCACAGACTTATCTTCAAAGTATTTGGAAAACGTAAGTGGAAAATAATGACAGTAAAGAGTTAAACACACTATAACATTATGTTATGTTTACTTATTGTTTTATTTTCAGATTACCATCAAATGAGATGTTACCTGGGAAAGACAAAATATTTTATTTGTTGTGCACTTTCTGCTAAATCTACACTGACAATTGAACAACATCAAATGAGATGTTACCTGGGAAAGACAGAATATTTTATTTGTTGTGCACTTACTGCTGAGTCTACACTGACAATTGAACTACATCAAAACTATTGACAGAAATCAAATTGTCTTTCTTCTTAGTTTTTATTTTTCCTTCTCAGAAATCAGTTTTGTCGTAAAGTAATGAAACAGAAGTCTTCAAGATATCGGTCGGTTAACGTACTACTTCACTCACAAAGCTGCTGCTCCAGATATAATTTCAATCAATTCCCTGGTGATAACAGCCTGTCTTGTACGATTGAAGGTGAGGGTTAGCTTGTCAATCATTTCACCTTAAGAAAAGAATGTTTAGTCAGGTTTCTCAACACACATGATCTAACCAGCATAGCACTGGAAAATGGTATTCACTTTAATCACACATTCAGGAATTCTCTAGATAATGCTGCATTTTTTATGACATTTCTGAACAAAACTTTGGTGTTGTAGGTTCATCTTCAGACAGCAGCATTTCTTACCATACACTTTATAAATTTCTAAAACATGGTCATAACCAATCTGATGTGTTAGGTTACATTAATATGATTATTATTACTTACTTGTAAGTCTGTAACACTATAAAATAGGACCATAACTGATCCAGTAGGTTACATTAATATGATTATTATTACTTACTTGTAAGTCTGTAACACTATAAAATAGGACCATAACTGATCCAGTAGGTTACATTAATAAGATTATTATAACTTACTTGTAAGTCTGTAACACTATAAAATAGGACCATAACTGATCCAGTAGGTTACATTAATAAGATTATTATAACTTACTTGTAAGTCTGTAACACTATAAAATAGGACCATAACTGATCCAGTAGGTTACATTAATAAGATTATTATAACTTACTTGTAAGTCTGTAACACTATAAAATAGGACCATAACTGATCCAGTAGGTTACATTAATATGATTATTATTACTTACTTGTAAGTCTGTAACACTATAAAATAGGACCATAACTGATCCAGTAGGTTACATTAATAAGATTATTATAACTTACTTGTAAGTCTGTAACACTATAAAATAGGACCATAACTGATCCAGTAGGTTACAGGAATTAATTACCATATCCTATTTGCTAAAATCTGTTATTTTGTAAAACATCACTAAGTAATGTCATTTGATATGTTACATAAAAATAGTAAATTATTTGTTAATATGTAGGAGATGAATAGATTGCCTTTATGCTTATCACATTTGTAACATTTAATGAAATGCTGCATTTTCTGTTTTTCAGTCCAAAACTGTAGACACTATTTTATTTATTTTAAAAAACTTAATGATAACACATCCCGAGTAACAAGGCTGGAAATCTGCTGGAGTCCACATACTTTAGAAACATGTCCTGTAATTTTGTTACCATTTTTAAAACTCATAGTAACTGAAACAGTAATGTGTTATGTTAACATTTATTCCTACCTGCATTTTTAGTGGCTCCGTCCATGGCCGTCATCCGAGAGCTCTGCTCAGTGCAATAACTTTCTTTCATGGCAAAGAAAATAAGGCTGGCTAAAGAAAACTCCTGAAAACTTTGGAGAACCTCAGCATCAATACTGTCATATATGCTTAGCTTATCTGTTGATCCAATAGTATTGACAGTAAATATGGGCACATCACTGGTGTTGTAAGAAACTACTGATCTACAGGAATAAAAACCTGTTTCAGACAAGTCACAAACAATCTTTAGAATACAAACAAAGTGAAAAAATACATGTTTGTACGACTTATTTGGAGATGAAGTATTATTACTGTATGTAGCCACATTTACATCTGTTACACTGCACAACAAAGTTTTTGCTTCTTGAACACTGTTGGGTGTTCCTTATAGATTTTTGGCTGCTGATCACGAAAATCACATCCACATTTGCCCATCACGTACCGTTTCATCGAAATCTTCAGTGTTGTCATGTTCACCAGAACATTGCTACAATGGAAAAACGATATCAGGGCAACTGGAATCCGTCAATGCTTGCTGACTACTGTTGGACACTGCAATGTGATGCACCGGACATTGAATACAAACGAAAATCAAGAGCAAAACACAATTATGTTGAACTTAATAGCGTATTGGAAACATAAACGCAATTAAATATGTTATTGCCAGTAAACAGTTAACTGTCTGTTTCTCAGAGTTCCTACGTGATGAAGCATAACCAAAACTATATTTGTGTATACCAACCAGGTACCTGTCACAATTAGCAAAATCTTTTTAGGAAGTAAAACTTAAAAAAAAAAAAAAAACTGTTGTGCAGTGTTATTAGTAGTTGCACGTAAACAAAAGCAGTTACACTATACATTCAAAATTTTTAAAATAAAGAATCAGTGACTGCAATAATCTTACAATATATTTCACAATAATAAACTCTACAAAGAGCTAATTAAAACATAATTAGCACAACTGTTCTTTTATCTATTAAACTACATCATATTTGTATAAAAGAACATTCTGTATTAAGCTTCAATACACAGAATACTCCTTCCTCTATGATATAAATTAGAAGAGGAAACCATAACTAGCTACTACTAAAACAGTCTGGATTTCAAATCTGAACAAGACTTAACCATTATTATTTTGACTGAAATCTTTAATAGTTTGGTTTTAGGAACTGAAAACTTAATTACATTTTGCCATTTTAGAAACAGCATTTTTATTCTAAGGATAAAAACATTTATTTTTATCATACAGTTCATGTTTCATTTGTATAACGTCTAGAAACTCCTATATGAATATAAAAAAAAAACTTTTTTTGGGGTGGGTGGTAAAACTTTGTATTTTCTCAACCTTAACCCTAACTCTATAGGAGTTATAAATGTACAATGACATGGAAAGTTTCAAAATATGAAATAAAATGAATAATACCATTTTTACCTCTGCAACAACTACAACATTGGTCGGAAAGTTCCAATTTACTTATTTTAACAGTTTCAACTGTCAGCTCTTGTTACACCTGTTTTCTTTTAATTTTATCAAATGATACATTGTATTATATTGTTTTCTGTAAAGAAAAGTGGATATTTTACTTCAGCTCAAAGTTTATTCTCACAAGAGACAGATCAAAGATCTTAGCCGACTTTAACTGCTCTTATTATGTAGTTAGAAAGCCAAAAAGTGTGATAAAGTTACACAAGCTGGTTTTATTTATTATTGTTCTGTGTTCTTATTTAATTAAATAAAAAATTTAGTATTGTAATATCATTAGTATAAAAAATTAGGTTTAAGTTTCACCAATAGTTTAAAGCAAAGAAAAACAAGACTCAGGTAAGTAATTTGTTTCTTGTTTTTCCATGAGTATTCTTTGTCTATTATTATAAAAGTATGTGAAATGTAAAACTAAGAAACTTGTTTGGTTAGATTAGGTAAGTTTAAGAATAATAAATGTTCTTCATAAGGTATGTACACATAATTCAACAGGGTAACATGATTTATAACTTGTGTAGTAGGATTATTTGTTAGACATGGTTCATAAGGCAATAAACAGGTGTATACTGTTGTGACTTTTAAGCTACTTAGGATAAACAATTTTCATTTCCTGTTACAATTGTTCCAGAAAGAAACAAAGAGTAATTTTCCCAAACCCTCTCTCGAGCTGTAGTATAGAAATAACAGATAAAATATAGTTTTAATGAAAAAAACAACATTTGATAAGTCTTTAGAAAGTTTTTGGGATTACATAAATGAAATTTAAAAACTTTCAGATGAATATAGTATTATTAACCTTAATATGAAGATCACTTTGAACTGCCGACACTAACACCACATACATTATTGGTGTGATTACAAGGCTACATTTTATGATTAAATATGAGACTATAAAATTCACCTTATAATTGTAACCAATCACAGGCTACTTCCCCCTACTCTAGCCTGTTGTATTCCTGGATATCCAGATAGCAGCCATCTACACATACACCAGACATTTGTTCAAGGAGTTATGATAAAATCTTATAATATCCATAGAGTACTATTCACGGATTCAAGAAATGCTGCATTTCAAATATCATGGATGTTTCTGAGGATATTTTGTGTCAGTCCACTCTTCAAAAAAATACAGGAAGTGAAGCAAAAACTAGAAACAATGCTAGCACTGAGACTGAATGAAAATTATACATATCTTAACTACCTTCCACAATACTCATATTTCTTTCAATTTACTTTGGAATAAATCAATTTATATTTTTATTAAAATGTTATGGCACTCAAATTTTTTCTTTCCCACGATTTGTGAAAATGTGGATCACCTTATATTTGAGGTTGCCCTATATTTGTATGAATGTCATATTTGTGTACAAAGTTTTAGTAAACATTCTTAATTAAAAATCTGATTTTTTTGTCCACAAAAGACTTTTAATGTTTACTGCAAGTTTGCTAAACTTCCTAAATATACATTAAGTACTTTCAGAACCACACTTACATTGTTGTGTAATTTACACAAGCCCATGGTTAACAGGATAACTATGTTACTTGTTATCCCACATCCTGGTTTGTTCTTGATTACTTGTTCACAAAATTAAAATAACAGTCAAGAAAAACCATTATAATTTAGTAAATATCTTTAATTAATAAAACCAAAACTGTGAAATGTATGGATTTATTCCAAGCACAATAGAAAGTAATACATACTGTTTAAACATGTATGTAGGTGATAATAATAATAATAACAATTTCTTTATTTTCATGTGATACTACAAGAACTTACTTGAATGTGTTATATATAATGATTCCATTATCAAAGTCAAAATCACTCTCCAATACAGCATTAGCTACTTCAGTGGCACTTTCAAAGGTGGGTGGTTTTTTACCGTACTCGGAGAAGACCATCATAATGTTTTTCCCATATTGCCTGCACATAAATAAACAATTTTATTATAAGTTTATCTATTCCTTCTTAACAGTACATCTTAACTGTACTGTATCAAGAACAAAGTTTTAGCTAAATCAGTGAACTTCAAAAACAGTATTTTATTTCTGAGAAATAAGAAAAATAAAGGAAGATGTCAAGTACTGTCAGCCAGTGTGTCGTTAACTGGTAAAGAAATTAAATTTTCAATACCTGTAAAATTAACAATAGTTCAAATAAGCCAAATCTAGACAGTGAATCCATGTGGCTGTTTCAGTGATTTTGAAACCAGCACTCTAACATCTGTGTTCAGAAACTTTTCTTTACACATTTTAACTACAGATGATCTAATGAAGGATTTATTAAATCTTGACACAAGTTACGTTGGACCTCATTACTTCTTCTACTTATCAGAAATCATCACCATATCATATTTAACAATATAACCTTTCAGCTTTCCTCCATAATTAAAGATGACATTAATTCTCAGAGTTTATTTATTTATAACCAAGTTTAGTTGACATGAATAAAATTCCTCAACATGTTATGTTTTACCATAAATTTTGAGATAATAACCCAAGCTAAACTACCTCTGTAACATGGTGCGAGACTTGTCTCCCAAACATATAACACGAATGTCTGAATTGCTGGCAGATTGCGATATTAAAGCTTTGACTTTCTTTGACACACTACTGTTAACAGCTCCACACAGCCCTCTGTCAGATGTTATGGCAAGCACCAAAGTCTTGGGTTTGTCTTCTTCTGCTTTAACTTCTGCCTGTTGATAAAAAGCTACAAACAGAAACAATAAGTATACAGTCAATGCTTGAAATGCTTCATAGTATGCTTATTATACTTCCATCTTTTTAATAACATTATTGTATTTTAATTACAGTACAAATAGTTTAGTTATTACTACACAAATAAAGTATTCATTTATTATTTTGTATCTTTATAAACATTAGTTTTTTTTACTATAATATCAGGATTTTCCCATTATTTGATTCCACACAGTAACATGCAAGTCTTAGCAGTTTATTTTAGATATCAAGTTACTTTAAAATTACAATGCCAGAACTATTTAATAGGTTTTCATTGGTCACAAGACATTTTTAAGGAGAACTGCTTAAAGTTTTGCTTACATACACTCATCCTGATGTTATGTTGCTGAATGGACTGATGACAGAACTTTAAGCTAACAACTATTCTGTCAGTATTGATTAAACTGTTTAATACATCCAGTTGTATTATTTGTAATTATTATTTCTTATGGACATTCTTTTGCATTATTAATTTAATATATGAATTTTGGACTAACTTAAATCTGGCTGAATATTGTTAGGTTCACAACAAACAAATACTGTCAACAGCAAGTTAACATTTCTTCAATGTAGAGGGATCCCAAAGGAGGAAGAGAAAATGTCAATTGCCTTTAACTGAAGCTGTGCATGCAAGGTAGCAGTATACTGCTGGCACAGTAAAAGGGTAGATCACATATATAGTCCAAGTCTCAGAAAGGAAAGAATGTTCCAGAAATAAAGTCAACCCAAAAAAACAGTGAAAGAGGGGATGAGATCTAATGGGATTTGTGTCAACCATAAGATTTAATAAATCTTTCTGCATCAGAGTATCTGTAGATAAAATGTGCAAAGAAAAGTTTCTGAACACAGAAGTTGTTAAAGAGTGCTGGTTCCAAAAATCACTAACAGCCACATGGACTCAGTATCTAAATTTGTCACCTTTTTAAGAGAAAGATAATACTGAGAGCAGGTGGGCAAATGCCTGAACAAAGGACCTGTGAGAGCTCCAAGAACTAAATAGAGGTTTCCCTCTGAAAGCAAAGGAGGGTGACCAATCAGAAAGGCTCTGAAGAAATGAAGGAAAATGGAAATGGACAAGTTAAAAATAGACTATTTTCAAAGTCTAGGTAAAGTGAAACAAGAAAGAGTTCAATCCTGGAGGAGGGGGTTGGCAGGTAGACAAGTGACAACAAACATTCATTTGTTAAGTGTAGATAGTCAGTAAAAGTGAGAAGAAAAATTAGAATCTATGCAAAAGAAAATCTGCCCATACTGCAAAAGATCAAATAGAATCTATAGATGATGATGAAGCTGTTGCACATTACTGTGAAAGAAAAACATTCAAGGTTTACATAAGAGGATACTCCAAAATATAAAGGATAACAAGTCTTGGATCACTATGAAAGTGTAATGACTCTTGAATCACTACGAGACAAAAAAAAGCAGAAACTACGACCAATCTGGACAACCAGATAACCAAAAGAGTAGAAGTTTGATATTAAGATGAGACTTAAATATACTGATAACAGGTCTCTCACAGGAGAAACAACTATAATAAAACAGAAGAGGTTGTGAAGACCACTTTGTTGGGAAAACAGTTGACATGCCATTAAGTTTAAAGTGGATGATGTATTTATGGGTCCAAGAGCCCTACAACAACAAATGAGGGTATCAAAAGCAAGTTCTTCCCTGTTCACTCATATAGAAGTAACAATGGAATTGTCCAAATGGATCTGAGCAAGTTGTTCAGACAGATGGTATCCAGTATGGAGAACAACCAGTGTCTTGCAGATGTTGATGTTAAGAGACCACTCCATTGAAGATCAAATACTTGAAATGATGAAAATATCCAAAACCATATCTCATTTATTTAACATGAATGGTGAAGAAATGAAAGAGCTAATTGAGTCAATGACTGAGTATATTCCACTGGGAAGTAAATGGATATTTCAATAGAGTTAAAAACTTTAAATTCAAACAAAAGATATATTAGTATATTTTAATATCACACACCTATTTATCTAAACAACTGTAAAACAAACCTTACAGTGTAAGAGAAAAACGAGAAGACAATACTGTAACAGAAGATCTTACCAATCTCCCAGAATACTGGTTAAACAAGACATATTTAACATATGAAGAATAGTTTTACAAACAAATCAAACAACCAATGGGATTCTTCCTTTCTCATCTATTTAGTGACCTCTACATGTCTGCTTTAGAAGAACCATTAGAAACAAATTCACACACCTCGTGAAATCTGATTACAATACATAAACAATACCTTCAGTGTATAGCAAAATGGGAAAGATATGATACTTAACATCAAAGAACTCTTTAAACACATAAAACTCCAAAGTTCATAATTTATACAAATGAACAAACTCCAGTAGTAGTCTTCCCTTTTTAGATGTGAAGGTACATAAGAAAATAACAGTTACTGTCAGTTTATCCATTGTCACCACACAAGATCTAATCACTCCCTACCTCACACCTATGTAAATCACACTATACAACTTTATTTCAAAGACTTACTTATTGAACTACCAAAATAACATATCAAATATGAAAACCTAGAAATCACTAGGTTGTTTAGGTTAGGAATAATATCTCTTACATTAATCTATCATGTATGAAAACCTAGAAATCACTATGTTGTTTAGGTTAGTAATAATAATATTTCTTAAATTAATCTATCATGCATGAAAACCTAGAAATCACTATGCTGTTTAGGTTAGGAATAATATCTCTTACATTAATCTATCATGCATGAAAACCAAGAAATCACTCGGTTGTTTAGGTTAGGAATAATAATATCTCTTAAATTAATCTATCATGCATGAAAACCAAGAAGTGACTATGTTGTTTAGGTTAGAAACAACATCTCTTACATTAATCTATCATGCATGAAAACCAAGAATTGACTATGTTGTTTGGGTTACAAATAATATCTCTTACATTAATCTATCATGTATGAAAACCATGAAGTGACTATGTTGTTTAGGTTAGGGATAACAGGGATAGCTGTTACATTAAACTATCATGTATGAAAACCAAGAAGTGACTATATTGTTTGGGTTAGGAATAATATCTCTTACATTAATCTATCATGTATGAAAACCAAGAAGTGATTATGTTATTTAGGTCAGGAATAATATCTCTTACATTAATCTATCATGTATGAAAACCAAGTGATTATGTTGTTTAGGTCAGGAATAATCTCTTACATTAATCTATCATGTATGAAAACCAAGAAGTGACTATGTTGTTTAGGTTAGGAATAATATCTCTTACATTAATCTATCATGTATGAAAACCAAGTGATTATGTTATTTAGGTCAGGAATAATATCTCTTACATTAATCTATCATGCATGAAAACAAAGAAGTGACTGTTGTTTAGGATAGAAATAATATCTCTTACATTAATCTATCATGCATGAAAACAAAGAAGTGACTATGTTGTTTAGGTAGGGGATAATATCTCTTACATTAATCTATCATGCAAGAAAACCAAGAAGTGACTATGTTGTTTAGGTTAGGGATAACAGGGATAGCTGTTACATTAAACTACCATCAAATAAATTAATGAAACTATAACATATTTATGAATAACTATTAATTTCCAAGTTTGAAATATGTTTATTAAAATATTGTATCTGTGGTATGTTGTATAATAGTCATTTTATTTGAGTAACTAACTTGATGCATAACAACACTGCTAATAATATTATATAATGGTGTTCATCTACAGTTGGGTAACAAGGAAAGACTGGACTGACACAAAGCTGGATTCTCACCTTGAGCACCTTGACCGTAGGAACGAGCAGGTTTTAACTCCCTTTCAGCCTTAGCGTACTTTGCTGCTGACACCATTTTCATACTCTGAGTGATTTTCTGAATATTTCGTATAGACTTAAGTCGCAGTTGAACTGAGAAAGTTAAATACAAGTTACAGTAAGAATATACACTACTAGTTGTATATACATATACAATAGTATAAACACACATATGGAAGTATGAAGCTTGCACTTCTATTTTAAAATGTCATGACTTCTATTATCTCCGATGATCAACAACTGGAAACATACATTACAGGAACAGAAACATTAAAAAGACAGTAAGAGTGTAAACTTCATAATAAAAGATGACTGAATCAAAATGATGAAATAAGTAAAAACCAAACAAACGTCAACACAAAAGTAACTTATTACAATCGTATCTTCATCACTGTCAGTGAGCAATAGTCACACACGTATAGTTATTAATTTTGAAATTATTATTTTATAATTACCAGCTTCAAGTAAGTCCTAAGAAGGACCTATTTTGTGATATTAGTTGTTTGCTTTAAATCTTTGTCTCCATACTGTGCTACTACTATTCTGTGATCTGAATTATTTTATTAAACTAATTTCAGTGCAGTACTGGGCTATCTGGATTTTGTCAATATACTTCATATCATCCATTCTATTGCTAAAAGAACATTCTTGACAGACTTCAAGAGAGCAATGCGAGTTCCTGAAATTGTGACCTGTAGAAGTCTAGCAAATACACTTTAAAAATGTGCACCTCTAAATCTTCAAACATATCTCTATACACCACTATATATCTTTTAACTCACAAAGCCTCAAACACACACAAAGTAATAAGCATTTAAATTAATCCAATAACATATTTATAGTGCTTTTGCATATAGTAGGAACCCAGTAATTTAAATGCCAGCTCTTTGAAAATTACACACAATCTATCAAATGTTTTGTTTCTGAAGTCTGAGTATACTGAACACCATTTTCATTAATGTCACCAAGAATATAGATTACACTTTATTGAACAAAAATTATGGAACTCTTCTGATTACTATATTATACACACTAGCACAATTTATTAAAAGCTTGCCATATTTCACTCAAATAGATATAGTAAATTTGGAGTAATGCAGATTTGGTTAAAAGCATGTAGAAATTAGTGTCTTTATGATAAAACTTCTAAAAGTTAGTAAAATACGCTAACACCTGTAGAAATTATTGAATGTGTGCTAACACCTGTAGAAATTATTGAATGTGTGCTAACACCTGCGGAAATCAGCAGATGTGTGCCAATGTTTCTATAAATTCATGAACATATGTTAACACCTGCAGAAATCAGCAGATGTGTGCCAATGTTTCTATAAATTCATGAACATATGTTAACACCTGCGGAAATCAGCAGATGTGTGCCAATGTTTCTATAAATTCATGAACATATGTTAACACCTGCAGAAATCAGCAGATGTGTGCCAATGTTTCTATAAATTCATGAACATATGTTAACACCTGCAGAAATCAGCAGATGTGTGCCAATGTTTCTATAAATTCATGAACATATGGTAACACCTGCAGAAATCAGTGGATGTATGCAAACACCTGCGGAAATTAACGTATGTTTAAACCTGTAGAAATTAGTGGTTACATGCTAAAATGTGTACAAGTTAAATGGTGTATGCTGACACCTGTAGAAATTAGTGGGCACATGTTAACACCAATAGAAATTAGAGATATTGTATGATAACGCCTGTAGAAATTAGTTTGCTGTATACCTAACATGCTTTGAAAATTAGTGGCTGTTACTTACTGCTTGTAGAAATATATTTTTATCATGTTTAATAAAATTTAACAATTTATATCCCTCCCCTGAATCACTTTGAATATAATCGTCAAGTCAGGATGTCTCTAATTCTTAACTCTAGATCCAGGCAAACAAATACATGAAGCTTTATTTTTATTATCAATGTACTTGAAAAGCCACACTCCAGACAACAGAGATTGAATTATATTAATTTGTATAATTATATTTGTTATACCAATCACCAAACTGGACATACTATAGTTCCCATTTTAGCATGAAGAATAGTATTGTTTTTAGTTACATTTTCTCACTTCCATTAGGTTTTTACCTGTTGTTTTCATTTTAATTTGTTTAGCACATCTTACTTCTTACAATCAAATAAACTCTCTAACATTCCTCAAAACTACAATTAAAACCAGTTAAGTATATTTCAATATGACATTTCAGTATACTGAAATATCCAAGTTAAAAGAAGAAACAAAATTATGTTTTGAATAAACTATACCCTATTAAGACATCTACCTGAATAACACAAACTTGGGCTCTCTTCAAACAGTACAGGATAATATATATAAATTACACATGAAGTGTAAATTGAGAAAATTAGTAGTGGGAGTGACTACCACAACTATCTAGGTCACTGGGAATATGTTAAATAATATACAGTTTACACTTCCAGTTCAGTCATATTCAGTGTGCTTGGATGGTTGAATTTCTTGGACTGTAAGTTATGAACATTTTAGCACTGATTTTTTTCACTTATCATGTCTATTGATAATGGTACAAATACATTGTTAGTGATTTCTGTTCATTTTAAATTCACTTATTTTGCTCTCTCTCTCTGGTTATGAATGACTTTTCTCATGAAATATTAGTTGTTTTTTAATGAGGAACTAATTTGATATATCCATAGAGCATACCTTTTATTAAACTATTACATTTATGACTATCCAATCAAAAACCTCTATTTTTTATATTATTGAAATATATAAAAAAATAATTAGATTAAGAACCTTTTAATGAAACCAATATTGAAATTATTATAATTTTGTTTCTTAGTTTCACAGTTATCAGAAACAAAATAACCATGAGTACACTATACAAAAATACTGTATCAAAACCACAACATACTTAAACATTTTCCAGACACAACAGAAAATAAGTAATAAAAACTATGTCAGTATATGGGATTTTACCAACAAACTATCACTTCCAAAACATTCAAAGTTTCACCACATAGTTTAAGTAAAAGTCATACCAGTATTCCAAGCATACCTTACTATATGAACATTACATGGAAAGTATATGAATATAAGCAACTCATGACAGTAAGTCAATAATTTAATCAGTAGCTTTATATGTACATGAAATTGTTATGAGCATTTTTGTTGAATCTAAATCTGTTTGCAATTTGTATAGAACTCAAAACAATGGTTCACAAATTTAAAAATAAAAACATGTCTGTAATGCTCAGCAGCTAGCAAATAATTCAAACAATGAACCTACTGTCTTTTAACGTGGCCATTCCACGAACTTGTCCACTGGAAAGAAAAAACAATAGATTACAAATTAAAAGATTAACATACAAGTTCAAAAACAAATTATATTAAAACATGGAATATTTTTTATTTCTCACACTATGTACAAAATTAATGAAGTAATTTAGAAATGTGGATTTCAATGTTAATCTTTCAAAAAGGTATCAAAATTTTTTTAAATAAAACATTATTTAACCTTATCACTTCATTAATATGGCTAGATAGTTTCTACCAGCTAGCTGAAATGGAGATAAAACTGTCTGTTGAAAAGATTCTTGCCAATCATGATGTTAAATTTAACTCAAACACCTATGTCCTGGACACATGACAAAATACATACTTGACCTCCCAGGTACCAAATATCCCATATACAAACTAAGCACAAGTCCTGTGCCTCAAATTTTGTATCATAACATACTAAGCAGCATACAGTTTGCACACAGTTGCCTGCAATCAACTTTTAACAAGTTTCATCAATGACAATACTTTGCACAAAATAAGGCCACATGAAAGTACCATATGATTAACCCTTTCATCTTGGGTAATTCAAAGTGCATGTCATAACCATTAAAAGTTACATAAGTTTAATCAAAATACTACATTATCCATTTACATGAATAAACTCTGCATCAGAATGTAGATAATACATCAAAGTTCAGCACTATTTACGTTTTTAAGGTGCAACTTTTATAATAAAACAATTTTAAAAAATTATCAATCTCCCATAGTATGAGAACTGCAGCACTTATCTATTTATTTCTTTTAGCTTCAGAAGGATGAAATTTAACGTAAGTTACTCATTATGTTTCATTGTTCAGGCTGTATAGCTGCCAATCTTACTAGTTGCAGAGCAACATAAAACAGAGAATTAGACCTCTCTTACCATATTAATTTGTCACATCCTTCTCTTTCAAAACTTGACAATATTTTTCTCTGAGATTTAAGGTGAAAATAGAACCCATAAAAAGTCAACAGTTTTCTCTACTAAATGATGTATTAAATTATGTTGTTGTAAGTACAGAGAATTGTCAATTTTCCTTCCAATTCAAACTTTATTCCCATGGGAAACACATGATAAACTTAGCTGAATTTTTAATGGCTTTAATCACACATTCAGAAAAACCAAAAAATGGTGATAGTCCTTGATGACAAGAAACCCACTTGAAATAAAAATCATCTCAGAACAGCTGGTATGGGTATTAACACTTTTACTAATAAAGCAGACAACAACATTTCAACTTTCCTAGGTCATCTTCAGGTCAAAGTTTCCAAACATTGCTGTCTGCTTTATTAGTAAAAGTGTTAATACTTGTACCAGCTACTCTGAGATACCAATTGTGATAGTTATGGAACATTGTTTCCTTTTTGTATGTTATTATTCTATGTTATGTGGTCCATTATTCAATGATGGAGTAAAATAACCACAAAATATACGGCAAGTTTTATTGATAGTCATGGGCAGAAAAGAAAGATGTAAGTACTTTATTTCTTGTTTTTCATGTGTATCATTTATTCATTATTATGAAAGTGCCTGAAATGTGAAAATATACTTTTTAGGTTAGCTAAAATTGGAACAATTTTTTTATGAGGTACTCTCACAAGTAGTCCATGCCACATGTAATCCAAAACTACACATTCCCCACATAAGTTCACATGGTCTAAAGGGCAATAAAATAATAGAATTTAAGTATAAATATATGTATAATGTTACATGCTTTAGGCTACTTAAGATAAACAACTGTAGCTTCCTGTTACAATATGCAGTTACTCCAGAAATAAAATAAACCAAATACTTCTGATTTATAACAGAACAACAGTTAATGCATGATACCACAGCTGATAAAATGAAGCTAAAAGTTTAATAATAAAGCTGGTGATATACAAAATTAAAAACAGCAAACTTTAATATTCATACCAAAACACAATGTATTCTTTGCATAGTATCACTCTTTAAGTTACCTTGCTTAAATGTAAGGCCCTGACTGATATTTGTATGTGTAATGTGTTAATAATAAAAAGTTGATTTAGTATCATTGGTAAACAACAGCAGTAAGAATGAAGTTTTAAATTAAGAATTAGTGGTAAAAGTAAGCATTTCACAAAGTGTGTTCAGACATGCCACCCAGGGAAAACCAAAGTAATTAGTAATTACTACAACACATGTATCATTTTAATGTGGATTATATTTTGTCAATTAACTCTCTCATTCAATTAAAACAAATTATTAAATGGGGCATTACGAAATGCTAGTCTAAGTAATATAAACATTAGATTACACTTAACTGATGTAATGCAACTTTACTTATCAGTAAGCTATAAAACAGTTAAACACATTGTTTTATTGCATAAATATAATCTAACAACTAGTCATTTATCACTTACTTTAAAGATGAACACTCAGATTCTAAGATGCAAGAGACGGTTTTATGTGGAAATACAGGATTGGTATGCACTTTTATTGAAGTAGCAGTAAAGACAAGCAGGTTGGAGAAATTAGTTGATTATAATTTTAGTTGAGATGATAGAGATTTCAGCCTTTGACTTGTGCAAATAGGAAAATAAATGAAACAGACAAGGATGGAAATGAAAAACATGTGGAAGTTACTTTTATGATATTCAGGATATTTGTCTTTGATTTATCAGTTTCTTTTATAGAAAATATTTTAAGACAGCACTACCTGTTGCATTGTATCTTAAAATTCAGAAAGCCTTTAATAACCAGTCACAGAAATATTTCATAAGAAAATTTTACTTCTGCTCAACTTGAAAGAAGCAAAACGTTTAAGTAAAAATGCAAAACTGTATAAATAATGGTGATAAAGGGGCAGTGTCCACCTACAAAAGAGAAAAATTTGTAGAATTAAGCAAGTGGTTTTGTGTATTTCTTAAATTTTCTTATTATTAATCAAATGGGTCTGAATGTATAAAGTGAACGTTAATTAACTCAGTCTGAACTCGTTTGACTGCAATGAAAAGTTTAAAATATGGATTTTTTAGTTTACTTTGTTCAAAGCAACAAAAATAGGCTCTCTAAACTCTGCTCACAGCAGACAATTGAGCCTTGGATTTTAGCATTGTAAATGTGTAAACCTATCACTGACTAACAGAGAGATGTGGAATCCAATTACTTGGAGTGAAAAATTTACATCGCTGGTAATTTTAACGAATACATTTCTTGATCTCTTACTGCAAAAATGTAGTAAAAATGCAGAAACGAGTTATATAATATAGTGTAGATTAGTAAACAGAGTATCAAGAGGGAATTACATAAAAATTTGATAAGTACTAAAGTAGTGTGCACGTTTTCAGAACAAGTCCGTAAAGACAGAAAGAAAAACTTTACGTTACTAAAGTTGTACTGTCACCCACTCCTTTACTTAAGCTTGTGGTTTAAGTCTATTCTATAAAAACTTGTATAAAAATTAGCGTACCACTAACACTCAGCAACAAGAAACAGTAGCACTAGCAATCGCATAAGGCATATTCATTTATAATTTGTTAAATAGCTGAAATATGCATCCTTCAATACTAAATAAAAATAACATTATCACGATACTTACTAAGTTGGTGTGAAAATGGCAAAACGTGCAGCAGCAGGAAGCATTCTGGATTTAAAATTTAAAGCTTTTATTTAGAAACCTAAAATCTTTTTTCCTCCACAAAACCGTACTCCTTTCAATCCACCGACCTCATCGACCTCAATCATAAAACAAGGAAGGTGCCGCCACTATCTCATATGCGAGTTAAATAAAAGACTAAAAATTATTATTTCATTAAGTATAGTTAAATATTCATTCTCTATTTTATGTTAATTAAAGGAAATAAGGACTAAAATGTCTGAAATGATTTTCCACAAAAATACTCACAAATATAGTGATAGACATGATAGATGTTTTGACGTGACATTTCTGCGATGTTCTAATTTTTAATATTGCGAATACTGTCAGATGCTGACTGATATTAATCAGTGTTGTTTATTTGTTTTACATATTCACTCCAGAATGGCTCAGTGGAAATCTGCGGACGTATAACGCTAAAATTCGGGTTTCGATATCGTTAATGGGCACATCATAGACAATCTACAATGCACTTTTGTGCTTAATTACTAGTAAACAATGAACATTAATAAAATATTAGCGCAAAGCTACACAAGCACCTAATTTTGACCTGATAGATGAGTTGAAAAGCAAATGATCAAGAATTCCCACTACCAACACTTTAGTTACTCTAACATAATAATGTTGCTTAATTGTCATTTTTGGCCCCAAAGTGCAGAGAGCGATTTTATGACATGAAGACACCAACCATGGGCCCTTGAACTCATTGTTTAATACACTAGCCACTGAACTACTCCTGATCTATGTTGATTTGTTAATATTTTGTGCATTAATTCCTCCTGAAGTTGAATAGTCGTAGCCCAGTGGTTAGAATGCTAGACTATCTTGTTATCCCAGAAGATGAGTACGTTACAATTGTGACGTTCAAACGATAGTAACCCAAGAATTCTAGTTGGTGTTATTGACTGCCTGCATTCCTTCAAGTCAATCGATTCAAAATCAAGTATGGCTAGTACAAGTTGCCCTTGGATAGCTTTACGCGGATACACAAGACAAACAAACATAGTTACAAGAATATATTATACAGAGGTTGAGTATGTTATACTAAAACATTTCTGTCGCCAAGCCTTGTCAGTGTCTATCTGCCGACTATGCATCTTGCCAATAGCCTTGCAGGTTAATTTTCATTGCAAAAATATCTGTTATAAAACGATCATTTCCAAATCACACATGTCACCCCTGCGACTTTCTATAAATCATTTGATGTACAAAGCGAGGATTTTTAATAGTCCAGTCACGGACAAATTCATAGGTGCTACATTCAACAACTGGAGCAGTATGTTTTCCTATGGAATAGCATGAACACTCGTACAATTCTCGAAATATTTGAGGTATACAAATGTTGATTGTAGGTGTCGTAGAAATAACTTATTTACATGTAACTTTTGTCGTTTATCCAGACTGATTTACTTTTTCATTATATTGAATGTTGTTTTGAAACACGTTGACTGCTTTCCTCTTTCACCTTTGTGTTTGTGAATTTTTATATTTTACAAAATCCGAAATGTTCTTACCACATATCTGGTACAGTTTGTTGCGGGTCTTATTTGGGTAGTTATGGTCCAAGTTGATCCACCTACTTTTGTTCACTACTGTCATTAATTAGATAGGATATCTCCATCCTGGATAATACATCATTAAGATTGAAGTATATGAATAACTTAAGTTGAAATATATATGTAAAAACTGCTGGTTTGGGCTGAGAAAATTTTTATGTAGAGGAGCGAACAACGTTTCGACCTTTGATGACCGAAGAAGGTCGAAACGTTATTCGCTTCTCTACATAAAATTTTCTCAACCCAAAACAGCCGTTTTTACATATATATTTTTCTCTACAAGTGGGTTTTCTCGTCATCACAATTTTTAGCGCTTCATACTTTCTACAAAATGTAGTTGTGTTACATGCCATTCCACATTACCTTGATATTGGTTATGATTTTCACACGACTCGCTTGTTTATATATCCAAAATTGTATTAATATAACTTACTCAAACTTCTATGATATTTTAAGAAATTGATAATATGTGTCAGCAGTACTGTAATAGGTAGACAATAAAAGCTATCAACTATTCCAATTTTTCAGAACAGGTATCAACTATTATTGATTTTGATTATCTAATACGTCCTCAAAATGTATGGTGGTCTGAACTCATGCGTCTCTTATTTCAGAAGGCTCAGATTTTATAGCAAAAACTATGCTATATAGACCAACATGTTGCAACTCAGTTGCCAAGAAACTAGAAGAAGAAAGCTGTACAGCCATTGAAGCAACCAAAGGGTTGCTAAGTCTCAGAAATAAAATGGAAAAAAAAGACAAGAAAACTTCACCAGAATGAAAGTGAAACGAAAAAATGTTAAAGAACTTATCTGATGAAAGCATTATACACATCACAAAATTTCTCAAATACGTGGATGTGTGTGATATATTTGGAAGAACTGCACTCATTTAAGGAATACATGATATTGTCTTGGGTCTTCTTTTAGCAAACTTTGGGATGATAATCTCTGGCAGAATACTACTCTCCTGTCATTTTGCAAATCAGTTTCTTGACGAAGACACCATTTGATTGAGTGATATGTGTTAAGTCTTATACTAATCCTATAAAAGTCTTCATGTGGAATAACACAATGGTGATTAAAGATTTTTGGACACTTCAGAATAAAATAAATTTATAGGATCTTGATCAAAATAAAGGAAATCTGAAATAAAATATTTTAGTATGGTTGTACTTGCATTATTTTATTTGAAACAAATGTTCCAGTAGAGAGTGACTTCTCTCTAGCCAAAGAAGACACATCAACTATTGCACTGAACCCAGTTGCCAAGAGCACCTAATAGATGTATGTTACCAGTATTAAATTCCAATATTTTCAATTTACTTAAAGACTACATAAAGTTGGTAGCTTTAATGCAGACATTTATGCCACCATATTTCATTATAGTGGACAGTATGATGGAATGACCAAGCAAACTGACAGAATGTGCATCAACAATTAAAAACTCAATCAATTTATCACGGCGTTCTTCTAAAATGTTGACGACCACAGTTCT
This sequence comes from Tachypleus tridentatus, assembly GCF_004210375.1. NCBI lineage: Eukaryota > Metazoa > Arthropoda > Merostomata > Xiphosura > Limulidae > Tachypleus > Tachypleus tridentatus. Next base: position 24,841,251 of record NW_027467777.1, on the reverse strand, counting down.
CTATTCCTTGCTATCTGTACAAACTCTCCAAATTCTATTAAAAACTCAATCAATTTATCACGGCGTTCTTCTTGAATGTTGACGACCACAGTTCTCTATTCCTTGCTATCTGTACAAACTCTCCAAATTGAATCTTTTCATTTCTAACACATTTTAAAATCAAGCAAGATTCTTGACCTTCTACTTTCATTTTAAAAACACAGTATTTGCCAATATTTCCTTCTAATTACATGCTTACAGAAGCACATCTTCATTCAACATATATATCCATCAATCCTTGTGCATGTTTCTATAATTGGAAACAAACATTATCTCAGTCAATTTGTCCAGATCTTGAATTGCTTTAGAGTATTATTTGTTTTTATCATCTGTACTTTGTGCATTATTTTGATAGCATAATACCCTCCGGTGATACAGTGGTAAGTCTGCAGATTTAAACTGTTAAAAACCGGATTTTGATAAGTGGATGAGAACATAGTGTAGTTTTGTGCTTAACTGCATACATACAAACAATCGTAGAATAATCATCTACAACAATTACATTCAACAAATATACATTTGTGATTTCAAAGGATAGATATGTGTCAATGTCCTTTAATGGCTTTCATGGTTATTTCTGTCATCAAGTCTGTTGGCTTCATTCTTATATTCCTTTGGCATAACATTTCATCCATAATTTAAGTTTTGTTTCATAGTCATTTTGGAAACAAATAAGCTGAGAAGTGACTACAATCTCATCCTTCATCTGAAACTTTGTATTTAAGTAGTTTCTGTTGTGTTAATCTATTGAGCCAAATGTTCACTGCCCCAGTTATTGTAATCTTTCTTCACTTTCTATAGTCAACTTATAGGGCAGTCCATAGCCTGATCTTTGTGTTCATTACTTTACTTGTTGTTTTGCTTTTTTCATAAGTTTATAGAATTGATGTTATTAATCACTGGCTTGATTTTTCATACTACATTATTTTGCCTCTAGTCTCCCATCCCTTCCTTTGGCCATCTTAAAAATTGATGTTGTGACAATGCCATGACTTAGTTATAAAATAACGTTATCTTATTTTCCATCACTTACACAACTGTTTTAGAAAAGTATATTTTTCACTGGACATTTCAAAACATATCTCTTTCTTTGTTTTCCTTATTTGAAAGAGCTCATGTGTGTCTTCCTATTATCATGCATTGTCGATAATTGTGCTGGCTAGCTTTGCCTTTCTCTCCATACATTTTCAAAGGTTCATATATATTAATTAATCCTTTAAAAAGTTCAGTGTACAAGTGACTTTGTTAAGGTAGTTCATGTTGTATGCTTACGTAACTATTGAGTAAATAGAGAAGGGTTTATTGTTTGAAAATACAAGGTGTCTATCTTGAAAAAGAAAATTAATTTATACTAACCAGCAAAGAAAATAATAATTTTTGAGATAAACTTTAAAACATGTGTAAAAAAAGTTTGAGAAATAAAAAAGAACTGAAACATATGTTTCATGTTCGCAAACAAGTCATTCAATTTATGTGGTTATGAACTTAAAAACAGCAGTTTTAAATTAAAAATACATTTGTAATTTTAATACTTGTATGAAGTGCCTGAAAACTAAAAAGACAATGAGATATACAGAGATTTCTCATAATAAAGAAAGAGATCATTTCTTCTGTCTTCAGTTTTTTCACTTATCACCCAAAATTATTACTGTTGTTAAATTTTACTTTCTCCTGGATCACATGTTTGACTTATCACTCTGCATAATATATGAGAAAATCTTTTACAATCAGAAATTTTTACAATCAAGGCTTTAGTTCAGGCTTTTCTTCAGTATAATATAAAAAACAAAACTAAAAGTTAGATAAATGAGCACAGTGCTATAGTATACAAGTAAATTTCTTAACTTGCAGAATGTTTTTTTGTAAATAAAGTTTAGTAACTAATACAGTGTAACTTTCATAAAAGAAACACAAAAACATATGCAGTACAAGCCTACACTTGATATAGTGTAAGAAACAAATTCAGGTTATCTGGTATCATTAATCTGTTCTCTTATCAAATTAAATATTATGAATATTTCATAGCACAAAGTTTTCATACAGATTAAGATACACAATAAGTTTGAACACAAGTTGTTTTATCACACAATAATGTCACTGTGTTTGACATCTACAGTTTGTGGACTTGGCTTGTTACATAATGTCATCAAATTCATAAACGAAAATGTTGTAACAAAGTTCCTAATCTTACTATTCCCTTCAACACAAGGTATAAATGTTATACCATACTTTTTATATGCAAGGTATAAAAATATAATTAGCACCATAAATAAACTTCTACGTGTGTCAATACCAGATTAAATTTTGTTAATAAATGAAATGCTACACAATTGGCAATCTTTACTACACTCACCATGGACATCACATCACAATTTTTAATGTGGTAACCCTTATGATATACCACTAAGCCTCATGTGTAATTACTTTTATGCTATATAACAAGTTTATACTAATAAACATAAAAAATATTATGAGAGAAAAAGAGACTAGTGATATTGTTAATCTAAAAAATATTACTAGTGAGATGAGAAGTGATATTGTTAATATAACAAATATTACTATATATAGAGAGAGAAGTGATACTATTAATATAAAAAATATTACTAGTGAGAAAGAGAAGTGATATTGTTGATATAACAAATATTACTATACAGAGGGAGAGAAGTGATATTGTTGATATAACAAATATTACTAGTGAGGGAGGTGTCATATGGAAGGTTTTCATATACATACACCAGAGATAGTGACTATGCCAGATTGGTTTTCATATAGATACACCAGAGATAGTGAATATGCCAGGTTGGTTTTCATATAGATACACCAGAGATAGTGACTATTCAAGGTAGGCTTTCATATACATACACCAGAGATAGTGACTATGCCAGATTGGTTCTCATACAGATACACCAGAGATAGTGAATATCCCAGGTTGGTTTTCATACAGATACACCAGAGATAGTGAATATGCCAGGTTGGTTTTCATATAGATACACCAGAGAGTGTGACTATTCAAGGTAGGCTTTCATATACATACACCAGAGATAGTGACTATGCCAGATTGGTTTTCATATAAATACACCAGAGATAGTGACTATTCAAGAGTAGGCTTTCATATACATACACCAGAGATAGTGAATATGCCAGGTTGGTTTTTGTATCTAGCTTCTGATGACCTTACATTTGTTTTTTACTGCTTCACTTCGTACATAGCATAAGGACTCTCTCCCTAAAGTCACAGATTGCATTCAGTATTCTGCAATTTACAGTAAGCTAATATTCATCTATTATTTAGAAATGCTAATGAAAGGTAGATTTATGACATTTTAAAATTCCTTGATTCAGCTATGTTAAATTGTTAGTGCTTCTGCTGGAGGTCTGTTTGAGATGTGTAACGACAATATTAAATGTAAAGGTTGTTTTCACTTTGGAACTCATCAAGACTTACTCTTCAGTAAAACACTTATGGAGAGATTTATCTATCAGTATGTTGTTTGAATATACTCAGAATTATGATGCACACACATAAAAATGTGAGAAATCACATTTAGCTTAAGTGGGCTGTTTTGATAGGATTGAACTATATTATGTGTGCTGCTTACTTAGAATTTATTCAGACATATGATACACATATATTTAAACAGGTGTAAAGGTTAGCTTAGATTTATGTGGTGTGTTCTGTTTATTTGTATGAATTCAAATTCAAATGTATATAATTACATTTAGCTTACACTGCTTGTCTGATATAACCATGAACATAAATTTCTATCTGTATAATTACAAAGAAAGAGACACTTTTCAGGATACAATAAATTATTCCATCAAAATCTATTAAAATATTCCAGTTAATTTGAATCCAAACCTTAAAATTATTAAAGCAAACACTCACCATAAATATGTTAACATTACAGCTTTGTAAGTATTGTTTAATAAAATGAAACTTTTTTATCATTAATATGATTATTTTGTTTCATGGAAAAATCATTTTCAAATATATTTTTCACTTTAACTTGCCTCACACAGTTGTACTACAAAACTTGAAACCAATATTCCTAAAAATACCTAACTCTGTATAGACATTTACTAAGTAAATATAAAACTTACTATCTTATCCCAAGACAAAACATTCCAACTTATGAAGTATATTAAATGTGAACACTAACCAATACATACATTTTTTATGACACAGAAAATATTAGTATTAACTAAACATTATCTGTTTTTATCAAATCATTGCAGTTATTAAATAACAGCAGGTACTCATTTTCCTCATCTATTTTTACAAGAATTCTCACTGAAAAATTACAGTTTTTGTCATCATCTAATTTACTCATCTCCAAGTAGAACTCTGTGCAAGCTTAGCAAGGATTTTGTCTTGTTTTTCCTTCTTCCTGGCTTCCTTCTCTGCTCTCTTCTCTTCTTTTTCTTTCTTTTCTAACATTTCCTTAAACTTGGGGTCCTTGGGATCAATATTATATCCTAAAAATTGTCGGACTTCTTCAATCATTCTTTCTTTCTTCTCTTTCTGGACTTTTGCATCTGCTATTTTTTTAGCTTGTTGTTCATAGAATTCTTTTTTCAATGCATCAAGCTTAGCAATTTTATTTTTAATTTCTTGCTCACGCAATGTTTTCTCTTTTTCTTCTTTTTCTCGTTGGTGGTGGACTTTACTTAACACATCTTGTAAAGATGGGTGAAAAACAGAATCATGTTCCAAAATATTTTCAAGTTCAGCTTTTGTTGGCCACATAATTCCTGGATTCAATCCAGAGCTGCTTCCAAATGTTGCATAATATTTTCTCAAATTCCTTATACTATAATGATAATCTTGATAGAGAACAGGCATTTTATTCTCGATGTACATTTGTTTTGTGCGTGATGGTAGCCGTGACTTATCCCTTTTCATATCCAATTCAGATTTAATTTCATCATTTTCTGAATTTATTTCATCTGATGAGAACAGCGGATTTTTGTTTACTCCTTCCTCACTTGAATAAGTTCGTAAAAAGTACTTACTTGATATTGTAATGCCTAAAGTTTTCACAGTTATACTAGTATGCTTAAGATTTTGTATCAATCTCAAAGGATCTTTCCTACAAAATAAATCATATGATGAGAAACGTAAATTCGGTGTCAGGGCTACAAAACAATCTTCGAACACTTTGTTTTTATTCCTTATTGGAAAGAATATATTGTTCAACCTAAGAAAATTAGGCCTATACATTATTACTATTAGTTCAAAACAAAACAGATAAGGTGTTCAGAATACACTACAATGCGTTCTTGAATACGAAAAAAAAATACACAGTTATGTTCGTTACCACAAAATCTACAATAATACTACGATTACTAGAAAATTTTAATATTAGTGCTACACATACAGTATAATAAAATAATACAAACACACTTCAGATTATACTTTATTTTCTGCGTTCGATGTACAAAAAGCGGCCTCTGCTATTATATATGTTTATACGCTGAAAACAAGCGAATTGAAAAACAGTATGTTTCAAAATTGATATAACTACAAATTAATTGTAGATGTTTTATCTTTTGACCTATTATGTTATGATTTTATATGAGAAGAAATTGTTATGAAAAACATAAAATGTAACTTATGTGCATGACAGCTAATCTCTGCCAGATCTGCTTTAAACGTACCCCGGCATGGTCTGGTGATCAGAATGCTCGACTCACAATCTAAAAATCGCAGGATTAAATCCCCGTCCTACCACACATACTCTCTCTTTCAGCCTTGGTTCAAGTTATAATGTTATTGTTAATACCAATATTCGTTGATAAAAGAGTAGCCAAGGTGTTAGCGGTAGGTAGTGATGACTAACTGCTTTCTCTCTGTGGTCTTACATTTTTAAATTTGAGACGGCTAGCGCTGACAGCCCTCATGTAGCTTTGTTCGGAATTCAAAAACAAGCTTTCAACGAAATGAATTCATATTCCTGAACATTTGTGAAAGAAATACCAATTTTATGTTGCATTCAACATTTAGCAGTTGCCTCAAACATCAAATATTGATAACAGCATAAATGCGGGAGGAAGAAATCAAGATTGTACCTGACCCTTCCAGGTCCACCCAAAGGACCTAAATACCAACAGTTAGAAACGAGGAACGTTCGTAACAATTTTCGAATAATATTGAAGAAAATTTCTTTTTAAAGTATTGTTTTTGTTATTTCTTACGTCATATTCCGATAATCATTAAATAGGCCTGGCATGGCCAAGTGGTTAAGGCACTCGACTCGTAATCCGAGGGTTGCGGGTTCGAATTCCCGTCACACCAAACATGCTCGCCCTTTCAGCCGTGACGACATTATAATGTTACGGTCAATCCCACTATTTGTTGATAAAAGAGTAACCTAAGAGTTAGCGGTGGGTGGTGATGGCTAGTTGCCTTTCCTCTAGTCTTACACTGCTAAATTAGGGACGGCTAGCGCAGATAGCCCTCGAGTAGCTTTGCGCGAAATTAAAAAAACAAACAAAAATGAGTTTTATTACCGTTCTCGTTCAATTTGAATATGTAATAAAACTCACTTTTATTATTTATTAAGATTATTATTAGTAAAAGAAAAATAAGGTTAAAGGTGCTTTAAAAATTAGATTTGAAGTATCTAAAGTTTGCTACAAAAACATTGAATATATCAAACACTTATATCCCAATTTTAAAATATTTGATTCACCAAATACTTGTCTATTTTAGGTCTAAAAAGGTAAACAATTTCACTAAAGCCCTTCCTATACATATAACTAAATGTTAGGTATTACAGGCACTACACAAGTAGCAAGTACCTTGATAACCACAATAGCTTTTGTTCGACTTCTTGATGACGAGAAACCCACTTGAAGTAAAAATGTATCTCAGAACGGCTGGTATGGGTATTAACACTTTTATTGATAAGGAGAGAACAAAGTATTTATACCCATACTAGGCGTTTTGAGATACATTTTTGTTCGACTTGTTGAATTTCGAGCAAAGCTACTGGAGACCTAATTGTGCTAGCTATCTTTAATTTATGCAAGAATATAAATAGAAGTTTCTGACCACCCCTGGTTATCTTTCAGATCTCTCGAGGATATAAAAGACAATAAACCAAAATAACTTTCACGAATCAGACGGATGGAAGACAGCTAGTCAACGCCATCGACCGTCAAATTATTTTTTATCAAGGACCTGACATAGTATAGTGATTAGAGTGGTTCATTCACAACTTAGGAGCTCGATTTGGTGTTTTATGGCACAAAGCAGCTAGGCTATCTGTGCTAAACATCCAGTAAAAAGATAAAATTAAAGTAAAATCAGGAAATTTATAAAAGAAAATTAAGGTAAAAAAAACAAAGTAAAAAAAAACATAAACCAATGTTTACATCTAGTCTAAAGCATTAAAACAAAACTACAGTAATACAAGTTGTAGAGGACTTTCTGCAGCATAACTGTAATTATCATAACTCGCTAGGAAGATTAAAAGAGATAAGTACGAAAACCATCATCAGTCACCTGTAGCTGGCCTTTCCAGTCTTGGTTCCAAGTTATTTGACGTTATAGCTATTTTCAAAAAGTAAAGTAATTAAAGTTTTAAAGGAAGTGTAGCAAAATTTTAATAATAACTTGCCAGGATGACTAACAGGTAGTTCAAACAGCAGCGTTAGTCACCTAAGTGGACCTTTCCAGTCCTATTTGAGTTACTTGACATTACAGTCATTTTCTAATTTCAAATCAAACTAGATAGACTGTGATTCTCCAAAGGGATTCTCATCAAAAAAGGTCTAAAAAAACTTAAATGGCATTAGAAAGACTGATGGCCTTTAAAAAACTAAAAACATTTCCAAGGTGGACAATGTCACCATCACCAATAACACTGTCTAACATTATGGACAAACCTTAGGACAGAATATGGTGAAAATGGCACCATCGATAGTCATAACGATGGCAAGAAAGTAAAATGTGGTATACAGTGACCTGAGTATCACACAGACAACATAATGGTGTATCAGTTCCAGATAAATGAAAACAATGAGTTAAAAAACTGTGACCAATGCATAGTCTAGTTAGAACAACTTCCTACTTCCGATCCTTACGGTAACAAGGACAGCCAAAGTCTAATACAGGGTTGTATTTGGAAAAGCATGTTTTTGCATTGCTCACTCCAAATTGACTGCGAGATGGCACAGAGCCAAGCCTTGAATACAGGACCATAGTCCATGTATCAGACAGGCACAGCAGTGATAGTGCCAGAGCAGATAGACTTAGCTGCAGTGTCGGCAAGCTAGCTCCCATGAATACCAATATGGCCCAGTATCCAGAAAAACTGAATCGAAGTAGATGATAAAGAGAAATGGGCCAGTCAGTTGTGAATATTGGTGACAACAGGGTGTGAACCAACGTGAAGTGATTCTAGGGCCAGCAGAGAACTAAGCGAGTCAGTATAAATCATGCAGTTTGAGAACTGCTTAGCTTCTATGTGATCCAGGGCAAGAGAAATGGCATACAGTTCAGTAGTAAACACAGAAGCTGTAGAGGGGGATTTTACGTGCAACCATGATAGAGTCCACACAGTCACCTGATTTTGAACCATCTGTATAAACAGGAATGGAAAGATGGTTCAAAAGATGTTCAGCAAATAACAAACAGTATTTCCAATCAGAAGTGTCTACTTTTCTCAGATAGCTTTAAGATAATTCACAATTGGGGATGGTAATAAACCATGGTGGGATGGGCTGACCAGTGGATACAGCAATGTTATTCAAGGACAGATCCAATTCATCCAACTATGACTGGATATGAAGGCTAAAAGGAGCAATGGCATACCGTCTGGTCTGAAAAAGCATGAGCCAACGAGGAAAGAAAACACAACCCTAGATGGGATGCTTTGGTTAGGAACAAAGTTTCAAAGCATATAGTAAAGACAGTTGTAAATGGCAGAGGTGCAAAAAAGGTTCATGAGACTATGTATAAGCTCTGAACTGGGGAAGTACAGAAACCCCCAGTGCAGAGCTGAAGTCCTTAATGATGAATAGTGTCCAGCATCTTTAAGGCCGATGGTTTGGCAGAGCCATAGACCAGTGATTCATAGTCGAGGTGGCCGAGCATGTCCAAGTGTGTTAAGATTCGAATTCCCATCACATCAAACATGCTCACCCTTTCAGCCATGGGAGCATTATAATGTGATATTCAATCACACTATTTGTGGGTAAAAGAGGAGCCCATGAGTTGGCAGTGGGTGGTGATGACTAGCTGCCTTCCCTCTAGTCTTACACTGCTAAATTAGGGACAGCTAGCACAGATAGCCCTCGAGTAGCTTTGTGCGAAATTCCAAAAACAAACAAACAAAAACAAATATTAGGAGCTCGAATTTCATCACCGAGTACATTCGTCCTTTCAGTGTTTGGAGCATTATAATGTTATGCTCAATCCTGGTTTTTGTTGACAAAAGAGTAGCCCAAGAGTTGACGGTTGGTAAAGTTGACTGACTGTTTTTTTCCTTTTGTTTATCACTAGTAAATTAAGGACGACTAGCTTAGACAGCCCTTGAGTAGCTTTGCGCAAATAAACTTGCTTTTTGCGTGCGTTGGATTAGATGTCGAATTATAAATCATCGAAGCTAAATAAGGGTGCATATTGATTATGGGATTCGAACACGAAACCTGAAGAGTGTGAATCAAGACCTCCAAGCATCGTAATGTATTTAAAACGCTATTTTTGTTTTCTGTTTTTAAATAAAAAATATTTTGAAACCCATATCATATGTATATCCTTGTCATCATGAAAAATGTTAAGCAGTGTTAAACTTAGTTTACTGTCTGACTGAACTAAATGAATAAACTGGATATAAACTGGCTGGTTTTTTTTTTATTTCATGAATGATAAATAAACACAATTCAGATCTTCCGTTTAATTAGACGGCGATCTCTGATATATTTTCTATAATTGAGAGAGTTAACCACTATACATATAAGTATCAATATATCACAGTAAGGTCGTCCCACGCTGGTACAGCAGTAAGTCTATGGATCTACAACGCCAACACCAGCGGTTCTATTCCCCTCGGTGGACTTAGCAGACAGCTCAATGTGGCTTTTCTATAAGAAGACACATACACAATAAGGTGACCTCTGCAAGAGTGCACTTGGTCATTTCATAAGTCACGATAGGAGGAACAAAACTTTCAGATATGTGTAAACTTCTGCCACTACAGAAACACATTATATTAAACCACGTAGTTCTTGTCCGGAGAGAACACTTATAATTAGTTATCAGAAGACAAGAAAGACAAGCACAGACATTAACCAACAACTTTAAACAATACAAAATGAAAAAGTATAATTTCAAAGCCAATGATCTTCCAGTGGGACAGATGTAAGTTTAGACATTTGCAATAATCAAATTCGAAAGTCGATTTCCTGTAGTGCACAGAGTGTATACAGCTTCCATAGTTCAAATTGGTTTTCATTTTTTAATAACTGATTTGAATATAAATATGTTTGTTGATATGTGACCTAGTAGTAACCCAACCGAATGTCATGGTAACGTTAAATAATTTTCAAAGATTTATTAAATGTTCTTAATTATCTCGCTACAGAGTGATTAGAGACGAACATTAAAAACTACAACAGCGTTTAGTCTGAAGGTTAAAAACTTTAAAAACTGAGTTTTGTTATACTTTTAGGGAATAAATGGAAGATGGTTTTTAATTACAAACATTGCAAAGAAATGCATGTGCTATATCATAAATTGAATTATAAGTACAATTTTGATTAGAATAATCTAAACAGTGTCATGGAAGAAAATTACCTTGGTGTGATAGTTGATCAGTCTGTAAAACCAATTAAGCAATGTGCTGATACTAGTACTTTCAGCTTTTTTCTATTTCTAAAAATGAATACCGGTATAAGGAGGTTATACTTTCGTTAACAGTATTAGTCCATATTTATGCTACTGTTTTCAGGCTGAATTTCTGTACCTTAGAAAGGACATTGAATTGTTGGAAAGGGTTCAGAGAAAGACTACTGGCATAATTGAAGAGGTTGTTATATGAGGACAGATAAAGATCTTAGAAATTAGTTAATAAAATAAATGGAATGTTATTGAGGTGTTTAAGAGAATTGATATTGCTTACACATCATATCTTTTTCATTCCTAATGGTGAGGATGATATAATTCTTAGCGGGGTAGTAGTCACCTTCACTTAAGATAGCTTTATTTTTGGTTACTCTTTGGAATGTATTGCTGTTATATATGGTGTATGCAGTTGATTTAAGATAACTAAAGAGAAGGCTTGATAGAGGCTGGAATTCAGTTTTTACTTTCAGTTAAAAGTTTAGTTTAGTGAATGGAATGGCCTAGATGGACCAATAGGTCCCTTGTTGTTTTTAAAGTTCGTCTTTTACCCAAATGTTCCCCAATTATTGTACTGTACTACTTTTACCGTGTTAATTCATATTCGTGTAAGAAAGCATATTATAGTAGTAATTTAACAAACAATGGTATTTATTGCAGAAAATGTAATGAATGTTTCGATAATTTCTTGGTCTGCCTTCTTCACGTTTTTTTTTTTTTAAACTTACTGCCTTTTTATATCATATTTGTTTTATCCTACAGAGATTTGTAATGAAAAAAAAGGCATATATGAGTTATAGTACTTTAATACCGAGTATGCTTTTTGTTTATGTATTTAAATTTAAACACAAAATGTTAAATGGAGATCATAGCAAGATTTGGTTTCTTTTGAATATCGTGCAAAGCTACATGAAGGCTATCTGCATTAACCGTCCCTAATTTAGCAGTGAAAGACTAGAGGGAAGACACCTAGTCATCACTATATACTGCCAATTCCTGGCTACTCTTCTACCAACGAATAGTGGAATTGTCCGTTACATCATATCATTCCCACGGCTGAAAGGGCGAGCATATTTGGTAGGACTGAGAATCGAACCGGCGACATTTAGATTGCGAATCAAATGCTCTAACCACGTGTTTGTGTTGGGCCTCATAGTAAGATGATTGGATAATGGATTTCACGTGCACTGTCCTTTTAAGACTTGTACAGCAATACAGTTCAAAATAAAATCAAATTCTTATGGCAAGTCAATACGAAATAAAAAATCAAATAAATAAAAGCGTTTTTCTTTTTGCATTTTCATTGGTTTTAATTTATATCTCAACTTTCCGGAAGGTGAATTTCTCATAATTCTAAACAGATTCCAACAAACTTAATAACTAACTCACTGATATATATCTATTTGTTTCCTAAACCGCGCCCATGGTGTTTCAGCAATTTTTTCGCGGCGCCCCTAAGCAAAAGTAAAAACTTAACAGTTCCGTTTATTAAGTATTTAAGTCCTAACAACTCAGTAGCCGTTTGAAATAATAATACACGTAAATTGAAAGTAAAAACAACATTTTTATTTCATTTTTAAATAACCACAATTGCTAATGGGGTGTGTTGGCCTGTTGGGCACTGCACAGCTTCTCAAGCCTTGGAATCAGATTGGACACCGCCACCTTGATTTCCTTTCCTTATGTCTATATTCACTAAACACCGAAACTATCTGTATGTTTTTGAATCTTTTTGTTTTGTTTGTTTTTTTGAATTTCGCACAAAGCTACTTGAGGGCTATCTGCGCTAGCCGTCCTTAATTTAGCAGTGTAAGACTAGAGGGAAGACAGCTAGTCATCACCATCCACCAGCAACTCTTGGGCTACTCTTTTATCAACAAATAGTGGGATTGACTGTCGAACTATAACGCCCCCACGTCTGAAAGGGCGAGCATGTTTGGTGCAACGGGGATTTGAACCCGCGACCCTCAGGTTACGAGACGAGTGCCCTAACCCACCTGGCCATGCTGGGCCCATATTTGAGTCATATTGTGACTACACAAATTGGCGACTTCTTTCTCTGAATATCTGATAATTTGGCAGTGAAAGTCGATAATGATCCCTTTGACAAACATATGTTGCTATGGAACTAAAAGTGGCTGGATCTAGCGATAAAACCACTAACTGTCTCTATCATCGTACCACTAAAGTTTAATACGAACAATGGAATTATTTTCTCCTTTCTCAAGCCATCAACGATACGTTGTAAGTTACATGAAAATCATAGTGTGTAGAATACTCGTATACGTAACTGTCACTTAATTAGCAGTATTACAATAGAGAAAAATAAGTGTTTAATTTTATGATTGAGGTTCTAAAAAGCCACAAGAAGCTGATAAAGAAAAGGCACTATTACAGTTTGTTTTATAAACAAGGGTTAAATCAGCTGAAAGTACCTTGTTGTTTTTTTTTTTTGTCTTATAGACTAGGCTTACTTCTCTCTGCTCGAATGATTATCATTCGTTTGCCTCGCTTTCTCTTTGAATGTAAATATATCGTAATTTCTACAGTTTAATAAATATTGCCGCTCACTGTCCAATCAAATGCGTTGAAGTACAGCTAGGCCTGCCTACCATTTGGCGTCGTCTGTATGCAGACTTTAGTATACAAATAACAGGTTGTGCATGAAAGGAGAAAGTGAGATTGAATAAGGGAAGAAAAAAAGTTCCTATATAGTCCTTTAATCATATATATCATAGGTAAGTTAGGCTTTGGTATTACGAGGGTGTACACTATTATGTAAGATAGTTTTTCTTTTACTACTTTATACGCCTTTTTTCTACCTACTCGCTACGCGCAGCGTTGTTCAGTTCGTGCCAGTGATCGTGGCATATGAAAAACTTACTTTCAAGTTACGGCGGACACAAATGTTTTACTTCTGTGTTTGTTTAGTATATCTACCACACTTTGGTGTCATGCATGGGTACTGAATGACCCATGGATCAACAACTGTGTGACTTATAGCATGGTTGTTAATATGAAACAGCAACAGTTAATAAAACAAGCAAACTTAATGTCCCAACGAAAGAGAAATGACTAGTATGCGAGTCAATACAGGAACATAGTTAAGGCGTCGTGTTTCTTTCTTCTGACGCGTGACGGATGGTTTGAATCATTTAAATGCGTTTTTTATGTGTGAAAAATCGATGGTGACTGAAATAATTATTATTTTTTACTAATACTGTGTTTCAAATATTAATACGTATAGACAGTGGCTCTTGTTAGAGTTATGGCATCTTTTATCAGAATGGACAAAGTTATATCTGTTACTGTAGATTATTATATATTCTTGTAAATTTATTAATTCAGCGTCCTCTATATTACTAGAGGTGGCGACCGCAGAGATACGGAATATAACGACGAGATTGTTTAGGTTAGCTTTATGAAATCTCTTACTAGTGGCGAAAAGATTTACCAATTATCATGGATTGTTACGTCATTTTAGATTCATGCGAAAATATCACCGCTCTAAATTTATCAACTGAGTTGTTGATTCGTGATTGAAATTCAACGACAAAGTGCTTGGTGATGTGATCGGTCTCGTGGCTATAGTGGATGAGGTACAAGTAACATGTGCCAATTATTACTCAGTATTCAACTGTAATTTGCACAAATATCACTGATTAGTCTTTGTGATATAAGAAGTGTTACGTTAGAACAAACCAAAACAAGACAGTTTTCTTATGTTTTGTCTAGATTCGTCTCGTTTTATATGTATGCTGCTTTTAAAATATCTTTTCTAAATTTATATAGGAATTTCAATAATATACTTTGATTTTGAGTGTTATTCAACCAACAAACAAGCTGTTTAAAATATGTTCGATTTACCACTTGCCCCTGAGTTGTACGTTTTTCAGAGAGTACAAATCGAAAGAACAAGCCTACTCTTTTTAAAAAGGAGATATGGGGTCTTTTTTACTTATGTCACTGGTAAATTATTGCGACACTACAGAAATGTGTATTACGTCATAATACCTCCAACCAATAACGTGCTTATATTTTTATCAAACTTTACTGGATTTCCTGTAATTCATTTCCCGCTATGAGTGTACTAGACGATAACTTACTTACTTTCCTCGTTTTGTTGTAGCAGCAAAGAAAACAAACGAACAAACTGTATTTAACAGATGCATAAATACGTTTTTAACATAGAACGAAAGCAAATATATTGTGATTGTTTGTCTTCAGATATGTCCTCAGAACTGAACAACGCAGGAAACGCGAAACGGGGCTTGTGTAGCAGCGACGTACTTTTTTCTGAAGACGGTTTGGTGATTCCACGGAAGTTGCCCAATCCGTGCCGAGAATCGACTGAAAGGAAGAACGTCCATCGAGAATTATTATTTAATAATAAAATGTGAGTTTCATGACAGAACCTTTTCATGATTGTATATTCACTGAATTCCTAGCTCGTTTGATAAGTCAGTTCAGAATCTCATGAGCCGGGGAGGGGGTGTGTGTCCAAAGGAGGGACCTGCACATGGGCCCGAACTATTGATACCTGATTATGCTGTGAAGCACCTTTAAGCTATATCCCCATTTAATCATCAAATAACTTAAATTTTGGCTTTTCTTTGGATATAAATGCTTGATACATTAAGAATGATAGAAATAATAAATTGGGTAGTAGTTAGTATAGACTTAACAGATATTGTTGTTACTTTACTAACTTGTATTTGAAGCTAAGAATGGCCGCTACTATATTTCTTGTCTTCTTTATGAGATTGTTGCTGCTCAAATTTAGGATCTTTTTAAAAAAGTTCTTAAAAATGTTGAGAAAAAGAGGCCAAGCGAGTACGTTTATTCCGTGCAGGATCTCGACAATCCTGTTCACGAAACGTATTTAAAGCATCCTAGGATTGTATGGGATTATTTGTTTGTTATTAAGCCTAAAGCCACACAATGTATTTCACTATTCGTGCTTTATGGAGTTAAACAAATACACATTGCTACGCTTGCGGTATTGAGTGGTAATATATTTTTTGTTAAGTACAAACTTACACAATGGGCTGTATTCTCACCACGAATATCGAAACCTGATTTTTAGCATTGTAAGTACGTAGACTTATCACTTGGTGGTGGTACGTAAGATTCTGTAAAGACGATTATTTATTTTTCAATAAGCAGTAGATCGTAAATTATCACATCATAACTATGCGATTAATAGTAATTATTATTATATTTAAAAGTTTTGTCAATCAGAAACCAATTAACTTTAATATAGATTGTGTTTATTAGGGTTGAGACTTATTTACAGTACATTGTTTTAGCAACCTTTCTTTTATACATGTAATTAACCGTAACACCTAACAAATGGTTGATATAAGTATTGCCAAATTCTTGATGACGAGAAACCCACTTGAAATAAAAACGTATCTCAGAACTTCTGGTATGGGTATTAACACTTTTACTGATAAGCAGCGAACAACGTTTCGACCTTCCTACATCTTCAGGTTAAGAAAGAGAGAGTTTGCTAGTGACCGTTGTTGAACACAAGTCTCAGGGACGAGAGCAGAAGGGGAACGGAATTATAGGGGGCGTTACAGTTGAATGTTAGGTTATTAATTAGAATCGGTATAAATGTATTCCTTTATATTGTTGAATAAGTAGGGCTTTGATTTTGCGATTGTTTATACAGGGTGTTCGGAAAGTCACTGTGCAGTTTTGTCTGTTAATAAATAGATAAGTACACAGTGACTTTCCGAACACCCTGTATTTGTGTTTATTTGATTTGCAGTGTTCAAAAACGTATTTTTTGTTGTTGTTGTTCATTGAATCTAGTTTCCATTTTTCTGCCTGTTTCTCCAATATACAGGATGTTCGAAAAGTCACTGTGCACTTATATATTTATTAACAGACATGTTTCAATATAGAATACAGGTAGTAAATATGAATGACAATTATAAACAATGTTGAAAGTGACCCCCATTGGCATCAATACAGGCCTGGATCCTTCTTATTTTGTTTCTAAACACCGCCATCAGTTGCTGGCTTGAAATAGACTGAATGAATGCTGTTATAATACTGCATAGTGACTTTCCGAACACCCTGTAGAAGTCGTGACAGTCGTTGCGTTGTATGTTACAAATAATGTTGGTGTTGTGTTTGTCTGTGTAGTTTTATCTAGTATGGACTTTAATTTTGTACCTAGTTTTTGAACAAATTTGGTGGTTACTGGAATGTTGTGTTTGTTATAAGTTTTTTTTTCCAAATGTTGGTTATTTTTTCGCCGATGTCGGAAACATGGTATGCAGCAGTATAAGATTTTGTAGTTTGTTGTTGGTCTAGGTGTGAGCGTATAATTTTTTCCATAGTTTTTGGAGGGAATTTGTTGATGTTGATGAAGTGTTGTTTTATTTTGTTGAGTTCATTGTTAATTTTATCAGGTGAGCATAGTTTTGTGGCTGTGTTTATTTGGCTTCTTAATATGACACGTTTTTGTTTTGTTTCATGTACTGAATCCCAGGGAATGTTGTTCATTATGGGTGATTTTTCTGTGGATTCATGTTTTGAATTGTGTATCGGTTCTTGTGATCTTGAGGTTGAGATATGCTATTTCGTTATTTTTTTTCCTGTTCACGGGTTTACTTAATACTGGTCTATCGAGTTCATGTGGTTGAAAAAACTAGGTGTGTTGACGATATAGTTGCAGGACTCACATTTACAGAACACAATTAATCAAAATGTTCATATTCATTATGACGTTTGATTATTTCAAGAGTAAATTAGACAGAGTTGCAATAACATTGACTACCACAAAAATAAAGTAATTGAAATTAGGCTTTTCTATTAATAATTTTCAATATTCCAACAATGTTATAATTACAACATAGTAATTAAGTTTGTTGTTAAGCACGTAGCTACATATTTAACTGTCTGGACTTTGTGAAATTTTAACCTAAGTTTTTTTTTTTTTTGTTAACATTTGTTCAACTTTAGGGTTGAGTGGTATATGATTAAATGAATCTCGGGTTTAATTCTCGTTCACCAAATCTTCTCTATTATGGCAAAGTTGCTAAGGTTGTCTCTAATTTAGAAGTCATGACAAGGTAGTACCCATGACTAATTCGTTTTTAAGCTTGTATGCAACATGGTTTGAGAGACACTGTACTAATTCAGTATTCACATATAACCAGTTAACGAACAAAGAAACACCAAGTCTATAGTGTGAATGTAAACTAGTTAAGTTCTGATTACAGTGTGTATACTGATATTTATTTACTTGCGTAATTTAGGGTAAATAATCAAAAAAATTATTCAACAAAATACATAGGGTTGCTTTAATCACAACCAGTTATAGACCCAAGCTGTGCACTTATTAACAGACAAAACTGCACAGTGACTTTCTGAACACCCTGCAGTTATAGACCAGAGATGTGTACTTTGTGTTAAAACATCAAAGTAACTGTAGATAATGTTTGTAGCTTTATTAGTTTTATACTTGAGGGACGTGTCACTGAAATAATGGAAGGGAAATATCTAGTAAAATTTCAGTTGTACTTTACTTGTATACAGTACATATATACAAATATGCCTTTTGATAAGAAACACAGTTATCAAATAAATTATTTGTTTAAAACCTTTTAGTGGTAAAAATGTACTGGGGCAAAAGTCTGAGCTACAAAAGGTTATGGAGAAGGTGAAAGATGACCAGAAGAAAAAAGAAATGGATCAGTTACGGATCAACCAGTGTAGTCCATTAGAGAAACGACTGGAGATACAAGCTGTGAAACTTAAACAGGTCAGAAAGTTAAATACATTCACTCATCAATATCAACATTATTTATTAAAACACTTGCATAAATTATATTACAAGAGCAAAAGTTGTGGTGAGTCTGGTGTAAGATATATTCCCATAAGTATACCTGTTGCTGTGATGACAAGGGTGCTGTCACTATTAGAACTACAAGTTACTGTTTAGATATGTTCCCATAAGTATACCAAAAGATTACTGTTACTGTGATGACAAGGGTGCTGTCACTATTAGAACCATGAGTTACTGTTTAGATATGTTCCCATAAGTATACCTATAAGATTACTGTTACTGTGACAACAAGGGTGCTGTCACTATTAGAACCATGAGTTACTGTTTAGATATGTTCCTACAAGTATACCTATAAGATTACTGTTACTGTGACAACAAGGGTGCTGTCACTATTACAGCTACAAGTTACTGTTTGGATATGTTCCCATAAGTATACCTATAAGATTACTGTTACTGTGACAACAAGGGTGCTGTCACTATTAGAACTACAAGTTACTGTTTAATAAAATCACCTTTAGACAAGTTCAGTAAACATATGCTTTCTAAATGTTATACTGAAATTAAACTCTCCAAGTCAGTCTTGTTTCAAGGAATATATAGATATTTAACTAGGCTTCATTACTGATGAATTAGTTATGTATAGTATTAATCTAAGTGTGGGAGACTTTACAACATTTTGAGGTTTAAGTGTAACTTTCATACAATTATATTTTCAAAAGAGTTCTTATACAAAGGATTTATTCTTGAGCTCGGTTTGAATATTTCCTCAGTTTAATCATTTTCTAAATTACTGAATTTAAAAATATACAGATGTTGTTACCTTAAACTCACAGATTTAATTCTGGCCAACCCTCAAAATACAGAAATCTGTTTAAAGTTGCTATTTAGTGTTTTACTGGATGAATGTTGGTCTGTAGAATGAAAAAACAAAGACAACTGAATGTCTGACACATTTACCAAATATCATGGTTTTATCAGTAATGTATTATCAAGTACAGCCTGAAATGGTTTACATACATTTAACTAAAGAATAGACAAGTTGGTTTCATCAATTAGAACTTTTTATGGATTTCATTTTCAGACTTTTGTTTATTTCTATAATTCCCAGGTTATCTAATATTTTACCTTTTTCACAGATATGTACATTTTGCACTTTTTGCCCACAGCAAACTGGTGTTTTTTGTTATAGTATGTGGGTGTACTAACTTTACAAAAATGTCAGTTAACTTTGTTGTATAATTATTTTTCAGAGCAGTTTGTTTAATTTTTAATTCTGTGTCATAATCTTCATATGACAAGGGTACAGTGATGAGCCAGTGTAATATGGAACATGACAAGTTTGTGATATGTTGGATGCCTTGAAGTATATATAGAGGTGTCACTATAAGTAGGCTTACCGATGGAGTGTATGTTGTTATTTATGTAAAACAACAACACTTCTGTTTTAACCAAATTAAATAAATTTGTTTTGTGAATTTAGAAAAGTTACAAAATTATCAAGTTGTAAACTGAAACCTGTTCAAAGACAAATAATCTCATGAACATATCTCTACTAATATTTGACATGTTTTGTATTATTTTCATCACTAAATTATCCATGAAAACTTCTGCAACCAAAGAATAGTGGAGGGGAGTCCCACAGCTGACTTTAATAGTGGAGGGGAGTCCCATAGCTGACCTTTAACAGTGGAGGGGAGTCCCATAGCTGACTTTAGTAGTGGAGGGGAGTCCCATAGCTGACCTTCAATAGTGGAGGGGAGTCCCATAGCTGACCTTCAGTAGTGGAGGGGAGTCCCATAGCTGACCTTTAATAGCGGAGGGGAGTCCCATAGCTGACCTTTAATAGTGGAGGGGAGTCCCATAGCTGACCTTTAATAGTGGAGGGGAGTCCCACAGCTGACTTTAATAGTGGAGGGGAGTCCCATAGCTGACCTTTAATTTTGTTTACACATTTGGAAATAGTTTTACCTATTTTTCTGCATAGAAGTTGAAACTTGACAGTGAAAATGAAAATTGTTAAAGGATATGTCGTCAGATTTAACTGTTCACCTCATTTCATGTTATTTTTTGTACTATAGAGAAGTTCATTTGACTGTTTTAAGTTTATAGTTACTTGTTTAACTGTTTCTTATCAAATATGTGTTGTTAATAGTTTCTTTTAGTAATGTTGTTATATTTAAAACATCTCACAAGCTCTAGCCATAATAAATAATCCTATAAAAATTACCTACATGTCATTAAAATGGAATTATTAAATTTATGTTGTATTATCACTCATACTATTTCGAGGTAACACTTAAATAAGTAATTTAGTTATACATCATCAGAGACACCTATGAAGTACAAAACCAAATATCTTATAAACTAATATTCTCTTGTTTTAAGGTTCTTCTGTTTGCTAACTGTGAGCAATTTTTACTTTCAGCATGAAGAAAGTAACGATATGACATCTGAAGCCAGTGGATTTCATCAAGTGCTGTCCAAAGTTTGTTCAAAGACAACATCTGCAGAACCCAATTCTTGACAGTGTTTAATTATAATATTATTAGTATTGTTCATGTCTGGTACATACAGTTTAGAAACTAAAACATTTATTCAAGATATTTTTGTTGACTGGTTTTCTTGTTTATGTCTCTTGTCAAATGATAAATGTAATGTTATTTCAGGCACATAGAAAGTGTTGTGATTCATTCTGTGTACATGTTTAACTTTGTAACTTTTCATATGCTGTTGTACAGATCTATACCTTCATGCTAGTGAATGAGAGAGTGTTGCTGACTGTGATAATATACTAAACCTAAACAAAGTGGTAAAACTGCTGTTTATCATGTGATGTATAGAATCAAGGCTCTGATATCAGTTGTACAGTGAATATACTGCAAATAAGATATTATAACTACAAACAACCAATGTTTTATGAACATTAAAATAACACAGTGACAGTTCATTATTCATCAACGAAATATGATGAGCATAGTCCCTTAATGTCTTAATGGATATATGTATTATATATGAATATATGTACATTAATGACAAAGAAATTAACTATTGTACATCTAACGTAATTTATTCAGTTTGTTATGGAGTACAATATTATAATTTTAATTAGAAATAATTTAAAAATAAAAGATGAAATTTTCAGACAAAGAACAGACAGTTCCTTCACAGCAGTGTGATTGGTAACATTGAACGTGTAATACCTGAAACTTTCTCTTACCATATGAACTTATGACCAAATATAAATCTTCTTATGTCTATGTTGCAAGACTTGTTTATGATGGTTACCTGAAGAACCTTCTTATGTCTATGTTGTAAACTTTGTTTGTGATGGTTACCTGAGGAACAATCTTCTTATGTTCATGTTGTAAACCTTGTTCATGATGGTTACCTGAAGACAACATTCTCATGTCTGTGTTGTAAACCTTGTTCATGATGGTTACCTGAAGACAACATTCTTATGTTTGTGTTGCAAACCTTGTTCATGATGGTTTCCTGAAGACAACATTCTTATCTCTATGTTGTAAACCTTGTTAATGGTGGTTACCTGAAGAACAACCTTATGATGTCTATGTTATTTTGCATCTGTTATAAGAGTATACCTTTTGAGCTGTTATTAAAAATAGCCAAATATTCATGTTAACAATGTTTATTTTACTGTAGTTTCTAATACAGCACCTTGTAGAAGAAACAGTTATCTAGTCTATTGCTTAAGAAACCTGATAGCTTCATCTAATACTGTAACTTATACAAACAAACACAATTATTATCCCCCTAAGCTTGAACTCACTGATGCACATGTAATGGTGTATTGTTATACCATCTACTGACAGATTAGAATTTTCTCCAACTACAAGTACTACTAACTATTATATTAGTTGACATATATATTTGATAACACAGCTGCACTCTTTTTACTATAAGAGCTAACACTGTACAAAACAACAAACTAAAACCAATACAGCTTTAACAGAAACATAAATATTCAGATTATTAAAATCACATCAGAGAAAGAAAGTGGAATGGCTATCAAGGTTAATTCATTATAAATGTTATTACATTTTGTAAAATGTCACAAGTACATCAGAGGACTTTTTATTCAAGTAAAAACATGTGATAAACAAGTTTGAAATACCTGGCTTCCTTAAACTAATATTTTACTGATAACAAGAAAAACAAAAGATAATTTGTATTCTGCTTTCCTTAAATATTCAACTAGTAACAGTTGTTCTGTTAAAAACAGATGTTTTGACTTTACAGCATATAACTATTAAAAAGGTGACACACGCAATGCCCATGTATGCTTTCAATATTTACTTGATTTTCAACTTTATAAAAGGTGATTGTTGATATATTTGCATCAAACTCAAACAAGTTATAGAAAATATATCTTGTATGTTAAGAAATATCTGACAATAACTTAAAGTTCAACGTTTTTCTTATACAAAAAATTGTTTTAATCACACCTCGCATGTTAAATTATAGGTGGAGAAATTAAAGCAGTAGGATATTTTTATCTACAAAATATTTATCTGTACAATATGAAAATTACAAAACCCTGATTTTATTTGTCAGAACAGACACCATGTTTATAACAAGGATGAGAATACATGTTAAAATATTGTTTAATCATATCACTCAACACTGTTATTTAATCATATCATTCAACACTGTTATTTAATCATATCTTTAAACCCTTCAACACTGTTATTTAATGATATTCAACTCTTCAACACTGTTATTTAATGATATCATTCAACACTCTTCAACACTGTTACTTAATTATATCATTCAGCACTCTTCAATACTGTTATTTAGTGATATCATTCAACACTCTTCAACACTTATTTAATCATATCATTCAACACATACCATTCAAATCTTTTCATCACCATTTCATCATATTATTCATAAGTTTTCAACTCTTCAACACTTGTTTAATCATATCATTCAACACATACCATTCAAATCTTTTCATCACCATTTCATCATATTATTCATAAGTTTTCAACATTGTTAATTAATCACAACATTCAACACTGTTATTTAGTCATATCATTCAAATCTTTTCATCACCATTTCATCATATTATTCATAAGTTTTCAACATTGTTAGTTAATCACAACATTCAACACTGTTATTTAGTCATATCATTCAAATCTTTTCATCACCATTTCATCATATTATTCATAAGTTTTCAACATTGTTAGTTAATCACAACATTCAACACTGTTATTTAGTCATATTATTCAAATCTTTTCATCACCATTTCATCATATTATTCATAAGTTTTCAACATTGTTAGTTAATCACAACATTCAACACTGTTATTTAGTCATATTATTCAAATCTTTTCATCACCATTTCATCATATTATTCATAAGTTTTCAACGTTGTTAGTTAATCACAACATTCAACACTGTTATTTAGTCATATCATTCAAATCTTTTCATCACTATTTCATCATATTATTCATAAGTTTTCAACATTGTTAGTTAATCACAACATTCAACACTGTTATTTAGTCAGTTATCACAACATTCAAATCTTTTCATCACCATTTCATCATATTATTCATAAGTTTTCAACATTGTTAGTTAATCACAACATTCAACACTGTTATTTAGTCATATTTCATCATTCAAATCTTTTCATCACCATTTCATCATATTATTCATAAGTTTTCAACATTGTTAGTTAATCACAACATTCAACACTGTTATTTAGTCATACCATTCAAATCTTTTCATCACCATTTCATCATATTATTCATAAGTTTTCAACATTGTTAGTTAATCACAACATTCAACACTGTTATTTAGTCATACCATTCAAATCTTTTCATCACCATTTCATCATATTATTCATAAGTTTTCAACATTGTTAGTTAATCACAACATTCAACACTGTTATTTAGTCATACCATTCAAATCTTTTCATCACCATTTCATCATATTATTCATAAGTTTTCAACATTGTTAGTTAATCACAACATTCAACACTGTTATTTAGTCATACCATTCAAATCTTTTCATCACCATTTCATCATATTATTCATAAGTTTTCAACATTGTTAGTTAATCACAACATTCAACACTGTTATTTAGTCATACCATTCAAATCTTTTCATCACCATTTCATCATATTATTCATAAGTTTTCAACATTGTTAGTTAATCACAACATTCAACACTGTTATTTAGTCATACCATTCAAATCTTTTCATCACCATTTCATCATATTATTCATAAGTTTTCAACATTGTTAGTTAATCACAACATTCAACACTGTTATTTAGTCATACCATTCAAATCTTTTCATCACCATTTCATCATATTATTCATAAGTTTTCAACATTGTTAGTTAATCACAACATTCAACACTGTTATTTAGTCATACCATTCAAATCTTTTCATCACCATTTCATCATATTATTCATAAGTTTTCAACATTGTTAGTTAATCACAACATTCAACACTGTTATTTAGTCATACCATTCAAATCTTTTCATCACCATTTCATCATATTATTCATAAGTTTTCAACATTGTTAGTTAATCACAACATTCAACACTGTTATTTAGTCATATCATTCAAATCTTTTCATCACCATTTCATCATATTATTCATAAGTTTTCAACATTGTTAGTTAATCACAACATTCAACACTGTTATTTAGTCATATCATTCAAATCTTTTCATCACCATTTCATCATATTATTCATAAGTTTTCAACATTGTTAGTTAATCACAACATTCAACACTGTTATTTAGTCATATCATTCAAATCTTTTCATCACCATTTCATCATATTATTCATAAGTTTTCAACATTGTTAGTTAATCACAACATTCAACACTGTTATTTAGTCATATCATTCAAATCTTTTCATCACCATTTCATCATATTATTCATAAGTTTTCAACATTGTTAGTTAATCACAACATTCAACACTGTTATTTAGTCATATCATTCAAATCTTTTCATCACCATTTCATCATATTATTCATAAGTTTTCAACGTTGTTAGTTAATCACAACATTCAACACTGTTATTTAGTCATATCATTCAAATCTTTTCATCACCATTTCATCATATTATTCATAAGTTTTCAACATTGTTAGTTAATCACAACATTCAACACTGTTATTTAGTCATACCATTCAAATCTTTTCATCACCATTTCATCATATTATTCATAAGTTTTCAACATTGTTAGTTAATCACAACATTCAACACTGTTATTTAGTCATATCATTCAAATCTTTTCATCATATTATTCATAAGTTTTCAACGTTGTTATTTAATCTCATTATTCAGAACCTTTCAAAATTATTATTTAATCAATGAGCACATCATTCAAATTGTTTTATGAAAACAAAAGTAAATATTTTACAGATGGAAGAGCTGAGCAGTTAAGATGTTTACACTTTAACATTTCCTAAATTATATAAAAATACTTTAGATTTTTTATCAGTGTTACAATTTAAAGTAAAAAGTAGAATGTAAAAATTAAAAGTCATTAAAAGATTTCAACAGGCCTAAAAATTCTTTTGTCTTCCATAAAATGTTATTCTACAAAAACGTATACTGCAATAAAGGTTCTAATTTTAGTTTACCATTTCTGAATCTGTATTAATATACTCATCAGACTCAGGTTATAAAGCCTGA
This sequence comes from Tachypleus tridentatus, assembly GCF_004210375.1. Taxonomy (NCBI): domain Eukaryota; kingdom Metazoa; phylum Arthropoda; class Merostomata; order Xiphosura; family Limulidae; genus Tachypleus; species Tachypleus tridentatus. The sequence continues at coordinate 24,814,896 of NW_027467777.1, read as the reverse complement.
ATGTTTTAAGCATAACTTGTGTCTGTAGAGATAGAGCTATTTGATTCTTAACTTTATGAATCTTTGTAACATAATTCTCTAACTGTTAGAATAGCTTTCAGTACCTTTACATTAATGATTAAAATACTACTAAACTTTATTCTTATTGAAAGAGATGAACATTGTTATGTTAATTACAAAAATGTTTCTACCTCCAACTGAAAACATTCTATGGGTATATAACACAGGATAAACTCACCTATAGCTGAAAATGTTCTATGGGTAAATAACACAGTTTAACCTACTTATAGCTGAAAATGTTCTATGGACATATCACACAGGTTAATTTAGCTATAGCTGAAGATGTTCTACTGGTATATAACAGAGGATAAACTCACCTATAGCTGAAAATGTTCTATGGGTATGTAATACAGGTTAAACCCACCTACAGTTGAAAATTCTCTATGGGTGATTAACAGAAGTTAACCTACCTACAGCTGAAAATGTTCTATGGGTAAATAACACAGTTTAACCTACCTATAGCTGAAAATGTTCTATGGACATATCACACAGGTTAACTTAGCTATAGCTGAAGATGTTCTACGGGTATATAACACAGGATAAACTCACCTATAGCTGAAAATGTTCTATGGGTGTGTAATACAGGTTAAACCCACCTACAGTTGAAAATTCTCTATGGGTGATTAACAGAAGTTAACCTACCTACAGCTGAAAATGTTCTATGGGAACATAAAAGAGGTTAACCTAGCTACAGTTTGTTATCTTCTATGAAGTATGGATGTATATTGATCAAATAAGGTATTTTATTCAACATTTTTAATACAAAAAACTAACAAAACATAAAATATTTCTAATATTGTAGCTCATAACTAAGACCGGATAACCAAAATGTTGTAAATAACACATATTACATAACTCTTTTTGAAGTTTGATTTCACACTTCAAGTTAGCACAACTAAGCTACTAAATTCTACATACAGTGAATGGTTAGTCCCAACACTACAGATTCGATTTCCCACCTCGAATTAGCACAACTGAGCTACTAAATTCTACATAGAGTGAATGGTTTAGTCACAACACTATAGATTTGACTTTCCACCTTGAACTAGCACAACTAAGCTACTAAGTTCTACATACAGTGAATGGTTAGTCCCAACACTACAGATTCGATTTCCCACCTCGAATTAGCACAACTGAGCTACTAAATTCTACATATAGTGAATGGTTTAGTCACAACACTATAGATTTGACTTTCCACCTTGAACTAGCACAACTAAGCTACTAAGTTCTACATACAGTGTATGGTTACTCCCAAAACTACATATTTGATTTCCCATTTCAGGTTAGCATAATTAAGCTACTGAATTCTACATATAGTGAATAGTTAGTCCCAACTCTACAGATTTGACTTTCCACCTCGAACTAGCACAACTAAGCTACTAAATTCTACATACAGTGAATGGTTAGTCCCAACACTACAGATTCGATTTCCCACCTCGAATTAGCACAACTGAGCTACTAAATTCTACATATAGTGAATGGTTAGTCACAACACTATAGATTTGACTTTCCACCTTGAACTAGCACAACTAAGCTACTAAATTCTATGTCTACTGATTGGTTATTCCCGACTCTACAGATTTGATTTTGCACCTCAAATTAGCACAACTAAGCTACTCAATTCTATGTCTACTGATTGGTTAGTCCTGATTCTACAGATTTGATTTTGCACCTCAAATTAGCACAACTAAGCTACTAAATTCTATGTCTACTGATTGGTTAGTCCCGACTCTACAGATTTGATTTTGCACCTCAAGTTAGCACAACTAAGCTACTAAATTATACATCTACCGACTGGTTCATTCCAACACTACAGATTTGATTTCCCACTTCACGTTAGCACAACTAAGCTACTAAATTCTACATACAGTGAATGTTTAGTCCCAACTCTACAGATTTGATTTCCCACTTCATGTTAGCACAACTAAGCTACTAAATTCTACATACAGTGAATGTTTAGTCCCAATTCTACAGATTTGGTTTCCCACTTCATGTTAGCACAACTAAGCTACTAAATTCTACATACTGTGAATGTTTAGTCCCAACTCTACAGATTTGATTTCCCACTTCACGTTAGCACAACTAAGCTACTAAATTCTACATACAGTGAATGGTTAGTCCCAACACTACAGATTTGATATCCTGTCTACAGGTGGAATGCTTCACCTACTAAATTCTATATGCAATAATGGGTTATTATGACTCCTTACAGATTTTGTTCCCAACCTACAGACGGCATATCTCAACTACTAATTTCTACATGTAATAATGGGTTAGTATATCTAACTGTTGGTGGGAAATCAAATCTGTAGCTACCTACAGTTTAGAAAGTCTCAGCTACTAACTCCTACATGTAATTATGAGTGAGAAGAACTCCCAATAGATATGATTTCCAGCTCTCAGGTGGTATGCCTTAGCTACTAAATTCTATATATAATGAGGGGTTAGAATAGCTCCATACAGATTTGATTTCCAAACTACAGGTGACATGTCACAGCTACTAAATGTCCCACGTAATGATGGGTTAAAGGATACTGAATCAAATTTAAATCACAGAATATTTTAAGCTCACAAATGTTATCAGAACCAAAAGAAAAACTACTGACTGACAGAAATCTAGTTTGAGCCAAAAGAACATTTTCAGACTTACAAAGATTAGTTATCAAAAGGAAAAGAACATTTTCAGGCCCACAAAGAGTAGTTATGGAAACCAAAAGAACATAATGAAGCTTATGAAGATCAGTTATGGAAACCAAAAGAACATTTTCAGGCCTACAAAAATCAGTTATGGAAACCAAAAGAACATTTAAAGGTCCATAAAGATTAGTTATGGAAATCAAAAGAACATTTTCAGGCCTACAAAAATTATGTAAGAAAACCAAAAAACATTTTTAGGCTTAGAAAAGTTGAGTTTTACATATTTGTTAAAGTAAGACATTTTACCTAAAAATTATAATTTATGAATTATTTTAATTAAAAGGGATAACTTTTATAGTAAATGAATGAACAATATCACTTACAAAGTTTTAAAGCAATAGATTATTTAATACTTAAAAGAGATTATAAACAGTGTAAACAAATAATGTGAAGTAGGGATTAGCATACAAAACATAGATTTCAGCAGGAGTATAATTATATACACACATGCACAATAACTTCAAGTGATTCATATTAATTTGGATTGAACACCAGTTCTAATAATTCAGTATTGCTCTGTATTTTCTTAAGAAAACTATACATTTTGGTGATGAGTTGAGTGCAGTTAATTGGGGTGAAACAAGTTTGAGATTGGGATGAAAACAATTAGAACTCCAACACCAAAAAACTGAGGTTGGAGAAAGGAGTGTAGTTGAATGGCACTACATTTGGTGCTATCTTCCTAAAAAAACAACAACTAAATTTATGACATCTTACACTTTGATATATATTATCAAGTTATTATTACTTTAAAAAATCTTACATTATGTTATTATTACTTGAAAAGACAAGAACAACTAAACTCATGACATTTTACACCTTGGTTTATCTTATCTTCATGTTATTATTTATTTAAAAGACAAGACAAACTAAACAAATGACATTTTATGCTTTGGATTATCTTAACTTATCTTTATGTTATTATTAATTTAAAAGACAAGAACAACTAAACTCATGACATTTACACCTTGGTTTATCTTATCTTTATGTTATTATTACTTTAAAAGACAAGAACAACTAAACTAATGACACTTTATGCCTTGGATTATCTTAACTTATCCTTATGTTATTATTACTTTGAAAGACAAGAACAACTAAACTCATGACATTTTACACCTGGGTTTATCTTATCCTTATGCTATTATTACTTTAAAAGACAAGAACAACTAAACTTGTGACATTTTACACCTTGGTTTATCTTATCTTCATGTTATTATTACTTTAAAAGACAAGAATAACTAAACTCATATCATTTTACACCTTGGTTTATCTTATCCTTATGTTATTATTACTTTAAAAGATAAGAACAACTAAACTCGTGACATTTTACACCTTGGTTTATCTTATCTTTATGTTATTACCTTGGTTTATCTTATTTATGCTATTAATAAAAGACAAGAACAACTAAACTATCTTATATGTTATTTTACCCTTTGGTTTATTATATCTTATCTTTATGTTATTATTACTTTAAAAGATAAGAACAACTAAACATTTTACATGGTTTATCTTACTTATGTTATTATTACTTTAAAATACAAAAACAACTAAACTAATGACATTTTACCCCTTGGTTTATTATATCTTTATGTTATTATTACTTTAAAAGATAAGAACAACTAAACTTGTGACATTTTACACCTTGGTTTAACTTATCCTTATGTTATTATTAATTTAAAAGACAAGAAAACTATACTCATGACATTTTACACTTTGGTTTATCTTATCTTTATGTTATTATTACTTTAAAAGACAAGAACAAGTAAACTAATGACACTTTATGCCTTGGATTATCTTAACTTATCCTTATGTTATTATTACTTTGAAAGACAAGAACAACTAAACTAGTGACATTTTACACCTTGGTTTATCTTATCTTTATGTTATTATTAATTTGAAATACAAAAACAACTAAACTAATGACATTTTACACCTTGGTTTATCTTATCCTTATGTTATTATTACTTTAAAAGATAAGAACAACTAAACTTGTGACATTTTACACCTTGGTTTATCTTATCTTTATGTTATTATTAATTTAAAATACAAAAACAACTAAACTAATGACATTTTACACCTTGGTTTATCTTATCCTTATGCTATTATTACTTTAACAGACAAGAACAACTAAACTCGTGACATTTTACACCTTGGTTTATTATATCTTTATGTTATTATTACTTTAAAAGACAAGAACAACTAAACTTGTGACATTTTACACCTTGGTTTAACTTATCCTTATGTTATCATTAATTTAAAAGACAAAAACAACTAAACTCGTGACATTTTACACTTTGGTTTATCTTATCTTTATGTTATTATTAATTTAAAAGACAAGAACAACTAAACTCGTGACATTTTACACCTTGGTTTATCTTATCCTTATGCTATTATTACTTTAAAAGACAAGAACTAAACTCGTGACATTTTACACCTTGGTTTAACTTATCTTTATGTTATTATTACTTTAAAAGACAAGAACAAGTAAACTAATGACACTTTATGCCTTGGATTATCTTAACTTACCCTTATTGTATTTTTTTTACTTTAAAAGATGAGAACAACTAAGCTGATGACATCTCAACTTATCATTAAGTTATGTCATTATTATTTTAATAAAAAACACAAACAACTTAACTTATAGAATTGTGCACCTAAGTTTATCTCAACTTATCATTAAGGTATTATTACTTTAAAAGATACAAACAACAACTAAACTTATAACACTTTATACAGCATGGTTTGTCTCAGCTTATCATTAACTTAAGGAATCATAACTATAAAATAATAATTAAATGTTTATTTGAACTTAATTATGCTATTGTTACTTCCACTCTCTTTGTTTTTTTTGTTGGAAACTTACAGGTTAGAAACCGTCATCCAACATAAAAAGCAATGTTTGTTTAGTTGTTAACCTGACAGTACAGGGTTTGGTAAAGAACAAAACTTTCTTTCCTTCAAACAATTTATTCAATAACAACAAAATCTTGCTTACTAATTTATGGAAGGCAAAACATTTTTCTGGACGAACACGATACTTCACATGTGGATGGCAAAGGTCAGGAAACACTACAGGAATCAGAAATGTTAAATTATTCTTTGATGACCACATACACAGACAACAGTACAGTATTCAGTATCTGTGTACTAACAAAATTCAGTATGTGTATGTGATATATTGTATATTCTCCTTGTATTAACAGAATAACATATCTTAAGCTACAAAACCATGTGTTGTCTACCTACTTGTATTAACAGTATATGGTATGTATCTTATATAACCATGTGTTTTCTACCTTCCTGTATTAACAGTATATGGTACGTATCTGTATATAACCATGTGTTTTCTACCTTCCTGTATTAAGAATATATGGTATGTATCTTATATAACTGTGTGTTGTCAACCTTCCTCTATTAACAGTATATGGTACGTATCTGTATATAACCATGTGTCGTCTACCTTCCTGTATTAAGAGTATATGGTATGTATCTGTATATAACCATGTGTTGTCTACCTTCCTGTATTAAGAGTATATGGTACGTATCTTATATAACCATGTGTTTTCTACCTTTCTGTATTAAGAGTATATGGTACGTATCTGTATATAACCATGTGTCGTCTACCTACTTGTATTAACAGTAAATGGTATGTATCTGTATATAACAATGTGTTGTCTACCTTCCTGTATTAACCATATGTAGTGTGTACAGTCAAGTGAAAAAGTTAGGACATCCAATGAAAGCCTGTGTATTTTTGTAACATTTTTGGATATATAGATATTTAATCTCAATTTTAACAATACTGAGAGATTATAGGAATATAACTAAACAATTAAAACTCAAGAAAAGATTTTTCAAGACCTTCTGTAAATGTAATTCTACAAAAATGCATATTCTAACTAAGGAAAAAGTTAGGACACCCCCACATTTATTCCCACTTAAAATGGTTCAACTCACTCACAGGTATATCACACCAAGTGCACACGATTAGAAGATCGTTACTCAGCATTTTGAATGAGGCTTGCCCTATTTAAACCTCAGACATTTAGTTTGGTGTGCTCCAGACTGTTAAAGTGAGAGTGAGCACCATGGTGAGAGCAAAAGAGCTGTCTGAGGCCTTCAGAAAGAAAATTGTAGCACCTTATGAGTCTGGTAAGGGATTATAAAAGATCCCAAAAGATTTTGAAATGAGCCATTCCACTGTCTGGAAAATAGTCAACAAGTGGAGGGTTTTCAAAACAACTGCCAACATGCCCAGGTCTGGTCGTCCAAGCAAGTTCACTCCGAGAGCAGATCGCAAGATGCTAAAAGAGGTCTCCAAACACCATAACATGTTATCACGGGACCTACAACAGGCTCTGGCTACTGTTGATGTGAAAGTGCATGCCTCTACAATCAGAAAGAGACTGCACAAGTTTAACTTGCATGGGAGGTGTGCAAGGAGAAAAAAACCTTGCTCTCTAAGAAAAACATCAAGGCCAGACTGAAGTTTGCCAGAGAGAATGTAGACAAAGACCAGGACTTCTGGAATAATGTTCTTTGGACAGATGAGTCCAAAATTGAATTATTTGGACACCAGAACAGAGGACATGTTTGGTGTAAACCAAATACAGCATTCCAGGAAAAGAACCTCATACCAACTGTGAAGCATGGAGGTGGAAGTTTCATGGTTTGGGGCTGCTTTGCTGCAGCAGGACCTGGACAGCTCACAATCATAGAATCCACCATGAATTCTACTGTGTATCAGAGGGTGCTTGAGGAACATGTGGGACCATCTGTAAGAAAATTAAAGCTGAAGCGGAACTGGACCCTGCAACACAACAATGACCCAAAACATACCAGTAAATCCACCAAGGACTGGCTGAAAACTAAGAAATGGAGAGTCCTGGAATGGCCGAGTCAAAGCCCAGATCTTAATCCCATTGAGATGCTGTGGGGTGACTTGAAATGGGCTGTACATGTAAGAAACCCCTCAAACATCTCACAGCCGACAGAATTCTGCATTGAGAAGTGGGACAAACTCTTTTCAGACCGATGTCAGAGACTGGTAGATGGTTACAAGAAGTGTTTCACTGCAGTTATTTCAGCCAAAGGGGGTAACACTAGCTATTAGGGGGTAGGGTGTCCTCACTTTTTCCTCAGTTAGAATATGCATTTTTGTTGAATTACATTTACAGAAGATCTTGAAAAGTCTTTTCTTCAGTTTTAATTGTTTAGTCATATTCCTATAATCTCTCAGTATTGTTAAAATTGGGATTAAATATCTATATATCTAAAAATGTTATGAAAATACACAGGCTTTCATAGGGTGTCCTAACTTTTTCACATCACTGTATGTGTACATAACCATGTGTCGTCTAGCTCCCTGTATTAACAGTATATGGTATGTATCTGTATATAACCATGTATTTTCTACTTTTCTGTATCAACAGTATATGGTATGTATCTGTATATAACCATGTGTTGTATACCTTTCTGTATTAACAATACATGGTATGTATCTGTACATAACCATGTGTTGTCTAATTTCCTGTATGAACAGTATATGGTATGTGTGCATGTGTATAACCATGTGTTGTCTATATCCTTGTATTAACAGAATATGTTATATGCTGTATGTACACACTGATAAAACCACACAGTGTCCACTTTCTACTTTGTGTGTGCGCACATAGTATGTAACTATATATTGTCTACCTTCTTATATCAATAACGAATACTCTGTGTGTTTACACGTTATGTATATCCATGTATTGCCTACCTACCATGGAAAAGATAGCTCTAAGGTAGTAGGTGTGTGAATAAAACAACTGTCTGTTCCGCTGACATTCATGTATATTGGAACTCCCCTTATGTTAAAAACGTAGGTTGTACTACAGCTAATTTCTCTTTTATTTTCTTCTAAAACTAAACACAGTTTTATTATACACTATTTCACTGTGTAAATTTTTTTTCTGTGACTGAGTTTATGCAAAAAGCACCAATAAGTCCATGGAATTAGAAATTAAAAACTGACTTTTGATACCAGTAGTGGATAAACAGTCCATTGTGTAGTTTGGGGCTTAATAACAAACAAATAAAACCTTTCAATTTTGTCAAAAGGTAGTTTGATTTATAAGATTGTAGCTTACACTGTGGTTGTTGTTTCTATTTTACAGAGCTTATATTATTATTTGTTCTCATCCTAGCATTGTAACTGAATCTATGTTAAAGATTTTTTATCATATAACTTTGAAAATAATCTTTGCTAGAGTATTTCACATGTAGCTATCATGTAAATATATTTTGAGTTAAAGGGTTTATCTCTGAATTGTATACTCATCATGTATAATGTATACTGTGTATTTAATGTATAATTAATATATACTGTGTGTTTCATGTACACTCATCATGTACAATGTACACTGTGTTTCATGTATAATTAATGTATACCCATCATGTATAATGTATACTGGGTGTTTCAAGTATAATTAATGTATACTGTTTGTAATGTATATTCATCATGTATAATGTACACTGTGTGTTTCATGTATATTCATCATGTATAATGCATACTGGTGTATTTATTATTCTGAAAGATCTCATGTATAGCATTACATTTTAACTGTGGAGAACTTGATAACAACTTGTTATCAAGGCCTTATCTGCACTAGGTATCACAGAAATAGTGTGGTTATCAAGGCCTTATCTGAACTAGATATCACAAAAAATAGTGTGGTTATCAAGGCCTTATCTGAACTAGATATCACAGAAATAGTGTGGTTATCAAGGCCTTATCTGAACTAGATATCACAGAAATATTGTGGTTATCAAGGCCTTATCTGAACTAGATATCACAGAAATAGTGTGGTTATCAAGGCCTTATCTGAACTAAATATCACAGAAATAGTGTGGTTATCAAGGCTTTATCTGAACTAGATATCACAGAAATAGTGTGGTTATCAAGGCTTTATCTGCACTAGATACCACAGAAATAGTGTGGTTATCAAGGCTTTATCTGAACTAGATATCACAGAAATAGTGTGGTTATCAAGGCCTTATCTGAACTAGATATAACAGAAATAGTGTGGTTATCAAGGCTTTATCTGCACTAAATATTACAGAAATAGTGTGGTTATCAAGGCTTTATCTGCACTAGATATCACAGAAATAGTGTGGTTATCAAGGCCTTATCTGAACTAGATATCACAGAAATAGTGTGATTATTAAGGCCTTATCTGAACTAGATATCACAGAAATAGTGTGGTTATCAAGGCTTTATCTGCACTAGATATCACAGAAATAGTGTGGTTATCAAGGCCTTATGTGAACTAGATATCACAGAAATAGTGTGGTTATCAAGGCCTTATGTGAACTAGATATCATAGAAATAGTGTGGTCATCAAGGCCTTATCTGAACTAGATATCACAGAAATAGTGTGGTTATCAAGGTTTTATCTGAACTAGATATCACAGAAATAGTGTGGTTATCAAGGCTTTATCTGCACTAGATACCACAGAAATAGTGTGGTTATCAAGGCTTTATCTGCACTAGATATCACAGAAATAGTGTGGTTATCAAGGCCTTATCTGCACTAGATATCACAAAATAATGTGGTTACCACATCCTTCTTTGCTTCTGCTAATGGTTCTAAGAATTAATGCATTGTATCTTTGTTACAGGATTGTGTTTCTTGTGATGTTTTCAAAAGTTATTCAATTCCTTCCACAATGTATTTGTAAGTCTTATAAAGTTTAAGGTTTCAGATTAACACTAGCTTTTACATAAAAGTAAATTCTTTTGATAAAAAATATATTATACAGAATGTTGTACTTAGGTATATCAAGTATTTTCTACTTCCTTGTAACAGTATTTTTCTTTGTTCTTTTTATGCAGTTTTGTACACTTCTACTTAACACAAATTAAGAAGGTCATTTTATAAATTTTATGCTATATCCTATTATATGCCTATTGCTATGTGTCATTCACCTCAAGGTAATTTCTATTTGTGAGAAAGAAAAGATATACATATTAAGTATTGTTACACAACTGCCTTTTCCATTGGCAGTAAGACAATATCTTGAGATCAACAGTAACACAGGTAGCACTCACATCTCAAACAGTATTATACAATTGCTGATTAACACTTGTAATGCCAACTAGCTCTGAACAAATGTTTTCTATACATTCTTAGAGCAGTTTACAGAAATAACTATCAAGTATAGACACTGATCTTCATCCAGCACAAACATTACAATGTGTGCCAAATTATTGTGCAAGTTTTTTTTAATGAATATCTCAAGGAGTATGTACTTAATTTAAATGACATTGATTTAGATTAATTACCATATTATCATACACAAGTTATGTAAATGTCATTCAAATCCATACACAAATAAGAAAGTTATAGAGGTTTTCTCAAATGTCATGAATTATACAGTGAAAAATCGTTAAGCAAGTTTGTTATGTTGTAGAGTTTGATCGAAACTAATTGTGAATAGACTTTCTAATGGAAAAGATCAACTGAATTTGTAAAAGAACTATTAAAACCTACCTAGTTGATTCCAATGTTAAGTGTATGAGATCTGATAAAGGAAATGTATGGGAGATTTCAAAACACCAACTTTACAACATCAAGTGAGTAACTATAGAGATATTTCAGGAGGCTGAAGGTCCACATGTTGTTAAATGTGTTATAAGCCTGTAATTCAACCACTAATGGGAGCCAGGCATAAAATCCAGTGACTTGCATTGGCTCATTATTATGTAAAACCAATTTTCAAGAAGTTTTGTTTACAGATGAGTGTTATACAACTCTTGATGGGTGAACCTGAAGATGGCTTGAAAAAGGTACTTCAGCCCCATCCAGAAAGAGATGGCAACAAGGAAAGGGAGAAGTAATGTTTTGGGCTGGCATCGTTGGTAATGAGCTTGTGGGTTCATTTAAAGTACTGGATGGTTTAAAAATGACTCAGAAAGGCTATATTACATTTCTTAAGGCCAACTTGGAATCTGGGTTTAAGAGCAAACTTCTGGAATTCAAAGGAAAGGTCATTTTTATATAAGATAATGCACCATCTCATGCTGCTCATGGTACATTGAGTTATCTTTCAAAGTTAGGCTTCAAAACTAACCTGTTATGGAAAGGCCAATCTCAATTCCAGATTTAAGCCAACCTTTGGAGTAACATGAACCTCACAATTTATACTGGTGAAATCATCTGCAAGAGATGTTAAAGTAGAAAAAATTCAAAAACTGGTAATGATAGGATCATCAAAGTAATGTCAAAAAATGGTGGATATCTTCTACTGATTCTTATATATTAAGTGGTTTACAGATTTATTTATTAAAGATTAATTGTATCAGTGTTACTTATTATTATCTCCAATGGCTGTTATTTTTATACTTTAGACTCATTTGTCAGTAACTTAATAATCTGGCATTGTATAATTCATGACATTTTTGAAAACTTCTTATAACTTTATTATTTGTTAGTGGATTTTAATGACAGTTGCATAATATATGTATGATAATATGATAATTAATCTATATAAATTTAATTTAAATCAGACATATTTTTTTAGATATTTATAAAAAAAAATTGGGTAATAATTTGGTGCACGCTGTGTTTTCATTCTGTTTGTGTGAAGAAAGATTATTAATTTGTATCTTTCCATTGTATCTCCTCTTTCTCACAGTCAGAGAATTTAGATTATTCTGTTACACAAACCTTGTACAAAACCTCTTATAACTTTTTATTTTTTGGGTAAATCAGTTATACTTAAGAATACCACATACATACACATATATTAGTTAATATCAATATTTTATTTAAAGTATCATTCTGTCAATGTTAGGAAGTATACATCAAAACTTCCAAGTATGATGGGAAATTGTAATTCAGAGAACATATGTGAAATGAAGAAAAGCCCATCTTTTGAAAGTGCTTGGATCACAGAGTTTTGTGTTAAATTGATTTTACAGAAGACAATATATCATGTTTGTATTAACATTTGCATCCACAATCTCAACACACACACACAGTTGACTTGCTTACATAAGTAATATCAGAAATGTATTTACTTAATTAGATATGTTTTAAACATTCCTGTAAAGGTGATATTTTAAACATTCCTGTAAAGGTGATGTTTTAAATATTCCTGTAAAGGTGATATTTTAAACATTCCTGTAAAGGTGATATTTTCTTCTAAGCTTGTCCAAGGTAACATATTAAAGGACTGTCTTCAGTCTTTGTGCCATGAAATGCTACCATACTTTAGCACAATAAACAACACTGGCACTTCACTTAAAGTGAGCTTTCCTATCACCTGGAGCACAAAATACATGGTTGAAATAAATGAGAATCCACATTATGCTACTTCAGAATACAGTAAAAATCAACCCACAGATTAGACAAATTTCTAAGGATGAAAAAAAAAGTAGAGAGTTTGTATGTATGAACTTAGGTTCACCTTAGTGTTAGTACACTTCCCCATTTAGTAACATAAATCTACTTAACTTTTCTCTATTTTCATGATTAAAGCTTTTATAAGACAACATATGGTTCATGTTGCATGAAACTACAAGAAATTCTGCATGTTCTGTCTGTTCAGCACACTTTAAAATACTTTCAAGTTTTATGATGAACTAGAAGTTAGACACCTGTATTCTGGATACCTTACTCTTGCTGTGTAAGGAAGGTCTCAGGTATTCTGGAGGTAACTCTAATTAGCAACAGTTAAAGTAAAACTATAAACAAAGTCCAACAAACAGGAAATTATATTACCTTCAACTGGTAATATAGGAGCTGGATGATCTAGAGATACTAGAGGGGGATTATTAATTAACATCAAATGGTTAGGATAAACAGAAAATAACATTACCGTCAAGAGGAACTGGAGGATTTAAAAGTACTAGAGGGGGATTATTATATATGTAAAAACAGCTGGTATGGACAGAGAAAGCACTATGTAGAGGAGCAAACAACGTTTCGACCTTCTTCGGTGATCGTCAGGTTCACAAAGAAAGAAAGAGGTAACTGACCAATAGCTGACCACATGTTTGAAGGTGGTTGTGTAATTGAGTGTAGGAATGTAGAGGGCATGCTTAGATGTTTGATTATATTTATTAATATAGCTATAAAGATGTTCCTTTGTATTGGTTTATTTTAGGCTTGAGTTGTATAAGTAAGGCTTCTTTAATTTTGCATTTGTTTATGTTTGTTTCTTTATTTAGCATTTGAGTGTTTTCTATGGTTATGTTGTGTTTATTTGACTTGCAGTGTTCAAAAATGTGTGAAGGTGACTTTTTGTGTTCTCTGAATCTGGTTTCCATTTTTCTACTTGTTTCTAATATAGAAGTTGTGGCAGTTATCACATTGTATTTTATAAATAATGTTGGTGTGATGTTTGTCAGTGTAGTTTTACACAGAATAAACCTTAGTTTTGTGCCTGGTTTTTGAATAAATTTGGTATTAACTGGAATGTCATATTTTGTTACTAGTTTTTGCCAAATGTTGGTTATTTTTCTGCTGATGTCGGGGATATATGGTGTGCAGCAGTGTGTGGTTTCGTGATTTTTTAATTCGTGGGATATATATACATTTGCTAGTTAATTTTGCTTTTTGTCTAGGTGTGTGCTATAATGTTTTCTACGGTTTGTGGAGTAGTTAGTCCAGTATGGGTGATTTTTCGGTGGATTTCTGTTTTGAATTGTGTATCGGTTTCTGTAATTTTGAGGTTAAGATATGATATTTGATTGCTTTCTTCCTGTTCACATGTGAAGTTAATGTTGGGATGTATAGAGTTAACATGATTGAAAAAATTAAGTGTGTGTTCTATGGATGTGAATCCCGCAATCTTGTTGTCTACATATCTGTACCAGTATAGTGGTGGATGTAATGCTGTGTTAATTGCTTGCATTTCAACTTGTGTCATAAAAATAATGGCTAGAACTGGTGATACTGGACTGCCCATGCTTAGGTCGAAATGTTGTTCGCTCCTCTATTAGTGCTTTCTCTATCCATACCAGCCATTTTTACATATATAATTTTCTCTACAAGTGGGTTTTCTCGTCATCACAGAGAAGGGATTATTAATTAACATCAAATGGTTAGGATAAATATAGAATAACATTACCATCAAGAGGAACTGGATGATCTAGAGGTACTAGAGAGGGATTATTAATTAACATCAAATGGTTAGAATAAATAGAGAGTAACATTACCATCAAGAGGAACTGGATGATCTAGAGGTACTAGAGAGGGATTATTAATTAACATCAAATGGTTAGGATAAATATAGAATAACATTACCATCAAGAAGAACTGGATGATCTAGAGGTACTACAGAGGGATTATTAATTAACATCAAATGGTTAGAATAAATAGAGAGTAACATTACCATCAAGAGGAACTGGATGATCTAGAGGTACTAGAGAGGGATTATTAATTAACATCAAATGGTTAGGATAAACAGAGAGTAACATTATCATCAAGAGAAACTGGATGATTTGGAGGTACCAGAGAGGGATTATTAATTAACATCAAATGGTTAGGATAAATAGAGAATAACATTACCTTCAACAGGAACTGGAGGATCTGGAAGTAGTGGATGAAACTGTACATCAATACAAGGTGGAGTGGTTATTACAAGTAGCAAATTGGTCATTCCTACTTTAGCCACAGAGAAAACCCTAAAATTCAAGAAGAAAAAAGTCTTATGGCAAAGAACACATTGGACAAGATATCATAGTTCTACACCAGTGGTTCTCAACTTGCAGCACACCTGGAAAGCCTTAATGATTTTTTTAGGTACATATTATATGGCAAGCATTAAAAGCCTTAGAACAGAAAAATCATGGACAAAGCAAGCGATATTAATGTCATCTGCACACTGACAATACTATCGCTTGCTTTGGCCGAGAGTGTCTTTCTGAGGCTTTTTAATAATTTTGTGGTATAGCAGAAAAATCAAAACCTTTTATTTTTACATATGTTTTCAATGTGATGCTTGTGCCTGCTTCCGAGAGCAAATCAAATTGAAGCAAGGCTCTAATGTAGACAAACAATCTTGCTTATTATCATCGAGTGTAAGAAGCCTCTCTCTCTTTCTGGCTTTAATTTCATTCAATGCTGAAAATCCAATTTCGTAAAACCACAAAAATGCAAATGAAAGCAGAACTTCAACTGCTTTTGAACTAATTGCAGAATATAAATTTTTAATGGAGATCCAAAGCTCTTTTCGGGGAAACAATGACTAATAAAATTCATCGTTTTATAAATCAATGAGCTATTCTTCCTCCTCAGTTGTAAGATTTGTTGTCTCGTTGATTCCGAATGGATAGGTCACCCAGTTACATTCGTTGATAGCAAGTGATGGAAAGTAATGTTTTGGTGCAGACTGTAGTTCGCTCAATGTGTTCAAAATTTGAGGGGCAATTTTCTGCTTTGATGGACATTCGTTAACAGAAGGGTAACAATCAAGAACTCCTTTCAAGATCTTATTTGTCCACAGCGTCACCTTTTCATCAAAGGCCTTCAGTTTGGATGTTCCAGTAATAATATTTTCAGATTGTCCTTGGAGACTTAAGTTCATAGAAATTAATTTGTCAAACAAGTCAGAGAGAAATTGAACCTTCAGTCGCCAGATCTCATCATGAAAAGAAAATTTAAAACCTGCTTCCTCAACCTCCAAGAAAGAAATTACTTCAGTTTTTAGTTGGACAAGACACTTCAACACCTTTCCTTTCGAAAGCCATCGAATTTCAGTGTGATACAGTAGCTTTTTGTAGTCTGAATCCATTGCCTCACAGAGAAGAGAGAAAGGTCAAGATTGAAATTCACTACTTGAATAACTTGATTCATAACAGACTGCACTTCTGTGAATCATGCAGTGAACAATCCTAATGTTTGGATTTTGTTGGCACACCAGAGTGACAACTCCCTTCTTTTTTCCTTGCATTGAAGGACAGCCATCGGTGCAAACGTTGATACAGTTATTCCAATGTAATTTGAAGAGCAAAATGTTTTCATTCACCAACTCAAAAAATGTCTTGGCCTTTCGCTGTACCTTTTAAATCTTTGCAAAATAAGTATTTGTTTACGATTCTTCCATCTTTTATGAATCGAACAAAAGCCAAAACTTGATCTTTTCCACTAACGTCAGTAGATTCATTAACTTGAAGAGACCATATCAGAGACAATTCATCTTCAGGTGCTTTGAAGTGTTCGCAAACTTAATCCTTCAAATCCGACAACAAGTCTACAATTCTGCACAAAATTGTGTCATTGGAGAGTGGAACTTGCTTGCCAACATGCAATAAATCCTTTTCGGCAACTTCATGTAGTTCACAAGCTTCCTTGATTGCGTGCATCTGTTCCAAGCATAGTTTCAACAATGATTGCTAACGCTGGAACAATGACTGATTCGACCTCAGTATGCGCTTTCTTGTGTTTTGCCAACAACTGAGCAACCTTATAACTTGCAATCAATCCTTTTTTGGGCCACTTCATGTAGTTCACAAGCTTCCGTGATTGTTCATGTTGTTGAGCTGCGAGATTCTCAAAGTATTCTTTTGATTTATCCTTCACAGCTGAATGTTTTGTTTCCTAGTGTCTCTTCAGTTTGCTAGGAACATGCGTCTCGTTCGATAAAACTGCATTGCAGAGTAGGCAGAATGGTAATTGAGAATGTTCCGATTCCAAAGCGATAAAACCATATTCGATGTATTAGTTTTTGTACTTTCTTTTGATTCCTTGCTTTTAATTCAACACATTTTCCTTTGCAGCACCAGATTTACTTAAATATTTTTCCATGGATAAATGGTAAAGCTAACTCATACACGATAAGCACGAAGTTCTGCAGTTTATATAAAATTTCTACCTACAGTGTAATAACTGTAGCTTACCTCAGAATGTGAACGTGCTCCAGAAAGCAGTTTGATTGTTTGATGCATCATTTATGACGTACAAAGCTCTTGTTGTGCCACAATTAAACTAACAGTCGAACCGTTGCAGTTGAGAATGAAATTTAAGTATGAACTTCTCTGTGCTCGAGTTCAATGAAAACCATTGAATGTTTTGTAAGGTTTCAGAGTGTCTCTATAGTAGCTTTTATTAACTGATGTGTTCGACTTGCTTGTAAAATCCGAAGAAAGTTGAATGTGTTTCAAAAATACCACGGCACACCTGCAAAAATACCACGGCACACAGAATGAGAATCACTGTTCTAAACAATAAGTATACATCTAAATGTAGAAAACAGTTCACTCTTGAAATAAAAAAATAAATCTCCACACTAGCCTACCCTAAAGAGAGAACATTTTCCAATAGAAGAATAAGGTGATATATATTTATGTTTAATACACTTTAATTATAGCCTTAGAAATGTTTTTATTACCAAATGCAAATTTTTAAAATCTCATTTAATTAAATTTTTCTAATTTGCTGGTACAACACAAAAAAATTAATTAATTCATTGAAGGAAGTGCTGACTAAATACTATGTTAGTAAAGTGAAATACACTTTATTAAACAGCAGTATCAATCAAGAAAAGAAACTAGAAATATTTTCCCTCTGTTAAAGCAATCTTTTAAATAACTAATCTAAAGTTAAATTTTGTAATATGACTTACCGTGAGCAGTTATTAAACTCAATTTCTTCACTTGCTCTTGTGCTGTTGCTACCTAAGTAGTATTTAGTGAGTCTAGTGATGCAGTGTGTTGTGTTATCCTCCTCGTAGAAGAATTCTGGGAAGGATTCACCATGCTGCCACCACAATGAAGATATCAAGCTAGAGAACGAAAAGACTGGCTATGGAGAGTTACGAATCCTTGTTTCATTTAAATAGCTAGATAATGAAGAGTCATACTGATTCAAAGAAAAACACGGAGATAGTTATGTGAGGAAAAAAGTTTTGAATTAAAAACATTTAATTTAAACAGTACCACACTCTGAAGGTAGTTTTAATATAAAATAGTTACCTCATATTAAACTTAAAATAAGTTAACAAAATAGTAACATATCAAACATATTTATTTGTAAAGAAAAAAATTAGCAGCAATCATTAAATAGGGATAAGTGCAAGCTAAAGTTGAATTATTATTAAATTGTCTTTTATTATTCCCTGGAATGTCCATGGTATCCAGAAATCAATAACAAAATTATTTTTTTTTTTAAGAGATATAAGATTCAACCTGTTGACTGCCAAGTATTTTAGCTGTTATAATACAACTCTAATGTTTCTTCATTTTGTAACTTTTTTCGTGACACTATTTTGGATTGAAAGTGAAACAATCTGTAAGTAGGTCAAATGCATTATGGTTCTGACATCTAGTGTTGAAGTTAGGTATTATTGAGAACGAATTAACTCGTCTGTGGCACTGTGTTACCGATAGGCTTGGTAGAGTTCTCTCGTCTATGGCACTGAACAGGTTAAACCTCTTCTTTAGTAGCAAATAGATTTATTAAACTAACAAAATTAATTACATTATGACAAAGGACCAGGAGTTGAACATTTTCAAAGAATAGTGTTAATACATTCATTGAGATGGTCTTCAGATTATTTTATTAGAGAGTTCATGAAGGAGCTACAAGAATATTTTGTATGAACCTCTTAGACATCAGTTGTGGATGAAATAAATTAATTTTTCATAATAACAGTTTTATTTTGCTCTTTTGCAGGATGGTACACAGGGGAATACAGACCATGAAGTTCGCTATTCCAAGAATTTGGCATGAACCCACTAACCACTCAAGCAATTGCAACTTCTGCATGGTGGACTTTTCCAAATGTTGGACTGGCAAGAATGCATCTGCTATCATGTATTCAGATCTTCCATCATTCATCACCCAAGTGCCACACTACCCTGAGCTCCCTGTACCCACTCCACCAGAGAGAAAGCAGCCATCCTCAGAAGAGAGCAGCAAATCAGAAGAAGAGGTAGACATTGAATATCTAGATTACAATTTCAGAGGTGCAGCTGGTTGAGAGAAACCCATACTACCCCAACTAAAAAGACCTCAATGACTTTATCAGACATCTTGGTCTTACAAAGTCAAATGCTGAGTTTTTGACATATAGGCTCAAAGAGAAGGATTTGTTAGATGAAAGTGTGCAAGTCAAAGTCAGAGGAAGTATCACTGACATTTTTCAAGCTTCTTCACTTGTAAAGATGGGCTCTGTTTCTGCTACAATGTTGCTGGTCTGTGTGAGGCAATTGGAATTGCCTGTGATCTGAATGAGTGGCACCTCTTCACTGATAGCTCATCCAGAAACCTCAAAGCTGTGCTGCTCCATAACAGGAATAAGTATCCATCTCTTTCCCCAGCTCATTCAGTGCAGCTCAAAGAGGAATACAACAGCGTCAAGACCTTGCTAGAAGCCTTGAAATATGATGAGTATCGCTGGGAGGTTATTGGAGACTTCAAAATGGTGGCATTCGTGATGGGTCTCCAAGGAGGCTTCACCAAGTTTCCCTGTTATCTTTGTCTTTGAGACAGCAGGAACACTGCAGCACACTACAACAGGAAGCACTGGCCACAATGGTCCAAGTTCTCTGTGGGGAGGCACAATGTCAAGTGTGAGCCACTAGTGGACCTCCAGAAGGTGTTGTTCCCACAACTGCACATAAAATTTGGTCGTATGAGACAATTTGTCACAGCTGTTGATAAGGAGTCTGCAGCCTTCAAGTACCTGTGAGATTTCTTCCCTGAG
Source organism: Tachypleus tridentatus (assembly GCF_004210375.1). NCBI lineage: Eukaryota > Metazoa > Arthropoda > Merostomata > Xiphosura > Limulidae > Tachypleus > Tachypleus tridentatus. The sequence goes on along the minus strand of NW_027467777.1, from coordinate 24,794,445 downwards.
CTGTCTGAGGCAAAGATCAAAGCTGGTGTCTTTGTTGGACCACATATAAAGAAGATCCTGGAGTACACAGAATTCCCCAAGAAGCTCAGTAGGAAAAAAAAAAGCTTGGAGTAACTTTGTCATAGTGGTTTGGGGCTTCTTGGGCAATCACAAGGCCAAAAATTATGTGGAACTGGTTGAGGCTCTGGTGAAGAACTACAGCAAAATGAGCTGCAGGATGTCCCTGAAAGTCCATATCCTTGATGTTCCTCTTGATGGGAGACTATATTTGGGGGCTGATACATGAAAGTGATTTACATTACAGTTGCAAATCTGGAAAACTACTCACTTCTAAACATTTTTGTATAACTTTAGTATAAATACATGTAAATCTTAATTCATATGTTGTTTAATTCAGACCTTAGGTAAATGAAAATGTGCAAATTTGCCCATTTGTACATAAAAGTTAGGTTAATTTCTAAATTTCATTATCCAGATCACAAAACCAAGGTTTGAAGGGCAAAATGGTCATTTTCTGTACTTTTACAACATAAGTAATTAATAAATAACACATACTATCCAGAAACAAAATTTGTGTTACATAGTGCTGTCTATCCCTTATCTAGGGAACTAGTCCATCCAAAAATAATTACACAATTATAACATACAAAGAAATATTTTATAAAGTATGTCTAATTCCTGATATGCAACCTGAATTCTAGCTTACACAAAATAACTATACATTAATTCCAGGCACTAAAATGTTTTATAAAATATGCCTAATTCAAGATAATTAACCTGAAGTCCTAGTTTACACAAAATAACTATACAGTTATTAAAGATATGTAATTTAAAGTTCTTGTTTACACAAAGTAACTATATAGTTATACCAGGCACTAAAATGTTTTATAAAGTATGTCTAATTCGAGATAATTACCTGAAGTCCTAGTTTACACAAAATAACTATAAAACAACACAAAATAACAGATACCCGACAGAAATTGTTTGTACCTCTTTTTCTGGAGTAGTTTTTTGCTCATAACTTAAAAAGTATCACAAGTAGGCTAATAGAAGTATAATATATTATTAATATTATACTAACACACATCTACATAAATTTTTATGTAAATTAAACAACAAATAAACTGTTTATAAACAAATAACCAAATATAGGAGGAGCAGAAAGTATTTGTACAGTTCAGTGTGTTAGTATAATATATTATTAATATCATACTAACACACATCTACATAAATTTTTATGTAAATTAAACGACAAATAAACTGTTTATAAACAAATAACCAAAAATAGGAGGAGCAGAAAGTGTTTGTACAGTTTAGAACATGTGAAAAAACTGATATTCCCATAAATATTTTGTTTACTTTGGCAAATAAACTACATTATACCATTCCAGAACTAGACACTGGGTTCATAATTATTGGAATTTAGCCAGCAAAAAATGTACTTCCGGGAATTTAGCACCGTCTCTGTCATATCTGTTTGGTCATCATGGCAAACAGAAAACAACTGTCCAGTGATTTAAAAAAACAAATTATTGTAAAATACAAGTTTCATGTGTCTCTTTTCGGTATTACTACACAACTTAATGTGCCAAAATCTACTGTTCAAAGCATAACTGCCAAGTTTAAGCTTACAGGATCAACTGCAAACCTCCCTTGCTTAGAACGCCCCATCAAAATTCCAGAGAGAACCAAGAGGAAGGTTCTCAGAGAAGTTAGTAGGAACTCTTGTTTAACACGAAACGACATACAGAAACTGGTTAATGGAAACTGGGGTTGAAGTAAGAACCTCTACAGTTACGAACATATTACGCTCTTCTGGGTTCAAAGCATGCCTTTCTCGTAGAACTCCATATTTAAAGCCGGTTCATTTAGAAGCACAATTGTGGTATGCAAGAAAGTATGTAGATATACCTTTTACCTATTGGAAGAGTATTCTCTTGTCAGACGAGACTAAAATCGAGCTTTCCGGCCACAATGATGTTTGCTATATTTCCCGTAAGAAGGGGGGACGAAATCTTCCAAAGAACATCGTCCCTACAGTTAAACATGGAGGTGGATCAATCATGCTATGGGGTTCCTTCAGCTCTTCTGGTGTAGGCAGCCTTCGCTGCATCAATATAATCATGAAAAAAGAAGAGTACGTTGATATATTAGGCACTTATATCAAAAATGATGCTCGGAACTTGCAGCTTGGGCGTTGTTGGATCTTCCAGCATGACAATGACCCTAAGCACACATCAAAATATGTGCAATCATGGTTGCAGAGGAACCATATAAGTGTTCTGGAGTGGCCATTGCAGTCACCCGATCTCGACTCAATTGAAAACGTTTGGCATGAGTTGAAGATCAGGGTTCATCAGAGTCATCTGAAAAATGTGCAAGAGTTGGAGGCCTTCTTTAAAGAAGAATGGAAAAAAATAACAGTCAAGTACTGTCAAACGATCATGTAGGGCCATAAGGAGAGATTGCGCCAAGAGATTCACTTGAAAGGCAACACAACTGACCATTAAAGTATGAGCACGAACACTTTCTGCCCTTCATATGTTTGGTTATTTGTTTATAAACAGTTTATATGTCATTCAATTTACATAAAAATTTATGTAGATGTGTGTTAGTATGATATGTATAATATACTATACTTTCATTATCTAATCATGATACTTTTTAAGTTATGAGGAAAAAACTACTTACGATGCAGGGGTATGAACATTTTCTATCGTAACCGTATTCCAAATATGTGATCTAAAGTTCTAGTTTACACAAAGTAACTATATAGTTATAACAGGCACTAAAATGTTTTATAAAGTATGTCTAATTTGAGATAATTAACCTGAATTCCTAGTTTACAGAAAATAACTGTACAGTTATTCCAGACACTGAAATTTTTTATAAAGATGTCTAGTTCAAGATAACTAATCTAAAGTCCTAGTTTACATAAAATAACTATAGTTATTCCAGATACTGAAATATTTTATAAAGTAGACGTTTAATTCCAGATAATTAATCTAAAGTCCTACTTTACATAAAATAATGATACAGTTATTCCAGATATGTAATCTAAAGTCCTAGTTTACACAAAATAACTATACAGTTATTCCAGATATGTAGCCTAAAGTTTACACAAAATAACCACATAGTTATTTCAGACACTGAAACATTTTATAAAATAATGTATAATTCCAGATAATTAATCTAAAGTCCTAGTTTACACAAAATAACTACATAGTTATTCCAGACACTAAAACATTTTATAAAGTAGTTATCTAATTCCAGACATGTAATCTAAAGTTCTAGTTTAAACAACGTAACTATATAGTTATTCAAGACACTGTAATATTTCATGAAGTAGATGTGTAATTCAAGATAATTAATTCAAAGTCCTAGTTTACACAAGATAACTATACAGTTATTCCAGACACTGAAATATCTTATAAAGTAGATGTCTGATTTGAGATAATTAATCTAAAGTCCCAGTTTACACAAAATAACTATATAGTTATTCCAGACACTAAAACATTTTATGAGGTAGATGTCCAATTGAGGATAATTTATCTAAAGTCCTAGTTTACATAAAATAATTATAGTTATTCCAGATACTGAAATATTTTACAAAGTATGTCTCATTCCAGATACATAATCTTAATATTTAACTATATTAAAAATAAAAGTGTTATATATTGTTACTTAACATTTAACAATGTTAAAGATAAGTGTTTCATCTTGTTACTTAACATTTAACAACTGCATTAAAGATAAAAGTGTTACATATTGTTATTTAAGATTTAACTATGTTAAAGATAAAAGCATTACATCTTGTTATTTAACATTCAGCTACAGTAAAGATAAAAGTGTTACATATTGTTACTTAACATTTTAGCTACATTAAAGATGGAAGGTAACATGTGTTACAAAGAAAGGTTTGTTATAGATTTACAAACCAATCTGATGTTTTATATGTTTATGTATATAATAATGTGTTGAAACTTTCATTTGTGTATTATTCTATTGATGCACTTTCAGAAGACAGAAAGCTATACTGTGTGACCAGTGCCATCCACACACATAATGATACAAATAGACATGCAGACAAATGTAACATACCTATAAAGCCAAATCCTGGCTTGATACCTTGAAGGTGAAAACAAGAAATATTAAAACCCAAACAACTACAATTTCAGCTTCACAAAAGATACAAATCTTTTGACTACTAGCATATAAAAATCAATTAATAATTTAAATAAGTTCATAAAACAGTGTCACAATAAGATACACTTAAGTCTTCTGTCAGAATTTTGATATATTCAACATATTTAATCATGGCTTAAATATCTCTCCCATGAACTTATACAGTCATATGCTACTTTTAAATTGCTTAAACACAGTTTCCAGAATACTTTTTATTTTGTATTTGTCAAAAAAGACAGAAAAAGAAAAAACACTAAAAGTTACAACAACAGAAATTATACTAACACCATTTATGTGTGTGTGTGTAATAAATCACAAGGATATTATACTAAACAGACACAGTTGTACTTTGTAAATGACATATTTTAATTTGTTCATCCTAATTAACACCCAAGACATTTTAACATAATTACTGGAATATTCCACCAAACAATCCTACTCACCATGCTGAGAGGTCAAAGATCCAAATGACACTCAACAAACTTCCAAATGATGACCCCTACAACACAATAAAGTGATATACATGTTATATACTTGGTTATAAAATACATTTTATACACTTGGTTATAATGTTTTCATATCACAAATATTTATAGAACCCAAATCCTATTGTCACGGATTTTCTACAGTTTTCTTTCTCTCTACTTTTACATTTTAATTCTACACTTTCTGCATGACAAGCTAGTAACAATACTGGAATAATTCTCACATTAGTATTACATTTAACTATGATGATAACATTCTATTAACTCCCTCATTATGGGCTCAGTTCTACGGACCAACCTCATATCTATTTTGTGTTTATAGTTTTCACACTGTAACTTTTAATATAGTAAGCAGATTTTCACAAACTTTTGCAGAACAAAGCTTTCATGCAGAAAATATGAGATCCTTGAAGTAATAATTTTTTGTACATTTTTTTCATTTCAAATGTTGACTATCCAACTTGCAACATAACTTTGAATTTAAGATTAAAAATATTTCCACACATCAAAAAAATTTCCAAATTTCATATGCAAAAAAATTTATAATAACTTCAACATAATAATCAAAATTTTTTTAATAATACTTATATTTTATCTATGATTTTCACTGTTTTATCTCTGTATGGGTCTGGTTAATTTGATCAACATCACATAAAATATAAGTTATGCTTTCTTTGTTCTATAATGATTACAAATTATAGCAAGAAACCATAAATGTTTAGTCTAAAAACTTAAGTATCATAACACTATACATTTACATATATTTACTATTTTACGGAACTTTCAATCATGTTTAACAAACACTACAAAAGTTGTAATGACGTGATGCATGTGCACTTATGCTAATATATCCAATGGTATAAATGTGGTCTTTACAGAACAACCTGTCTTAACTTTGTTCTATGGAACCAGTGTTTTGTAAAATAGTCACAGTTTGCTGTAATACATTAGAACTATTTATTATTAAGTTTCAGTTATTTTTCTCAAAACATAGAACAGTAAACAAAGAAATACATTACACAGTTTTTCTTTTACTTACACACTTTGTACTTGTTTTTTTACTGTAATTTACTGTCAAATTTAGCAAGTTGGGGGGATGTTAAATAATTTTTTTACACTTGCATTTTGAAATAACAAAATATTAAAATTGCTCTATAAATACTGCAGAATTCCACTGTAATTTACCAGGTTTACTAAACAAACCGTGAAACAAAATATAATTTTTTGGACAACAGTTTCACTTACCAGCTCCTTTTGAGATTTGAGACAAAGACAATATTTTCACTTTTTGTTATAACATTAACAAATACCAGTAAAATAGATGCAAGTCAAATGCATAACTGAAACAAAAAATTCAAAAATGAAAGGAAAACGATTCCTCCATCTTCTTCATGTGGATGTAAACTCACCAAAGGCATGTGTCTAAACCCACGATTAACCTTCTGATCTTTAGGACACCTTGCTTCGTAGTTGAACTCATCAATACTTAAAATGTAAACAAGAAATTTAGCTTCAATACAAAAAGGTCATGACAGTAGATATTAGTGAATAACAACCAGACAAACAATAGATGATAATATATATACCATGAAATTAGAATCAGACACAGGACTAATGATAATATATTTGAAAGAACTATATAACACAAAATAATAATAATATATACTACAGAATAACAATCAGACACAGAACTAATGATAATATATACAACAGAATAACACCTGGACACAGAAATAATGATAATATATTTCACAAAAATATACAACACAAACCTAATGATAATATATACTACAGAATAACAATCAGACAGAGAACTAAGGATAATATATACTCCAGAATAAGAATCAGACACAGAACTATTGATAACACTATGTAACAAATTTTTTACTTTTTCTTGTTCCTAGGCAAAAAGTGTTATTTCCCAATTGCTTATGCCTAAAGTAAATGGAAAAGACCTATTTTTCTCTTCAAACTTTATTTTTGTGACCTGGGTAATGAACGCTTCAAATTTACCCATTTTCCAAGTCATTCCAGGTAGATTTAGTGATGAGTAGCTAATAGAGAATTTTCTCAGACTTACAAGAATTTTCAAGAACTTTCCATAGTAATATATATACAGGGGCTCACCACTCACAATTTCAGTTTAGTTCTAGCTGCCTAAGTGAACACATAGACCCCTCTGATTTTATCAGAGATTTCATCTAGAAGCTGCAAGAATTCTTCAGATGCATTCTGATATGTATGTGGACATTTTATCAAGACTAGAGAAAAACAGTACTCTGTGGCAATATCTGCTAAAATGCGTGAAGCCTATAAGGCATATTTTAGCATGCCTGTCTGGGATCAAGATAAATCCTGGGCAACTCATTTTACTTGCAAGCACTGTAAAATACTCTAGAAGGTAAAATGGACAATTTTTGTTTGCTTGAAGAGTAAGATTTTATAGTATACAAATTTTAGACCTTTTAAAATTTCGATATCTTTTGGTGCACCTCAAAGAGGAATACGACAGCATCAAGACCTTGCTAGAAGTCTTGAAGTATGATGAGTATGGCTGGGAGGTTATCGGAGACTTCAAAATGGTGGCATTTCTGACGGGTCTCCAAGGAGGCTTTACCAAGTTTCCCTGTTATCTTTGTGTTGGGGAAAGCAGGGACACCTCAGCTCACTACAACAAGAAGCACTGGCCACAATGGAACGAGTTCTCTGTGGGAAGGCACAATGTCAAGTGTGGGCCACTAGTGGACCTCCAGAAGGTGTTGTTCCCACAACTGCACACAAAATTGGGTCTTATGAAACAATTTGTCACAGCTCTTGATAAGGAGTCTGCAACTATGGCAAAATGGGCTGCAGAATGTCTCTAAAAGTCCATATCCTTGATACTCATCTTGATAAGTTCAAGGGGAACATGGGAGCATATTCAGAGGAGCAAGGTGAGTGCTTCCTCCAAGATATACTGGACTTTGAATGCCGCTACGCTACCAAGGAGCGTATAATGAAAACATGATGGGAGACTATATTTGGGGCTGATACGTGAAAGTGATTTATATTACAGTCGCAAATCTTGAAAAACTATTAACTTCTAAACATTTTTGTATAACTTTAGTATAAATACATGTAAATCTTGATTCATATGTTGTTTTATTCAGACCTCATGTAAATGAAAATGTGCAAATTTGCCTGTTTTTACATAGAAAATAGGTTAATTTCTAAATTTCATTATCCAGGTCACAAAACAAAGTTTGAAGGGAATAATGACCATTTACTGTACTTTTACAACTTAAGCAATTAAGAAATAACACATACTATCCAGGAACAAAATTTGTGTTACATAGTGTAATATATACTATAGAATAACAACTAAACATAGAACAAATGACAATTTATTTCACAGATCTATATTCAAGAATAGAAATGTTTAATGTCATTACTGATCTTACCCTATAACACAAAGTTTCAGTTTTTATATAAAATCCAGAACCACTATGTAATAAATGCAAATAAAACATGCTTATTACAATATAGTTTGACTAAACTGATATATTTTTAATGTTGTGAACATTTCATTGTGATAAGGTTTGTAATATTGTTTCATTGCAATGTTTGTTTACGAACTATTAACAAGAAGTTAGAGTTAAGTTTACAAAAAAGGTGGGAGCTAGTCAAAACAAGTTTTAGCTAAGTTTATCAAAAACCTAGGAACTAGTCAAAAAAGTTTGAAGTACATTTACAAACAAAGTTAGGAACTAGTCAAAATAAGTTTTAGCTAACTTTACACATAAAACTGGGAACTATTAAAATAAGTTTAAGTTTACAAAAACAAGCTAGAAACTAGTCAAAATAAGTTTTAGCTAAGTTTATCAAACACCTAGGAACTAGTCAAAAAAGTCTGAGGTATGTTTACAAACAAAGTTAGAAACTAGTCAAAATAAGTTTTAGCTAACTTTAGAAATAAAACTCGGAACTAATCAAAATATCTTTCAGTTATGTTTACAAATAAAAAAACTAGGGACTAGTAAAATAAGTTTAACTTTACAAAAACAAGCTAGGAACTGGTCAAAACAAGTTTTAGTTAAGTTTAAAAACAGAAGATACAAACTAGTTAAAAAAGTTTGAGAGAAATTTGTTTTGTTTTTAAATTTTGTGCAAAGCTGCACAAGGGCTATCTATGCTAGTTGTCCCAAGTTTAGCAGTATAAGACTAGAGGGAAGACAGCTAGTCATCACCACCCACTACCAACTCTTGGCTACTCTTTTACAAACAAATAGTGGGATTGACTGTTACATAAGTTTAAAAAGGAAAGATAGAAAGTAGTCAAAAAAGTTTAGCTAATTTTAAAAAAAAAGTTAATAATTAGTTTGAGTCAACTTTTCCGTTATAGGTTCAGTATAATATACATGAATTTGTCTATGTATTTACACCATAACCTGTGATACAGTATGTGTATTTTTACAAAATTTGGTCGACTTTTAGTAAATATTCCAAGTATTTGGTGTATAAAAATTAGATTTTTTAACGAAATATCTTCACTCAAGATTTCTTTATGAAAACAGTCTTTTTCATTACTAGTCTGAGTGACTTCATGTAATGATTAATGTCCTTGAAACTGAAGATTGATAGAATGTGGTAGCCTTTTCACAGATTAAAATTACTCTGGGAACATTCTAAGCTGTTGATTGGTTATTCACACGTCATATGTTGAAGTAATTGTATATAAGGAATCATTTCCATAAATGGAAGGAGATGAATGGAGCCACTGTGTTTGATTCAGTACATATCTCAGCAAACTAAAAAGATATGTGGTTCTTATTTTATATTATAGTTTGATAATATTGATAATTTGAGTTCCTAATTTGTATGAAACTGTAGATGTAGTATTTTGACATTATAAACATCTAACAGTGATGTATTTAACAAACCATGAGACTTATTAAAAATCTATATTCAGATGTGTTCATTTAATATTTACTTCTAAATTAAGAAATTAATTAATATATAATATTAAAGTTTGAATTATAATACACAATTTGATTCCCAACTTATTAACATGAATTAATAAAATAGTAGTTCAATCAGATTTTTAATGCAAGTCAACAAATGTGACGACATAGCCTTCGACCATGACCTGTAGCAAAAGAGTTAAGTCTACAAACAAAAGTTAGGAACTAGTGGAAACAAGTTTCAGTTAAGATTACAAACAAAAGCTAGGTACTAGTCAATATACGTTTAGGTTTACAAACAAAAGTTAGGAACTAGTGGAAATAAGTTTCAGTTAAGATTACAAACAAAAGCTAGGAACTGGTCAATATACATTTATGTTTACAAACAAAAGTTAGGAACTAGTGGAAACAAGTTTCAGTTAAGTTCACAAACAAAAGCTAGGTACTAGTTAATATACGTTTAGGTTTACAAACAAAAGTTAGGAACTAGTGGAAATAAGTTTCAGTTAAGATTACAAACAAAAGCTAGGAACTGGTCAATATACGTTTATGTTTACAAACAAAAGTTAGAAACTAGTGGAAACAAGTTTCAGTTAAGATTACAAACAAAAGCTAGGAACTAGTGGAAACAAGTTTCTGTTAAGTTTACAAACAAAAGCTAGGAACTACTCAATATATGTTTATGTTTACAAACAAAAGTTAGGAACTAGTGGAAACAAGTTTCAGTTAAGATTACAAACAAAAGCTAGGAACTGATCAATATATGTTTATGTTTACAAACAAAAGTTAGGAACTAGTGGAAACAAGTTTCAGTTCAGATTACAAACAAAAGCTACGAACTAGTGGAAACAAGTTTCAGTTAAGTTCACAAACAAAAGCTAGGAACTAGTGGAAACAAGTTTCAGTTAAGATTACAATCAAAAGCTAGGAACGAGTCAATATACGTTTAGGTTTACAAACAAAAGTTAGGAACTAGTGGAAATAAGTTTCAGTTAAGATTACAAACAAAAGCTAGGAACTGGTCAATATACGTTTATGTTTACAAACAAAAGTTAGGAACTAGTGGAAACAAGTTTCAGTTAAGATTACAAACAAAAGCTAGGAACTAGTGGAAACAAGTTTCAGTTAAGTTCACAAACAAAAGCTAGGAACTAGTCAATATATGTTTATGTTTAGAAACAAAAGTTAGGAACTAGTGGAAATAAGTTTCAGTTAAGATTACAAACAAAAGCTAGGAACGAGTCAATATACGTTTAGGTTTACAAACAAAAGTTAGGAACTAGTGGAAACAAGTTTCAGTTAAGATTACAAACAAAAGCTAGGAACTGATCAATATATGTTTATGTTTACAAACAAAAGTTAGGAACTAGTGGAAACAAGTTTCAGTTCAGATTACAAACAAAAGCTACAAACTAGTGGAAACAAGTTTCAGTTAAGTTCACAAACAAAAGCTAGGAACTAGTGGAAACAAGTTTCAGTTAATATTACAATCAAAAGCTAGGAACGAGTCAATATACGTTTAGGTTTACAAACAAAAGTTAGGAACTAGTGGAAATAAGTTTCAGTTAAGATTACAAACAAAAGCTAGGAACTAGTGGAAACAAGTTTCAGTTAAGTTCACAAACAAAAGCTAGGAACTAGTCAATATATGTTAATGTTTACAAACAAAAGTTAGGAACTAGTGGAAATAAGTTTCAGTTAAGATTACAAACAAAAGCTAGGAACGAGTCAATATACGTTTAGGTTTACAAACAAAAGTTAGGAACTAGTGGAAATAAGTTTCAGTTAAGATTACAAACAAAAGCTAGGAACTGGTCAATATACGTTTTTGTTTACAAACAAAAGTTAGGAACTAGTGGAAACAAGTTTCAGTTAAGATTACAAACAAAAGCTAGGAACTGGTCAATATACATTTATGTTTACAAACAAAAGTTAGGAACTAGTGGAAACAAGTTTCAGTTAAGTTCACAAACAAAAGCTAGGAACTAGTGGAAACAGGTTTCAGTTCAGATTACAAACAAAAGCTAGGAAATAGTGGAAACGAGTTGCAGTTAAGTTCACAAACAAAAGCTAAGAACTAGTGGAAACAAGTTTCAGTTAAGTTCACAAACAAAAGCTAAGAACTAGTGGAAACAAGTTTCAGTTAAGTTCACAAACAAAAGCTAAGAACTAGTGGAAACAAGTTTCAGTTAAGTTCACAAACAAAAGCTAGGAACTGGTCAATATACGTTTATGTTTACAAACAAAAGTTAGGAACTAGTGGAAACAGGTTTCAATTAAGATTACAAACACAAGCCATGAACTAGTGGAAACAGGTTTCAGTTAAGATTACAAACAGAAACCAGGAACTAGTGGAAACAGGTTTCATTTAAGATTACAAACACAAACCAGGAACTAGTGGAAACAGGTTTCAGTTAAGATTATAAACACAAACCAGGAACTAGTGGAAACAGGTTTCAGTTAAGATTACAAACACAAACCAGGAACTAGTCAATATAGGTTTATGTTTACAAACAAAAGTTAGGAAATAGTTAACAAGTCTTTATCAACAGTTGAGATATAACACCTAGAAATTAGGTACCAGCAATTGGTGTAAACTGTTAATAAACAACATATGTGAAACGTGTTTCTTGTACTTTGTTCTGGTGTCTTAAAAGGATCACTTGTTATTTGTTTATAGTATGTACCATCAAATTTACAGCTAAAGTTGTATGATTCTAAAATGTGCTAGTTTTATTAAATTATAATACTTTGTTACCTCTGATATACACCCTTCATGTGTAGTTCTGTCATGAGGTGAGGATCATGGGAACCAAAAAAGAGTCCTATCTGTTAAAGAAACCATGAAAGTTCATGTGATATATACCATGTGGTATATATGGATGAAATAACAATAAGTGAGAAGAAAAGATAAAGACAGTTAAAACATATATAAAGAAAGTTACAGCAAATGTCTGAAGTATGTCATGTTTAGGTACCTGTATTGTGTCATGACAACAAGTGTTTCAAGTGTGTCATCTCTAGGTGCCTGTATTATGTCATGACTACAAGTGTTTCAAGTGTGTCATCTCTAGGTGCCTGTATTATGTCATGACTACAAGTGTTTGAAGTATGTAATGTCTAGGTGTCTGTATTATGTCATGACTACAAGTGTCTGAAGTATGTCATGTTTAGGTACCTGTATTGTGTCATGACTACAAGTGTTTCAAGTGTGTCATCTCTAGATGCCTGTATTATGTCATGACTACAAGTGTCTGAAGTATGTCATCTCTAGTTGCCTGTATTATGTCATGACTACAAGTGTTTGAAGTGTATCATCTCTAGGTGTCTGTATTATGTCATCACTCTAAGTGTTTGAAGTATGTAATGTCTAGGTGCCTGTATTATGTCATCACTCTAAGTGTCTGAAGTATGTCATCTCTAGGTGCCTGTATTATGTCATCACTCTAAGTGTCTGAAGTATGTCATCTCTAGGTACCTGTATTATGTCATGACTACAAGTGTTTCAAGTGTGTCATCTCTAGGTGCCTGAATTATGTCATGACTACAAGTGTTTCAAGTGTGTTATCTCTAGGTGCCTGTATTATGTCAACTCCAAGTGTTTGAAGTATGTAATGTCTAGGTGTCTGTATTATGTCATAACTACAAGTGTTTCAAGTGTATCATCTCTAGGTGCCTGTATTATGTCATAACTACAAGTGTTTCAAGTGTATCATCTCTAGGTGCCTGTATTATGTCATAACTACAAGTGTTTCAAGTGTATCATCTCTAGGTGCCTGTATTATGTCATGACTAAAAGTGTTTCAAGTGTGTCATCTCTAGGTGCCTGTATTATGTCATGACTACAAGTGTTCACAAGTATGTAATGTCTAGGTGTCTGTATTATGTCATGACTACAAGTGTTTGAAGTGTGTCATCTCTAGGTGCTCAACTGTATTATGTCATGACTACAAGTGTTTCAAGTGTGTCATCTCTAGGTGCCTGTATTATGTCATGACTACAAGTGTTTCAAGTGTGTCATCTCTAGGTGCCTGTATTATGTCATGACTACAAGTGTTTCAAGTGTGTCATCTCTAGGTGCCTGTATTATGTCATGACTACAAGTGTTTGAAGTGTGTAATGTCTAGGTGCCTGTATTATGTCGACTCCAAGTGTTTGAAGTATGTAATGTCTAGGTGTCTGTATTATGTCGACTCCAAGTGTTTGAAGTATGTAATGTCTAGGTGTCTGTATTATGTCGACTCTAAGTGTCTGAAGTATGTCATCTCTAGGTGCCTGTATTATGTCATGACTACAAGTTTCTGAAGTATGTCATGTCTATGTGTTCGAATTATGTCATGACTCCAAGTGCTTCAAGTGTGTAACGCTCAGGTGTTTGTATTACATCATGACTCCAAGTATGTGAAGTGTGTCATGTCTTTATGTGATGAATTATAAATATAACACTTCTTTACATAGCACTAAATTACAACCTACCAAATTATAGAAGTCATGTGTTATGAATTTGTCCTTGTATCAAGTTTCCTGCAATGTAATTAATTTTTCATCAAAACAATAAATATACTCTAGAATTGTTCACTGGTACATTGTAACTGTCAAAGTTTAGATACTGAACAAGAACAATAAATATACTATAGAATTGTTCACTGGTACATTGTAACTGTCAAAGTTTAGATACTGAACAAGAACAATAAATATACTCTAGAATTGTTCACTGGTACATTGTAACTGTCAAAGTTTAGATTGTAACTGAACAAGAACAGAACAAGAACAATAAATATACTCTAAATATATACTCTAGAATTGTTCACTGGTACATTGTAACTGTCAAAGTTTAGATACCGAACAAGAACAATAAATATACACTAGAATTGTTCACTGGTACATTGTAACTGTCAAAGTTTATATACTGAACAAGAACAATAAATATACACTAGAATTCTTCACTGGTACATTGTAACTATCAAAGATTAATTATATTTATAGTCACTCTGATTCAAAGTTATAGATGTACTCAATAGCACAGACTCATCAAGTCCAAGTTATATGTACATGTGCTTACAAAGGTTAAGTCAAGCTGTTAATAAAAACTCACCAAGTCCAAGTTGTTATTCTGGTTAGTGGCCACAATGAAAGCTGCATCATCCAATAAATAGCATAATGCAATGTCCTACAATATAGAATATTCACTCTTAATTAGTACTATATGTAAAGACAGCATACCAATAACTAGTTATACTCTGCCATGATGTTATTTGTATATATTTTATCTAGGGTATATATATATATGGGATAAATTACCAGTAACAACTAAAGTTTTAAGCTATTTTTATCTAACTTCATCACCATAAACAAAGAATAATTTTCACAAATCAGTATCTGCAAGTCAATTAAACATTTAATTTCTTCAAGGAATAGAACAGACAGATAACAATTACTGGTACAAAACACTATGAAAATAAATATATTTTATGTACTTCTACTAGCACACAGCTATTGACCTGCATAAGACAGGTATTTTAAAATTATTTTAGAGACTTATATGATCTTCAAGTTTCTATAATTTTTTCAAAGCCTTCTGTAAAGAGAGTTTGGTTACTTTTATCACTATGCTTATCTTTATCACTTAGCTTTATCAAAGTATGAAAAAAGTGATACTTACTGTTTTATTATAACAAATTGAGTCAATCTCTTCTGATAAAAAAAATGTTTCAAGTAACAGAGTGGCACTGATGTTCATACCTACAACTGAAAATAATTTTATAGTTATATACTTAATAGAACGTTTAACTATGACTTCTACAGCAAACTATAGTGGTACACATCTAGCAACCTACGAGGTCTGTTCAAAAATATATGGACTGATGTCATAAAACAAAATGTACTTTATTTAGAAGTTACAGGTCTGGGCCCCTTTAAAGTACTCTCCTCCCCAACGCACACACTTATCCCAACGGTGTTTCCACTTGTTGAAACAGTCCTGGTACTCTTCTTTTGTAATGTCCTCCAGCTCCTTCGTCGCATTTGCCTTAATCTCAGGAATCGTCTCAAATCTTCTTCCTTTCAAGGGTCTTTTGAGTTTGGAGAACAAGAAAAATCGCAAGGAGCAAGGTAATGGTGAGTATGGGGGTGGGGAAGAACAGTGATCAAGCGTTTGGCCAAAAACTCATGAGTTCTGAGGGCTGAATTTCGCAGCAAAGCGGTGCATCTTCAATTTTTCGGTCAAAATCTTGTAACAAGATCCAAATGATATCCCACACTCTTCAGCAAGCTCCTGACAGTCAGATGTCAATTTGCCCACACCAGGGTGTTGATTTTGTTGACGTGTGGGTCGCCAGTTGACGTGGAAGGACGTCCAGGACGCCATCATCTTCAATGGACTGTCGACCATCCTTAAAACGTTCATGCCACTTGAAACATGCAGTACGCTTCATAGCAACATCACCGTAAGCCGTGTTAAGCATAGCAAAAGTTTCAGTCGCAGATTTTCCAAGTTTAACACAAAATTTCACAGCAAGTCGTTGCTCCTTCAGGTCATTCATTCTGAAATCCGCCAAACGAAAAAATCGCACTTCACTTAAAACCGCGTAGCTAATACACAAATGAAGATATCTGCAATTGGGAAATGACATCGTAATCAGCTGATCTGTGCAAACCTAGCGACACCAAGCGGATTTCCCTGGAACCAACTGGAGCCGCGCAATTCAAACAGTCCGCGTATTTTTTGAACAGCCCTCGTATTATCAGCAAAAGTATGCAATTTACTAAACGTGATAGCTTCAATTTTAATATTAAATGTTCTATTATCAACAAAAGTATGTTACTTACTATACACGACAGCTTCAATTTTAACACCAAAGGACTCATTATCAATAGAAGCATCTTATTTACTACAAACATCAGCTTGAATTTTAATAAGAAACCTACTATCAAATTATAATGTTACAACGATATCTTAGTTCTGAATTTGAGTAGAGATTTTTATGTTTTCCACAAAATACCGATTAAGTGGAAAGGCACTTTCATCTTTGAAAATACTGTTTGTAATAACTGGTTGTTGGTTACAGCTAAAAATATTTACCTGCTTCTAAATCAAAGAAGGACAAAAAGGTAATGTTAGATAAATATCTTAAACTTACCTCCTGGAGTGTACTTCCCTTTACCATCTGTTACGGTAAAAGCTCTTACTACAGTGATCACAGTGTCATTACTGACATCAAACACCCTCACTGTAATACAAAAAGATGTACACAGAACATTCTTAATAAATATCTTTTATCTCTTGACTGTGTGTTATAAAAATGTACACAGAATATTCTTAATAAATATCTTTTATCTCTTGACTCTGTAATACAAAAAGATGTACACAGAATATTCTTAATAAATATCTTTTATCTCTTGACTGTGTATTATAAAAATGTACACAGAATATTCTTAATAAATATCTTTTATCTGTTGATTGTGTATTATAAAAATGTACACAAAATATTCTAAATAAATATCTTTTATCTGTTGATTATGTATTATAAAAATGTACACAGAATATTCTTAATAAATATCTTTTATCTCTTGACTGTGTATTATAAAAATGTACACAGAATATTCTTAATAAATATCTTTTATCTGTTGATTGTGTATTATAAAAATGTACACAAAATATTCTAAATAAATATCTTTTATTTCTTGACTGTGTATTATAAAAATGTACACAGAATATTCTTAATAAATATCTTTTATCTGTTGATTGTGTGTTATAAAAATGTATACAGAATATTCTTAATAAATATCTTTTATCTCTTGACTGTGTATTATAAAAATATACACAAAATATTCTTAATAAATATTTTTTATCACTTGATTGCGTATTATTTAGGAGTGATAATTTTACATGTTCTAAGTCTAGTACTGTAATAGC
Organism: Tachypleus tridentatus; assembly: GCF_004210375.1. Classification (NCBI taxonomy): domain Eukaryota; kingdom Metazoa; phylum Arthropoda; class Merostomata; order Xiphosura; family Limulidae; genus Tachypleus; species Tachypleus tridentatus. Next base: position 24,776,920 of record NW_027467777.1, on the reverse strand, counting down.
AACTGATACATTTATTGAAAAGCAAAGTGTAATAGTGAATATAACAGAGCAACAGTGACATTTGTAAACATATTTAAGTATTTCAGAATTACATGTACTCCCTCCCCAGCAAATTTGTGAAAAGATAAACTGAACAAGTTTGAGAAGAATTGCTAATATAAAGTAGAAAGGATAGTGTGAAAAAAAATGATAAAACATTCAATAATAAAACTTTATGGTTAGGTGTGAAAAAATTATTGAAGATGTTTACATTTCTATCCTATTCATTATTAGTATTGTGAAATATTATTTAACAGATGCAATGTTCCTATAAACTCACTGTGTAAAATTATATATCTTAATTAAGTAATCTAGAAATGCAGTTTGAACAACTTAAGTGAAAATGGCTAATATATATGGTAAATTCCTGTGCATTAAGCAGTGCACAGGCACCATAGATAGTTGTAAAAAAGCTTTCTGAAAAACATGATTCTTACAGAGTGCTACAAATATTGATCCAAAATAGAACACTTTAAAAAAGAATGGAAAGTTTCAATGTTATTCACTGAAACAGAAGAATTTGTTTGAGAGAGAAATGGTTAATCCATAGCATTTTTACCAGTGTGGCTATTAAAGAAAACATTCTTACTGCTTCCACACAACATATTTTCTGGAACTGTTAACAAGATAATAAACTAGGAAAATGTGTGAGCTTCACCAAGAACTTTATGTTTAAATGAAAAAGAAACTAAAATCACAGTAATCACATTTAAACTTGTATTTGTCAAATGCAGCTTGAATATTTTCCATTAGCTTTGGTTATAAAAGATGTCTGATGAAAGCTTGTCACACAGTGTGCTCTACAACTGACCTTTCTATCATTAGTATGAACTTGTGATGTCAGGTTAAGGACAACAAAATAATGTATAAAAGTGAAATATTCAGTGAGAACATTAAATTACATCAAATTAACTTTGTATGTTTTAAGTAATAAAAGACTGTTTCTTATGATAGAAATAAATGTCTTTAAAACTTCAAGCTGAGTAGTTAAAAAAAAAAGCTGTCAAACACAATAAAACTGATATTTAAAAGTTACCTACAGTAATGTTGCTTAATCTAAAATTACATTTTCTGCATCACGACTAATAGTAGATACACTGGCCAGAGTATGACCTATTACATTAACATGTTTTATTTCTTTACAAGTTACACTAGACTACTAAACTTAGCAATACCCAATGACATTGGTAAATAGCATAAAAACACTAACATATTAATTTACTGTAGTGCAATATGGAAGAGATATCAGTGTACTAACTACCCAGTTTACAACAATATACTACCTAATCAGTTAACTACAATGCACTAATTTAATAGTTTATTACAATACATGCAAGATATCATTGTAGTAACATACTAGTTTACTAAGATTCATTTTTGGAGAGGTAATATTAGTTTGCTACAATGAATTCTGGGAAGGATAACAATGCAGTAATGTATTAGTTTATTATTTGGACTAAACAAATTCTTTACTACAGCCAACGTTTCAATCACACTAACCTTTACTTTCAGGTACAATAAACACAGAGGAAGTTGAATAAATAGCTCTCTTGTAGAGAAATGAAGTGTAAGGATCCATCAGTCCATCTAATAAATATGACTTTCTAATACAAAATATAAATCAAGACAATTTTTATAAGTTGCTCAAAGTTGTTTCCTGGCTTCAAATGTTGATTAAGAGTCTTTTAATATGAAACTTTCAGTTTTATTTTATTTTGTTGTAAAGTGGTTTATTCTTACCATTTATTGGGGTTTACAACTAAAGTGCTTTAATCCTTACTACTTCTGGTGTTTACAACTAAAGTGGTTTACTTCTTAATACTTGTGGGGTTTACAACTAAAGTGGTTTACTTCTTAATACTTGTGGGGTTTACAACTAAAGTGGTTTACTTCTTAATACTTGTGGGGTTTACAACTAAAGTGGTTTACTCCTTGCTACTTGTGGGGTTTACAACTAAAGTGGTTTACTCCTTACTACTTGTGGGGTTTACAACTAAAGTGGTTTACTCCTTACTACTTGTGGGGTTTACAACTAAAGTGGTTTACTCCTTACTACTTGTGGGGTTTACAACTAAAGTGGTTTACTCCTTACTACTTGTGGGGCTTACAACTAAGGTGGTTTACTCCTTACTACTTGTGGGGTTTACAACTAAAGTGGTTTACTTCTTAATACTTGTGGGGTTTACAACTAAAGTGGTTTACTCCTTACTACTTGTGGGGTTTACAACTAAAGTGGTTTACTCCTTACTACTTGTGGGGTTTACAACTAAAGTGGTTTACTCCTTACACCTTGTGGGGTTTACAACTAAAGTGATTTACTTCTTAATACTTGTGGGGTTTACAACTAAAGTGGTTTACTCCTTGTAACTTGTGGGGTTTACAACTAAAGTGCTTTAATCCTTACTACTTCTGGTGTTTACAACTAAAGTGGTTTACTTCTTAATACTTGTGGGGTTTACAACTAAAGTGGTTTACTTCTTAATACTTGTGGGGTTTACAACTAAAGTGGTTTACTCCTTGCTACTTGTGGGGTTTACAACTAAAGTGGTTTACTCCTTACTACTTGTGGGGTTTACAACTAAAGTGGTTTACTCCTTACTACTTGTGGGGTTTACAACTAAAGTGGTTTACTCCTTACTACTTGTGGGGCTTACAACTAAGGTGGTTTACTCCTTACTACTTGTGGGGTTTACAACTAAAGTGGTTTACTTCTTAATACTTGTGGGGTTTACAACTAAAGTGGTTTACTCCTTACTACTTGTGGGGTTTACAACTAAAGTGGTTTACTCCTTACTACTTGTGGGGTTTACAACTAAAGTGGTTTACTCCTTACACCTTGTGGGGTTTACAACTAAAGTGATTTACTTCTTAATACTTGTGGGGTTTACAACTAAAGTGGTTTACTCCTTGCTACTTGTGGGGTTTACAACTAAAGTGGTTTACTCCTTGCTACTTGTGGGGTTTACAACTAAAGTGGTTTACTTCTTAATACTTGTGGGGTTTACAACTAAAGTGGTTTACTTCTTAATACTTGTGGGGTTTACAACTAAAGTGGTTTACTCCTTGCTACTTGTGGGGTTTACAACTAAAGTGGTTTACTCCTTACTACTTGTGGGGTTTACAACTAAAGTGGTTTACTCCTTACACCTTGTGGGTTTACAACTAAAGTGATTTACTTCTTAATACTTGTGGGGTTTACAACTAAAGTGGTTTACTCCTTGCTACTTGTGGGGTTTACAACTAAAGTGGTTTACTCCTTGCTACTTGTGGGGTTTACAACTAAAGTGGTTTACTTCTTAATACTTGTGGGGTTTACAACTAAAGTGGTTTACTTCTTAATACTTGTGGGGTTTACAACTAAAGTGGTTTACTTCTTAATACTTGTGGGGTTTACAACTAAAGTGGTTTACTTCTTAATACTTGTGGGGTTTACAACTAAAGTGGTTTACATCTTAATACTTGTGGGGTTTACAACTAAAGTGGTTTACTCCTTACTACTTGTGGGGTTTACAACTAAAGTGGTTTACTTCTTAATACTTGTGGGGTTTACAACTAAAGTGGTTTACTCCTTGCTACTTGTGGGGTTTACAACTAAAGTGGTTTACTCCTTACTACTTGTGGGGTTTACAACTAAAGTGGTTTACTCCTTACTACTTGTGGGGTTTACAACTAAAGTGGTTTACTCCTTACTACTTGTGGGGCTTACAACTAAGGTGGTTTACTCCTTACTACTTGTGGGGTTTACAACTAAAGTGGTTTACTTCTTAATACTTGTGGGGTTTACAACTAAAGTGGTTTACTCCTTACTACTTGTGGGGTTTACAACTAAAGTGGTTTACTCCTTACTACTTGTGGGGTTTACAACTAAAGTGGTTTACTCCTTACACCTTGTGGGGTTTACAACTAAAGTGATTTACTTCTTAATACTTGTGGGGTTTACAACTAAAGTGGTTTACTCCTTGCTACTTGTGGGGTTTACAACTAAAGTGGTTTACTCCTTGCTACTTGTGGGGTTTACAACTAAAGTGGTTTACTTCTTAATACTTGTGGGGTTTACAACTAAAGTGGTTTACTTCTTAATACTTGTGGGGTTTACAACTAAAGTGGTTTACTCCTTGCTACTTGTGGGGTTTACAACTAAAGTGGTTTACTCCTTACTACTTGTGGGGTTTACAACTAAAGTGGTTTACTCCTTACACCTTGTGGGGTTTACAACTAAAGTGATTTACTTCTTAATACTTGTGGGGTTTACAACTAAAGTGGTTTACTCCTTGCTACTTGTGGGGTTTACAACTAAAGTGGTTTACTCCTTACTACTTGTGGGGTTTACAACTAAAGTGGTTTACTTCTTAATACTTGTGGGGTTTACAACTAAAGTGGTTTACTTCTTAATACTTGTGGGGTTTACAACTAAAGTGGTTTACTTCTTAATACTTGTGGGGTTTACAACTAAAGTGGTTTACTTCTTAATACTTGTGGGGTTTACAACTAAAGTGGTTTACATCTTAATACTTGTGGGGTTTACAACTAAAGTGGTTTACTCCTTACTACTTGTGGGGTTTACAACTAAAGTGGTTTACTTCTTAATACTTGTGGGGTTTACAATTAAAGTGGTTTACTCCTTACCATTAGTGAGTGCAAGTGTTTCATGGATGATATGATACTATTTAATAGAGGCTCCAACTAAGAGTCATTATTCAAGGGTATTTACTACAACATACTTGTAATGCCATAGCTGAGGGTTGTGAGTTACATGGCAGAAGGAAGTCACTCCTTCTTTGAGTCAAAAGGGACTTTGAAAAGGAAGAATGCAAGAGAAATAAGATTAAACATTCTATCATAAACCATGGAATAAGATTAAACATTCTATCATACTCCATGAAATAAGATTAAACATTCTATCATAATCCACGGAATAAGATTAAACATTCTATCATAATCCATGGAATAAGATTAAACATTCTATCATAAGCCATGGAATAAGATTAAACATTCTATCATAAACCATGGAATAAGATTAAACATTCTATCATAAGCCATGGAATAAGATTAAACATTCTATCATAAACCATGGAATAAGATTAAACATTCTATCATAATCCACAGAATAAGATTAAACATTCTATCATAATCCAAAGAATAAGATTAAACATTCTATCATATGCCATTAGGTGCAGACATGAAGCAGCAAAATAAAAAAGGTACAATGAAAGCTTCCACAGCAGCTGATGTTTATTTTCTGTAACACATGAGCCCATAGAATCATTGAGTGTTGTCCACAGATTTCAAAAGAATGTGGCAAGAAACTTCAAGATATACTGTCATGATGTGCACCATCCAGTTGAACACAGCCCAAGATGACCAAGAAGGAAGTCCTCTGTCACCAACAAGACGAGGATTAGCTAGATCAAGAAATGTGCTGACTCAAGCAATATAGGGCAAAGTGATTTTCACAGATGAATTAAAGTTTATCTTACATGAGTTAAAACTCATGGAAGCACTTTGTATAAAATAAATGTAGATAAAAGTTTCATCCAGTGTGTTTGACTGTAACTGTGAAGTATCCTCAGGGTCTGTTGATTGGGGTATGGAATGCCTGTTTTTTGTGAAAGGCACTGTCAGTGCTCACAAGTACAACAAGATCTTAAAATCCCAGCTAAATTCAACAATTTATTATCACTTTGGTGGAGATAATCAGTGTATATTCCAGGATGAGTGTGCTCTATGTCACAGAGCTTAAAAGGATGCTAATACTGATGTACTCCAGGCAGTAGATGTGAGAAACATGAAATCTCACTCTTTGTGTATTGAAAAGACATGTTTTATTTCATTGTTGCAGGTGAAGTACTATCATCACAGGGAGAGAATCAAGACACTGCTAGCTGGGCAAGAGCACAGGTCTCAACCCTTTGAAAAAGGTAATGGGTGATAACAAAGTACAAGAGAATAAAGTGAGAAACAACTTGGAACTGTAGAAAGCCCTGATCTGAGAGTGGTGTCATGAACTCACTTCTACCTACATACCATCCTCCATGTACTTTATGCCAAGCAAGTGTCAGGGTACAACTAAATATTAAAACAAGAAACAGACTTTGTGACCACTTGTTCTCAATCACATGGGTGGAATGGAACTCTATTTAAATCCAGATTTTCTTACTCCATATTTATTCATAATCTGCTGTAATATGTTTTTGTTGTTAACAAAGATGACTGCATAACCTTATAAAATATTAGAAGAATCATGACTGCACAACATTGTAAAATATTAGAAGGGTCATGACTTCATTATCTTGTAAAATATTAGAAGACTCATGATGGTATTACCTTGTAAAATATTAGAAAGATTCTGGTGCAGTGGAACAAAGAGTATCTGCTAAATTTTCAGACACATTAAAAATGGACAACCAAGACATTTCTATTCAAAGAGGAAGAACACCCAAAAGGATGCTGGAAACTGGCAAAAGTCACGGACACTATGCCAAGCAAAGATAGTCTAGTGAGGAAAGTGAAGAAACTGGTAGGAGACTCAAGACTCAATGACCGAGGACTTTCAACTAGGAAAACCAGCTACTTGGAAAGACCTGTGCATAATCTCATTCTGCTGTTAGACAATAATTCTTCTGAATAATATGTAATTTAGTAAATTGAGTGATTTAGATGGGAGAGTAGCCACATCTAGCTCAATTTCATTTCTTGAATCTAAATCCTAACAATTTCTGAGTTTTATGGCCTTCCAAATGAATCTGAATTGGGGAACGATCTGGAAACCCAATCACACACATGTTCATCCCCATAGTTCTCTCATGCACAGTACTTGAATATATGAAAATTAATACTTACCCTTGAGATAACGCATGCATTTGTATATTCAAGTGTTTTGTTATATTGCCTTCATACATGTTATATGCCTTCACAGTTTTGTTTTGTTATAATTATGCCATCATTGTCAACCATGTGTGTAAGAATACCTGACTAAGAATACCACTAAATAGATTCACTCTGATGTTAGTATGGTCACAACCACATGGGATTTCTTACAGTAGACACTGGAGACCTTGGAATTTGAATTAAGGATTCCACACATACCTGCTGGTCAAACGAGGTGTTGATTTGTTGATCTTTTGGAAATTTTCAAAGATGCTCTTGATTTTGATAACATCAGAGTCAGAATGTATAAGATATTTAGTATAGGTCTTAATTCATTGTTTCTAGCTTGTCACGATCCCATGTTGAATTGATATGTCTGTTAAGCTGTAATTTCTTGCTTGTAACAGTAACAATATGGCTTTGTGTACAATCTTTTATGGGCCTGTAATTCAAATATGTGTCTGTGTTTGCTTATATGAACTTTGGCAATGTCGCTAAACTTGTTAATTCTTGACTGTTACAATTTCATGGTGTGGATGTAGTTCATCACATTAAATTCCATTTAAACATCAGTGATTGTCGTGTGGGTTCATACGGGGCAACAAAACTGAGTAAAGTAACATTTGTTTGTCACATCAGATTCATGAGAATAGTTCATTTGGTGGTAAAGATGTTACTTCCAGTGTTCAATACTCATGTTTATTATTTATTTGTAGAAGGGGACATCTTAAAGCATGAAAAAACGTGAGTAACATAATCCAACACAAAAATCTCGCTTTATCGTGCATGAACAAAAAACTCAAAAAATGTAGCATTAACCTGTTCATGTGACCAAAAGATGAGATTATTTTGATAAAAAAAAAAGGTGTTGTATTCTAATAATGACAAGAAACAAACTTAGCTGGATAGAAGTTGTATAATTCTAAGACACAACAAACTTGGTTTCTTTTATATAAGATTCACAATCTACTGTTTTTCAACATGTAATACAAAAACAACTAAAGCCCAATACAGGAAATTCTTTATGAATCTTTATATGTTATCCAAGGGAGTGTAATGAGGTATAGGATTTTGTGTCTAGCTACAAACATAAAAAATTTCTTCATTCACCATAAGAATCTACAACAAGTTTACCCATCACAAATATTACAATAGATGTTTATATTAAATGTTCTCTTTAGAAACTTTTGTTCACACAAAACTCTGTTTATAAAAAAACAAGAAAATAAAATGTAAAAAGTTCCTATAAATTTAAAGAGAAAATTTACTCTATTTATAAACTCAATAAAAACAGTGTAAACAGCAATTATACTGTTTACCAAGATATCAGTTGCTGTATGAGAGGAAACTCAGACTTACTCTGGGGGAAAGACTCTGGACAAACCACCTTCTGTCATTACAAATGATGCAAACACATGTTCCCTACAAAAGCAATATTTTAAAATACCACATTTAGTCTGCTATTACAATCAAGTCACTTACTAACTTCCATCAAAAGTCAACCCTTAAAGAAAAGCTAATATGGCCCCATTTAACCCTAATTTTTGTCCACTAATGTTACCAGAGAGATACAGAGTTTTATATTTAATTATATGATACAGGTAATGTTACATTAGTATCAGAGTTTTTCTAACAAAAGAAGAAACCTGACAGACAGTAAACTTAACAAAACAAAACACAAATATAGTAAGTTTATCAAAAACAACCCTAACACCAACACAAGAACAGATCTAAACAAAGATTATAAATTATGCAATAACAAACAAAAATGTCCCTACTTTAAAGATTAGAGCTAGAATAAAAGATTTAACACCTAAATTAGTCCAGTAAACAATGAAAGAGAAACTTAGAAAAAGAGCACTTCATCTTTTGAATTTAATGAAACAGTAAGGTAGCAGCAAGGTACAGCTATGTGATTCATTATTACACTGGTAGCAGTTTGGTACGACTGTGTGATTAATCATTACACTGGTAGCAGTTAGGTACGACTGTGTGATTAATCATTACACTTGTAGCAGTAAGGTACAGCTATGTGATTCATTATTACACTAGTAGCAGTAAGGTACAGCTATGTGATTTATTATTACACTGGTAGCATTTAGGTACAGCTATGTGATTCATTATTACACTGGTAGCAGTTAGGTACAGCTATGTGATTCATTATTACACTGGTAGCAGTTAGGTACAGCTATGTGATTCATTATTACACTGGTAGCAGTTTGGTACGACTGTGTGATTAATCATTACACTGGTAGCAGTTAGGTACGACTGTGTGATTAATCATTACACTGGTAGCAGTTAGGTACGACTGTGTGATTAATCATTACACTTGTAGCAGTAAGGTACAGCTATGTGATTCATTATTACACTAGTAGCAGTAAGGTACAGCTATGTGATTTATTATTACACTGGTAGCATTTAGGTACAGCTATGTGATTCATTATTACACTGGTAGCAGTTAGGTACAGCTATGTGATTCATTATTACACTGGTAGCAGTTAGGTACAGCTATGTGATTCATTATTACACTGGTAGCAGTTAGGTACGACTGTGTGATTAATCATTACACTTGTAGTAATAAAGTATGGCTGCGTGATTAACTATTACACTTGTAGTAGTAAAGTATGACTGCGTGATTAACTGTTACGCTTGTAGCAGTAAAGTTTGGCTGCATGATTAACTATTACACTTGTAGTAGTAAAGTATGACTGTGTGATTAACTATTACACTTGTAGTAGTAAAGTATGACAGCATGATTAACTATTACACTTGTAGTAGTAAAGTATGACAGCATGATTAACTATTCACTTGTAGTAGTAAAGTATGACTGTGTGATTAACTATTCACTTGTAGTAGTAAAGTATGACAGCATGATTAACTATTCACTTGTAGTAGTAAAGTATGACAACGTGATTAACTATTCACTTGTAGCAGTAAGGTACGACTGCATGATTAACTATTACACTTGTAGCAGTAAAGTACGACTGCGTGATTAACTATTACACTTGTAGCAGTAAAGTATGGCTGAGTGATTAACTGTTACACTTGTAGTAGTAAAGTATGACAGCGTGATTAACTGTTACACTTGCAGCAGTAAAGTATGGCTGCGTGATTAACTATTACACTTGTAGTAGTAAAGTATGACTGCGTGATTAACTATTACACTTGTAGTAGTAAAGTATGACAGCGTGATTAACTATTGCACTTGTAGTCGTAAAGTGTGGCTGCGTGATTAACTATTACACTTGTAGTAATAAAGTATGACTGCGTGATTAACTATTACACTTGTAGTAAATAAGTATGACTGCGTGATTAACTATTACACTTGTAGTAATAAAGTATGGCTGCGTGATTAACTATTACACTTGTAGAAGTAAAGTATGACTGCGTGATTAACTATTACACTTGTAGTAGTAAAGTATGACTGCATGATTAACTATCACACTTGTAGTAATAAAGTATGGCTGCGTGATTAACTATTACACTCGTAGTAGTAAAGTATGACTGCGTGATTAACTATTACACTTGTAGTAGTAAAGTATGACTGCTGGATTAACTATCACACTTGTAGTAATAAAGTATGGCTGCGTGATTAACTATCACACTTGTAGTAATAAAGTATGGCTGCGTGATTAACTATTACACTCGTAGTGGTAAAGTATGACAGCGTGATTAACTATTACACTTGTAGCAGTAAAGTATGGCTGAGTGATTAACTGTTACACTTGTAGTAGTAAAGTATGACAGCGTGATTAACTGTTACACTTGTAGTAATAAAGTATGGCTGCGTGATTAACTATTACACTTGTAGTAGTAAAGTATGACTGCATGATTAACTATCACACTTGTAGTAATAAAGTATGGCTGCATGATTAACTATCACACTTGTAGTAATAAAGTATGGCTGTGTGATTAACTATTGCACTTGTAGTAGTAAAGTATGGCTGCGTGATTAACTATTACACTTGTAGTAGTAAAGTATGCCAGCGTGATTAACTATTACACTTGTAGTAGTAAAGTATGGCTGCGTGATTAACTATTACACTTGTAGCAGTAAAGTATGACTGCGTGATTAACTATTACACTTGTAGTAATAAAGTATGGCTGCGTGATTAACTATTACACTTGTAGTAGTAAAGTATGACTGCGTGATTAACTGTTACACTTGTAGTAATAAAGTATGACTGCGTGATTAACTATTACACTCGTAGTAGTAAAGTATGACAGCGTGATTAACTATTACACTTGTAGTAGTAAAGTATGACTGCGTGATTAACTATTACACTTGTAGTAGTAAAGTATGACTGCATGATTAACTATCACACTTGTAGTAATAAAGTATGGCTGCATGATTAACTATCACACTTGTAGTAATAAAGTATGGCTGCGTGATTAACTATTGCACTTGTAGTAGTAAAGTATGGCTGCGTGATTAACTATTACACTTGTAGTAGTAAAGTATGCCAGCGTGATTAACTATTACACTTGTAGTAGTAAAGTATGGCTGCGTGATTAACTGTTACACTTGTAGCAGTAAAGTATGACTGCGTGATTAACTATTACACTTGTAGTAATAAAGTATGGCTGCGTGATTAACTATTACACTTGTAGTAGTAAAGTATGACTGCGTGATTAACTGTTACACTTGTAGTAATAAAGTATGACTGCGTGATTAACTGTTACACTTGTAGTAATAAAGTATGACTGCGTGATTAACTGTTACACTTGTAGTAATAAAGTATGGTTGCATGATTAACTGTTACACTTGTAGCAGTAAAGTATGACAGCGTGATTAACTATTGCACTTGTAGTAGTAAAGTATGGCTGTGTGATTAACTATTACCATTGTAGAAGTAAAGTATGACTGCGTGATTAACTATTACACTTGTAGTAGTAAAGTATGACTGCATGATTAACTATCACACTTGTAGTAATAAAGTATAGCTGCGTGATTAACTATCACACTTGTAGTAATAAAGTATGGCTGCGTGTTTAACTATTACACTCGTAGTAGTAAAGTATGACAGCGTGATTAACTATTACACTTGTAGTAGTAAAGTATGACTGCATGATTAACTATCACACTTGTAGTAATAAAGTATGGCTGCGTGATTAACTATTGCACTTGTAGTAGTAAAGTATGGCTGCGTGATTAACTATTACACTTGTAGTAGTAAAGTATGACAGCGTGATTAACTATTACACTTGTAGTAGTAAAGTATGGGTGCGTGATTAACTATTACACTTGTAGCAGTAAAGTATGACTGCGTGATTAACTATTACACTTGTAGTAATAAAGTATGGTTGCATGATTAACTGTTACACTGGTAGCAGTAAAGTATGACAGCATGATTAACTATTGCACTTGTAGTAGTAAAGTATGGCTGTGTGATTAACTATTACACTTGTAGTAGTGAGGTATGACTATGCAATATACTGTTAAACTTAGAGAAATTTAAGCTATGTGAAGAACATAAAGTATGTGAGGAGGTGATACATCTGTAGTGGCAAAATGAATAAGAAGGTATTAAACTATCACTTATATTCAGTTGAGGCTGTGCTGGTGGATGAGTTAGGTATCAGTAAAGCACTGTTTTTAAATCTAAATGAACATTTCTTCCTGTGTTTCAGTCCTGAGAAAGGCCTAAAATTTGTGGGTTAGTTGTATTTGTTCCTTTTCATTAGTTAAAAATAATAACTTACCTGTCTCCACTGCTATACTTTGAATAGTTGAAGAAATATTTTGTTGCTTCAAAATCAAACACAAGTCTCTGGACCAAAGTTAAGTTACCTGGTATATAACATAAACAACAGAAGTAATCATGTATTTTTGATTATGATATACTACTCACTGAAAGAAAGAAACATTGAATTTGAATCTGTAAAAACAAAACAACCATCTCTAAAAGATATGAAATGTAAAATAATGGCAATAAAAGTTTTTGTGTATGAACTAAAATATCGAAGTCAATAGTTTGAGAAACATGTTTACTGAGGTGAACACTGTAAAAGTAATTCAAAATATAAATGACTATAAACTATATTTACTTACCAACACATAATTTAACATTCAATACTGTCAAAGAAAATTCCAAACTAATTGTGATGATATAAAATACAGTTTAGTGTAGATATTATTTATTTTGTGAGTGGATGTTTTATAATTGTATAGTTTTGTTCATAACAGAGGAGCAACAAAAAAAATATTTTAAAGTAAATTTTATGACAAGTTGAGTAACGTAGGAGTCATACACTGCATTTATAAATCACTGCTGTCGAGATTATAAAAGGTTGTGTGAAATTTATTAACGTCAAGAATAATGGTGAGCCTATGTGCTAATAAATATATAAATAGAATGAGATGAGCTGGAAACAGCAGTCAGACAAGAAACAAAGTAATGTAACTAAAAAGAGATGTTTGGACAAAGATTACTACAGGCCTAATGACTGATATGTATTTGAATGAGTCTAATGATACTAAAAAAGATAAAAATAACAGTTTATTTTGTGAAAGTCTGTGAAGCAGGTTCAATTACTGTGGACCTCTCTTTCAGGAAATAAACTACATGGAAGTGGAACTATGTGAAAAGCAGATGTTTGTTTGAAGTAGGCCTAAACACAAAAGAAAGTAGAAGTATATGATACAACTACAGTAACTCAAAAAATGTAAGTGAAGAATGCTCAAACAGTTTGATAATAGTAATAGAGAAAAACAGTTTGGTTTACCAACTGAAATTCTAAAGTAATTGAATAGACCTAGGTGGAATTTTGATGAGAAGAAAAGAACTATATTGTGTACATGATATGCCTCTGATGATTTACAATGTAAAGCAGGGGTCTCCAACCTACGGCCCTCAGGCCCCAAACAAAATATCACATCCACATGGTTCGTGGTTGTCCTAAAAAAGAATTCAGGTTTGTAACTGAATGTGGTCCTCCATTCACTCAAAGACATAAACTCTGGCCCCTGTGCAGAAAGAAGTTACTGACCCCTGCTCTACATGTATACTAATGATGTGCACCTATATATTATTTTACTCAAAAAATTATTTGGCCTAAAGCCATATAAAGAGAGAAGTTTATGGTGCCATCTGTTGCTTGGTACAACAAATTGTTAGGAAATAATTTATGAATGGCAGTCTTCCATCTACAGGTTTTTCGAAAAAAGAAAATAGACGCGTATGAAGTGTTAGGACTTGTATTGCTCGTGGAAATGAGTATTTATTTAATTGTAACTTAAAACACTTATTTGTGAGCTTTCAGCCCTTATAAATCAGGCAACAATGTAGTGAGAGACAAAATCTAGCTGCAGAATTTCGTTTTAAAATATGTATCTACTCAACAGTCATAACAGGAACTAACATTTTGTACTGAGGATATTAAATAGGTAGAATTGTGATGAACCATTTGCTTCGATATAATAAACACAAGAAAAATACAATTATACGTATTATGTAGAGAAAAATAAAGGAATGTTCATACATCAAATAACATGGAAACAACGACAATACTGTGTTTGTGTAAATTTCTAAATATCTTTCAGTTTAAATCACCAAGTAGGTTGAACGGTTGACAGAGGTATTATAGTAATTAGACGGAGGACTGAATAATAGTTCAGGTTTTATTTTGTGTGTACATAAACACAAAGCTACTTAAGGGCTATTTCCACTAGCCATCCCTAATTTTGAAGTTATAGGCCAAAAGGCTCAGTTATTTGATGTTAAACAAATAGGAACACAAGGGGCTCTCTGCAATTTTTTACCAAAGTATCAAACCCACATTTTAGCATTATGAGTCTTCAGACTTGCCGCTGAACCATTAGGGTTGGGGGGGGAGACAAGAGATACAATAACTAGTCAACACAAACACCCACTACCTCATGAATTATTCTTTAAATAGTATGATTGATCGTCACATTATAACATACCCATGGAAAAAAGATTCTGAGTAATGCTCGCTAACTGCTAGGCCTTGTGTTTGTTAATTCTTTAGCAGTGTAAGACTAGAGGGAAGGCAGCAAGTCATCATCATCCCCCCAATTCTTGGGCTCCTCTTTTACCAACGAATAGTGGGAATGACTGCCACGTTATAATGCCCTCACGACTGAAAGGGCGAGCATATATGGTTTGACGGGGATTCAAACTCGCAATTGTGTTTGTTAAATTCTATTCGTTATCCAGAGAAACAACTAATTCAACTTCCGATTGGCCATTTATTAAGAGATTTTGAAAACACGTTTTTCTATTTTTTATTACTTTGTTACCATGAGCAAGGAAGTACATAACTTTAATGTACAACAAGCTGTTTTCTGAAACAATTCATGTAACAACTTCCCAGAATGGTAAGTCAAAAACTACAGCAAGAGTAGAGTTTAGGCTTCAGAACGATAAAAACGTGCAATGACAAGTCAACAAATGAAACAAAAGGAAAGTTTAGGCTTCAATATGATAAATTAACAAATAAAGCAAGGATTAATTTCAGGCATCAGTTGGAAAAAAATGGTAAATAAACAAATAAGGCAAGGGTTAAGTTTAGATTTCAGTATGACAAGTCCATAAATAAAGCAAGGGTTAATTTTAAGATTCGGCTTGATAAAAATAGTAAATCCACAAATCAAAGTTATGTTCATAGGTTTCAGTGTGATAAAAATTGTTCACAATTGTTCAAGCTAAGTTTAGGTTTCAGTGTGATAAAAATGGTACATCAACAAATAAAAGCTACATTAAGGCTTTAGTATTATAAAAAAAAGGTAAATCAAGAAATAAAAGCTAAGTTTAGTTTTCAGTATGATAAAAAAAAGTAAATCAAGAAATAAAAGTTAAGTTTAGGTTTCAGTATGATAAAAATGGAAAATCAACAAATTAAAGCTAAGTTTAGGCTTAAGTATTTGTATGAGATTGTGTACAGTTATATTTCTTGAGAACATTATTTCCAAGAAATGAGATGAATTGTAATATTTTATTCAATCCCATTTTTCATGTTTGAACATACTTTTCACTGAAGACTTTGGTTAAAAGTAATATTTCTTGTCATGTGTAAAGAACCTTTTCTAAGGTTAAAAACTTCATCTTTCATGGGTTTGACCAAAATATTTACATAATTATAAAACAGATCTTACAACTTATAAACAATGAAATATAAGAATATATCAATATTATAATGTTTCTACAATGTATTTTCTTTATTTTTGTTTGCATCTTTCAAACTTCTGAAACATTTTAATTTCCTAATTTTTCAAACCAAAATACATAGTTTACACACCATACTAAGCTGAATTTTCAGCTTTTTCTCAACATTTAAACAATCTCAAGGATTAACACTCAGGTATATTTTATATTATATATCAATACACTTGTTTGAATAACAAAGTACAGCTGAAATTAACCATAAACATTATAATGCCATTCTATGGCTTATTGACACTGAAACTCCAAACTTATCTAGTCGGCGTGGAATTTATAGTTGTGATAATAATAATATGAAACACAAACGTCCAGATTTTGTTTTTACTTCGTTTGTATTTTTTAAACGTTCACGATTTAAAACTGTAATTTAAGAATTATTACTTTATTTTGACTTAATTAACAACGATTCTGTAGTTTCACCTTCAGGTGTCATTTTTCTTGAGACGTAAGAAGTTTATCTCGCTTATGTATCTTCATATGTTTGGACAAGTGGTCGGACCTAGAGAACCGTTTCTCACATACCTCGCAGAAGTAGGGTTTAATACCGGAATGAGACCGGTTGTGCCGAGCAAGTTCATCAGAACGGGAGAATCTCCAAACACAACTGGGCCACTGACAAACAAAGGGCTTTTCACCAGAATGTCGTCTTAGGTGAGCTTGGAGGTGAGAACGTTTGGAGTATATTTTGTTACACCCTGCATAGTGGCACTGAAAGTCTCTTGAAAATCCCGTAGAGGATGGTGGAGGACTGAACTTTACGGCGTTGGTTCTTTTCACGAGTATGTTATGTGAATGAAGAGATTGATTCATATTCCTAGTTTTACTACCAGAGAGCAATTCCTGGTTAGTTTTGAGCTTTTCTTCTGGACATCCGGACATTAAAGTATTTAATCCTACTCCTAGGACGACTAATTCATCTTCACACTTTCCAAACTTGGCGACAGATTCTGAATAGGAATCCAGATCAGATCCGGGACTGTTAAAAGTCCCAGCAGAAGCATCACTGAACATACATAAAGAACTTATAACACTGGAATCTTCTCCATGGTTCAGGGCTCCATTACACCTGCGGGTCAACAATCCTGAGTGATCCCAGCATTGAAATAATGGGTCATAATCAAAACAGCCGGTAGAAGTCGCTGGAGTTATGGTATTTCCTCTAGACTTTCTGGAATTCCTGTAGGCGACTGACAAATTAGGTAATTTAAATAAGTGTCGTTTTTAAGATTTTCTAGTGAACATGGTATGTTACTAATGCTGAAATCACCGTCTTCGTTAGAAGAGTTTAGTGTATACAGAGTGAGACATTCTCGCTCCAAGCTGGAAGACAAAGGAAAACATTCTTCCATATTCTTCCACGTATCAAAATGTTCTACAAGAGTGTTTATTACAGTGTGTGACAAGCAGGCTCAGACGAAGTGTCAATAATTCCTAGTCATGCAGCGTCACTAGCGTGATGAATCTTAAAGTCCGTTGTATAGGTTTAGTTGTAATGATTCCAATAGCAATGATACTGGTGTTAAGTAAAGGCTCATTTTTAGGTAGAAGCTACTTAGATAAGAAAACTATATAAAACCACACAGATTGGTAATTATTTTTGAATCCTGACTTAAGAGCAAGCACCTGTAGTTTTAAGTGGCAACTCTTTTAGCCAATTTTACCCAAATGTGTAGAAATAACTCTATTTAAAACCATTTTATGTGGCACCTTGTCAAATGCTTTTTTAAAATCCAGATACACCAAGTCTGCACTCTTAGATGAGCAGTAACCATTTTGAAGGATGTCAAAACAATGTTGTCAATGCAATAAAATCCAAAATTTTGTCAAATGACTTTTTGAAGCATCTTTTAACAGACTTTCCAAAACTTTTCCCATGATTAACTTAAGACGAATGGGCCTATAATTACTGGGACAACTTTTATTATCTTCCTTTCAGATAGGAGTGACATTAGCTAATTTCCAATTTGTTGGTACTTTTCCACTATTAAAGGACTTGTAAAAGATTGTGGCTTCCAATCTTTTAAAACCCTCAGGGATGTATTATGTGGTACAAGAACCTTAACAATACTTTAACTTTCCAGTCTTATTTTAACCAGCTCAGAATTTATGCAGTCGTCTTGTTCAACTTTGTTTTCATCTGTCGATTGTTCAAGATGAGGAACACTGCTTAGGACGTATTAGCAAAAACTAAAGAGAAAGCAGAATTTAATAACCCAGCCATCAGACAGAAGCCTTCCTTTATCATCTGTCCACATTCTAATATTTTAAAAAAACAGAAGCCTTCCTTTATCATCTCTCAAGAGCCTGTCCATATTCTAACATTTTAAAAATAATGTTACTCTTCCTTTTTATGTCTTCATTCAACCTTTTCTCACACATCCTTTGTGATGTTTTAATTTACTGTTTGACCAACTTTACTGATCTTCTATAATTGTTTTCAAATCTCTTATAATACCATTCAATCTAAATCTCATAAATTTGTGATGATTTTCTTTAATTTTATCTCTTATACTCTTTGTGAACCAATTTAGTTATTTAATTACAGCCACCATATTCTTTTTGTAAGTAATATATTTGTTTTGAATATTGAAATATTTTTTCATATTTGCTCAGTGTCTTCAAATAACTCAGCAGCCAAATTTACAACAGGTAATTCTTGCTGCATTCTTTACAAGTTTGCTTTTTTGAAATTTGAAATCAAAATATCATTATTCCTGTTTTCCATACACAGCAAAACATCAAACCTAATACAGCAACGATCACTTGTAACTAGGTGTTCCCCAATTTCCACCATCTCAACAATTTCTATATTAAAAGTTAACAATAAATTTAAAATAGTATTATTTCCAGTTGGTGAAGAAATCCATCTTGAACTGTTTCCAGAAACGTCCCTTCCACATGGCTTGTCTGTAACATTTCCCAATCAATGTCTGAAGTTAGAATCACCCACAATTATGACTTTATTAACAGATGAAATCTTACTCCCACTAATTTCATCAGTTTCAACTGGTATAACAAATTCCTACTAAGAGCAAATTCTTCCCTTGTTATCCATTAACAGAAACCAAATACATTTGTATTCCTTACTATTATTCTTAATATTCTCAACTTCAACTTGATGTAACTCACACTTTATATACAGAGCCACTCCTCCCCATCTCTTTACTACTTTGTCCTTATTAAATAATCTATAAATGTATATTTCAAATAAATTTCTGTTATAAAAATAACAAATGCAACCACACCAGTTTCAGAAGCTAAATTATTTTCTAGGTTTAAGATATCGATGTGTTCACAGAAAACTTTGGTATGTTAGTATGTTCAAATCCAAGTGATCACTAGATGTGCCTTTAGTCAGGTTCAAGGTAGGGTTAAAATTAGTGTAAATAAGAATATTAACAAATCATTTGTAGCTAATAAGTAAAAACTGTTTCAAAACAATTAATTTACATTTTTTGGCCAAAAACAAGAACAAAAAATAAAAATGGTGGAAGAAATGTTTTGTTTATTTCAATTATTATCTTCATTCTTATTACTTAAATAGTATTTTGAAAGAAAAACTGAAAGTTTCATCTTACATTTACTAGGTTGGCTTTTCAATGTAGCTGAAAGATTCTGCTGAGCTACAGTTTGGTTGCCTTCTATGATTTCATCCCAACAGAAGGGCCTGTTTTCCAAATATAATTAATACTTAAAGATGGATTTAAGCAAAACATGCACTTATACTTATAATATATATATGATATATAATATGATATATATGATACATATGATATATATATATATATAATATGATATATATGATACATATATAATATATATATGATACATATTATATAATATATATGATACATATTATATAATATATATATGATATATATGATACATATGATATATAATATGATATATAATCTCCTACAATTTTCCCTTACTTCCCACCACTTCTGCCATTATTTTATTTTTATCTTTATAAATACTGGTTAGATGTTTTACAATTTTATCACTCTTTGGTACGAACTAAACCTGGCACCACATCTCTTGGTTATGACTGGCTAGTTCTGAAGGCTAACTCACATTGAATATACAGTTTATGTGACTCTGACATTCATGCCTATACATTTCATTTCAGTTATTAAACATAACCCTTTAGTCTCTTGAACAAGAACAGTGAATAGCTCTCAAGTTTTAAATCTCGTCCAAAACGTTACAACAAAAGTGATAATATTAAAACCACCAAATGATATATATTCATTTATCATGATGTGACTTGGAGTGTACAAACACAGTACTACTGACTGAGATATCATGTGTTAACATTTTCCTTATTTAAAATATATTTCAGATACTTATCTCTTTGTGTGATAAAAAACCTACAGCCTTGTGTTACTTATGTGAAGAGTTCTGTATACAACACAAGCCTTAACAATTTTTAAAATATTGTCCTATCAAATTATGAACTTATATAATATCAAGCTTTAATTCATTAACTATGCTTTCATGCCAAGTTTATTTATATAAATTTAGAAATTGAATGTAACCATA
Organism: Tachypleus tridentatus; assembly: GCF_004210375.1. Classification (NCBI taxonomy): domain Eukaryota; kingdom Metazoa; phylum Arthropoda; class Merostomata; order Xiphosura; family Limulidae; genus Tachypleus; species Tachypleus tridentatus. Next base: position 24,756,287 of record NW_027467777.1, on the reverse strand, counting down.
TAATATGTGCACTATAATGTGATGTACTGACACTGAGAGTTAATCCTGGTATTTAACAAAACCCACATGTCTACCATAAAACAAGGTAAAATCTATCAAATAAGTGCTATCATAAACTATAGAAAATGTATCTTCACATTACATATTTCAAGAATCAATTTGACAATAACCTTAATCAAAGTTCAAACTGAAATGTTTAGAATTTATTTAAAGTCCAAAAATTAATAAAAGAAAGACTGCATTATGAATTAAAATTTTAAAATAATAATCACACACACGTTAAGTTCTTAAAACAATATATTTTAATAGAGTTCAGAGTTCAAAGGAAAGTGAAAGCCTTTTTTTTTAAACTACTTCTCATAGGGATTACTTTTCAAGGAAGATATGTTACCCTCCTATTGGCAGAGAGCTGCTGTTTAAATCTTAAATCATCAACTGATGCTGCTATCTACAACATTTCCACTGTTGATTATGTAACAGACTGCACAATATACATGGACTGGGAGCTTGGTTTCTAAACAGAACTTTTCACAGTAACAGTATTTGATCTTTGTTGTGTACAAGTATACGTTCCTGAAATATACTCACCTATACTCACAGTTCACAACACATTTATTTATAACACTGTTAACAACTGACACTCAATGTGTAAATGATAGTAAATTATCATACCGTTAATGACTGACACTCAGGGTGTACAAGATATTTACTTATCATACTGTTAACAACTGACATTCAGGGTGTACAAAATATTTTCTTGTCACACCGTTAACAAATGACATTCACCGTGTACAAGATATTTACTTGTTACACTGTTAACAAATGACATACAGGGTGTAAAAGATATTAAATTATCACACTGTTAAGAAATGACATTCAGGATGTACAAGATATTAAATTATAACACTGTTAACAAATGACATTTAGGGTGTACAAGATATTTACTTATCATACTGTTAACAACTGACACTCAGGGTGTATAAGGTATTTACTTATTACACTGTTAACAGCTGATACTCATTATATATGTAAAAACAGCTGATATGGGTAAAGAAAGCACTGGAGGAGCCAACAATGTTTCGACCTTCTTTGGTCATCATCAGGTTTACAAAAAAGAACGGGTTACTGACCAAGAGCTGACCAAATGTTTGAAGGCATCTGTGTAATTGAGTGTAGGAATGTAGAGGGCATGCTTAGATGTTGGATATATTTATTAATATAGGTATAAAGGTATTCCTTTGTATTGGTTTATTTTGGGCTTGAGTTGTTGTATAAGTAAGGCTTCTTTAATTTTGCATTTGTTTATGTTTGTTTATTTAGCATTTGAGTGTTTTCTATGGTTATGTTGTGTTTATATGACTTGGAGTGTTCAAAAACGTGTGAAAGTGACTTTTTGTGTTTTCTGAATCTGGTTTCCATTTTTCTACTTGTTTCTCCAATAATGAAGTCATAGCAGTTATCACATTGTATTTTATAAATAATGTTGGTGTGGTGTTTGTCAGTGTAGTTTTTACATAGTATAGACCTTAGTTTTGTACCTGGTTTTTCAATAAATTTGGTATTAACTGGGATGTCATATTTTGTTACTAGTTTTTCCCAAATGTTGGCTATATTTCTGCTGATGTCGGAAATGTATGACATGCAGCCGTATATGGTTTCCTGATTTTTTAAATCCTGGGGTATATTTACTTTTGTTAGTTGATTTTGCTTTTTGTCTAGGTGTGTGCGTATAATGTTGTGTATGGTTTGTGGAGGAAATGTGTTGCTGTTGATGAAGTATTGTTTTAATTTGTCTAATTTGTCGTTAATTTTATCTGGTGAGCATAATTTTATGGTTGTTTATTTAATTTCTTAGTATGTTGAGTTTTTGTTTTGTTTCATGTGCTGAGTCCCAAGGAATGTATAGTCCAGCATGGGCGATATTTTGGTGGATTCCTGCTTTAAAATTGTGTAGCGGTACTTGTAATTTTGAGGTTAAGAATTTTGATTGCTTTCTTCCTGTTCACATGTGAAATTAATGTTGGGATATATAGAGTTAATGTGATTGAAAAAAATTAATTTAAGTGTGTGTTCTTTAGATGTAAATCCCTCAGTCGTGTCATCTACATATCTGTACTAATATAGTGGTGGATGCAATGGTATGTTAATTGCTTGCATTTCAACTTGTGTCATAAAAATATTGGCTAGAACTGGTGATACTGGGTTGCCCATGCTTAGGCCATTTGTTTGCATATAGTTATGGTTGTTGAACAAGAAGTTTGTTTTCATCATGGTGAATTCTATGAAGGTTGCTAACTGGTTGCTGGGAATGTCTATTGATGGGTTAGGGTCGTGGATATAAAGTTTTAAGGCTATCTTGTAGGTTTTAGTGGTTGGGACTTCTGTAAAGAAGGATATGACATTAAAACTGGCCATTAAGGCTTCATGATTAAGTTGATTAAGGGTTGAAATCGGGTGACTGTGATGGCCACTCCAGAACGCTTATATGGTTCCTCTGCAACCAGTATCGCACATATTTCGATGTGTGTTTAGGGTCATTGCGTGCTGGAAGATCCAACGACGCCCAAGCCGCATGTTCCCGAGCATCATTCTTGATATAAGTGCCTAATATATCAACGTACTCTTCTTTTTTCATGATTATATTGATGCAGCGAAGGCTGTCTACACCAGAAGAGCTGAAGAAACCCCATAGCATGATCGAGCCACCTTTGTGTTTAACTGTAGGGACGGTGTTCTTTGGAAGATTTCGTTCTCCCCTTCTTATGGAAAATATGGTGAACATCATTGTGGCCGAAAAGCTCTATTTTAGTCTTGGTTGACCAAAGAATACTCTTCCAATAGGTAAAGGGTTTATCTACATACTTTCTTGCATACCTCAATCGTGTTTTTAAATGAACAGGCTTTAAATATGGAGTTCTACGAGGATGGCATGGTTTGAACCCAGGAGAGCATAACATGTTCATAGCTGTAGAGGTGCTTACTTCAACCCCATTTTCCCTTACCAGTTATGTCATTACGTGTTAAATGAGAGTTCCTACTAACTTCTCTGAAAACCTTCCTCTTGGTTCTCTCTGGAATTTTGGTGGAGCATCCGGAACGAGGGAGGTTAGAAGTTGATCCTGTAAGCTTAAACTTAGCAATTATGCTTTGAACAGTAGATTTCGGCTCATTAAGTTGTACAGCAATACCGAAAAGGAACACACGAGACTTGTATTTTACAATAATTCAGTTCTTTAAATCACTGGACCGTTGTTTCCTGTTTGCCATGATGATCAAACAGATAATGACAGAGACGGCACTAAGTTGCCGGAAGTATATTTTTTGCTGGCTAAATTCCAATAATTATGAACCCAGTGTCTAGTTCTGGAATGATATAATGTAGTTTATTCGCCAAACTAAACAAAATATTTACAGGAATATCAGTTTTTTCACACGTTCTAAACTGTACAAACACTTTCTGCTCCTCCTATTTTTGGTTATTTGTTTATAAACAGTTTATTTGTCATTTAATTTACATAAAAATTTATGTAGATGTGTGTTAGTATGATATTAATGATATATTATACTTCTGGTAGCCTACTCGTGATGCTTTTTGAGTGATGAGCAAAAAACCACTTGGGACGCAGGGGTACAAACATTTTCTGTCATAACTCTACAAGATATTTACTTATCACACTGTTAAGAACTTACTTTCAGGGTGTACAAGATATTTTCTTATCATACTGTTAACAATTTACATTCAAGGTATACAAGATATTTATTTACCACACTATTAACTATTTACGTACCAAGGTGATATTAACACTCCTTCCTTTTCTGCTTCATTTAGGTCCTGTCCTAAGTACACCAAGAGATATCATTATATTAATAAAATAATTCAAAAAACTGATCAGTTAAGAATACTGTGTAAAGACACAAAAATCAACATACACATTTGTAAGAACTATTAATTTAAAAAATACAAGTGTAGCATTAAAACATTTACATACTTGTTACATAAAGTAATCATTATAGAAATATGAAAGTCGTATTTCATTAGTAGAATAAGGTTTAATTGGTTAGATTTAATAGCAAAATAAAAAGAAAGATTTTTAAGCATTATAATGAATTACAAAAACACTGTTTCCACTTGTTCATTCCAGGTTGATTTAATTTAATTTTAGTAAACAGTCTTTAAAACTGTTGTATGCTACTGACAAATAAATTATTCTTCATACTATTAGTAAACACAGTCTTTAAAACTGTCATATGCCACTGACATATAGATTATCGTTCATACTTTTAGTAAACACACAATCATTAAAACTGTCATACGCCACTGACATGTAGATTACTGTTCATACTTTTAGTAAACAAACAGTCTTTAAAACTGTCGATGCCACTGACATATAGATTATTGTTCATACATTTAATAAACACACAGTCTTTAAAACTGTCGATACCACTGACATATAGATTATTGTTCATACTTTTAATAAACACACAGTCATTAAAACTGTCATATAGATGACATGTAGATTATTGTTCATACTTTTAGTAAACACACAGTTTTTAAAACTGTCGTATGCCACTGGCATATAGATTATTGTTAATATTCTCAGTAAACATACAGTATTTAAAACTACCTTAGACATAATGATCCTGACGGTAAAACTTTAATCAGATACAATATAAAACACAGTAATCTTTTTGAGAATTCATGTGAGTAGTATCTAAAAGCTGTTTCTTACCCATGTGTTGTGCATGTGATCATACTGTGACTGATGAATATTTTTGTTAAAATTCAATATGTTTGTTGGTGTGAGATGCTTAGAAATCTGACATGGTTAAGTCTGAAGCTCATTAACATGTATTCCTTAGTGATATCATATGGTTAGGTGTACAATCCCACTGGTGTGAGATCCTTAGAAATCTGACATGGTTAAGTCGGAAGCTCATTAACATGTATTCCTTAGTGATATCATATGATTAGGTGTACAATCCCACTGGTGTGAGATCCTTTGAAATCTGACATGGCTAAGTCTGAAGCTCATTAACATGTATTCCTTAGTGATATCATATGGTTAGGTGTACAATCCCACTTGTGTGAGATCCTTAGTAATCTGACACGGTTAGATATATAATACCATTAGTGCAAGTTCTTCAGTAATTTGATATGGTTAGATATACAATGGCATCAGTGTAAGCTCTTTAATAATCTAATATGGTTTGAAGTGTGTTATTAATTTTAGCAAATGATATTGTTAATAAACAGGAAATACAATACTGTTTCTTTCTCATACATTCGCTAGTTGGTTTAACAATCACAGTTTAAATTACCTCCTTTTGTCAAATTCATTCCTTTTGCCTCTAAGTGGAAGTTTCTGTTTTCAGGAAGCACTATTGCCACACTATTGAATAAAAAATAGTAACCATAAACTTGAAACAATCTTTTAGAAATCATATTATTAAAAAACTATACAGAATGATATATTAAAAAATAATATCAAAAACATTACCTAGCTGAAGAATTTCACCACAGAAGAGTATAAATAAACTGTTGAACTTTAATTAGTTTTACAACTCAACTTTTGCTAGAATTGAAATGTAGACTAATTAGGTTCCATTAAACTTAATTAACATTGTAACAGAAACTTACAGCCTAATCTTAGCTGTTCTCCTTATTTCTGGTTACTTAAGAGAAAATGAGATGTGTAACACTTTTCTAAACACTGATAACTGCTGTAAAAATACAACCTTCTAAACAACAGGTGTTACTGTGTGTCACATGGTACCTCTCTAAATACTGATAAATGTATTAAAAACACAACCTTCTAAACAACAGGTGTTACTGTGTGCTGTATAGTACCTGTCTAAACACTGATAACTGGATGATAAAATACACATATATATGTAAAAATGGCTGGTATGGGTAGAGAAAGCACTCAAGGAGAAAACAACGTTTCGACCTTCTTTGGTCATTGTCAGGTTCACAAAGAAAGAAAGGATTAGTGACTGGTAGCTGACCACAAGTTTGAAGGCAGCTGTGTAATTGAGTATAGGAATGTAGAGGGTGTGCTTAGATGTTTGATTATATTTATTAATATACATATAAAGATGTTCCTTTGTATTGGTTTATTTTGAGCTTCAGTAGTTGTATAAGTAAGGCATCTTTAATTTTGCATTTATTTATGTTAGTTTCTTTATTTAGTATTTGGGCATTTTCTATGGTTATGTTGTGTTGATTTGATTTGCAGTGTTTAAAAACGTGTGAAGGTGATTTTTTGTGTTCTGTGAATCTGGTTTCCATTTTTCTACTTGTTTCTCCAACATAGAAGTCGTGGCAGTTATCACATTGTATTTTATAAATAATGTTGGTGTGGTGTTTGTCAGTGTAGTTTTTACATAGTGTAAACCTTAGTTTTGTGCCTGGTTTTTGAATAAATTTGGTATTAACTGAGATGTCATATTTTGTTACCAGTTTTTGCCAAATGTTGGTTATTTTTCTGCTGATGTTGGGAATATATGATATGCAGCCATATATGGTTTTGTGATTTTTTAAACCATGGGGTATATTTACTTTTGTTAGTTAATTTTGCTATTTATCTAGGTGTGTGCATGTAATGTTTTCTACGGTTTGTGGAGAAAACTTATTGATTTTTATAAATTACTGTTTTATTTTGTCTAATTTGTCATTAATTTTATCTGGTGAGCATAGTTTTATGGTTGTGTTTATTTGGTTTCTTAGTATGTTGAGTTTTTATTTGTTTCATGTGCTGAGTCCCAAGGAATGTATAGTCCAGTATGGATGATTTTTTGGTGGACTTCTGTTTAAAATTGTGTATTGGTTCTTGTAATTTTGAGGTGAAGAAATGATATGTGATTGCTTTCTTCCTGTTCACATGTGAAGCTAATGTTGAGATGTATAGAGTTAATGTGATTGAAAAAATTAAGTGTGTGTTCTGTAGATGTGAATCCTGCAATCGTGTCATCTACATATCTGTACCAGTATAGTGGTGGATGTAATGCTGTGTTAATTGCTTATGTTTCAACTTGTGTCATAAAAATATTGGCCAGAACGTGTGATACAGGAATACACAACCTTCTAGACAACAGGTGTTACTGTGTGTTGTAAAATACCTGTTTAGACACTGGTAACTGGATCATATAAATAACACAACCTGCTAAACACAGGGTGGTCAGTGTCGGACGTCCACACTACTCACCGAGCAACCAAGACGTGCTGATATCTCTGCTATCATGCTGTTCAAGACGCAAGGACAAACTATGTCAGTTACACCACCAATCTTGATGGTTTACCGCTGCACCTTATGCCACTACAAGTTGCCACGTTCATCGCCCAAGCCAAGGCAGGGGCAACCATCAACCCTTCCAGGACCCGAATCGCCGTTGGGCAGGATTCTCATCCAGCCCTCTACACCTGCTGATCAAGTATATATATGTCAACCATAGAACACTGAAATTAAAGTTCGATGTTCCTGCCCTAAAAGTCCTGTCAGCCTTTTCTCTGTGTTCCTCACGGGCATTGACCCAACCATTCAACCAGAAAAAATCAAACGAGCCATAGAATGTAAAATCCAGGCCATGGTACATGCTGTACATTGAATTTTCTCGACACACCAACCTGCCTACTTACTTCATGAAGATAGTGACAACCTCGAAGTATAGTGTTGACTGTGTTTTACTTAATGGGTGTTACTATCACATATTTCACTTCAGTGCCAAACACCCGTATTGCTGACCTCTCGACTTGTGGTCTAATAAATTGCCCAGACAATCAGTGAACAACTTTCAACTGTAAACTACAGAAATACTGATAAGTCCAGAATCAACCAGGAAAAACAAGAAAGCAGATTCAGGCAACTCAACTTCGATGCTGACAACATCCACTGCTAGCAACATGTCAAGACTTAACAATCCAAAGAAGACAAGCTATAGTTCCTGCCAGACCTCAGTTCCAGCTTCATGGAACACAACCACCAACCAGACTCAGACCATTCACTTTACAACTATCGATGTGTTAGTTCAAACAGAGAACCAGTCCACAATCATTCAGAAGACACAAATGAAAATTGCAAGAAGAAACAAATCATCCCAGACGGATAAAGAACAATTTCCCGAAGAAAAACAGCAAGTTAACTCACCACCAGACTCATGTTTTTCTCCATCAACTCTGGGCATCAGGTGTGAATGCAAGTTCAACCTGAAGTTCCTACCTGTTCTACAGCTAGTAGTTTTCCAAGTTACAACCAGCCACTTCTATACTTTTGCCTTAATCCACTTGCTTCCTTTTTCATTCTAAAATGTATTAATAATCATGATTTTTCTTTCCAGATACTTTTGGGCACGGTCTAAGTCAAGTTTTTGGCTCACAGGCCATGAAAGTGGGTTTTTCCGGGGTACTTCTGTTCCCAACCTCACCCCCCACACCCACCTAAATCTCTGGTATTGGATCTTTAGATTCCAGCCAAAGCAACGTCCTTGCCTGGCCCCGAGTGGTGCCGTTTGAGTTAATGTTTCATATCTTCAGGCTATTCTGATAATGGGCTCTGGCATGGCTTACTTCCCTTATGCCTCCTTTGTCTCACTCTCCTTTCTTGTGCGTCAGTTTCGTACTGTCCTACCTCACTTCATCACCTTAAACAAGCCAAAGAAAAACAGGTAAACACCCAGTTTAATAATCTTTCACATGAGGGGACGAAGAGGAATTACAACGTTCCTAACCACCCCTTTGGGGAGAGAATTCATCAGACTTCTCTCTCTAAACTAAACCCCTGCCAAGTTTGTTTACTGTGTGTTGTATAGCCTGTCTAAACACTGATATCTGGATCATATAAATGCACAACCTTCTAAACAACAAATATCATTTTTACACATGTGCAAGGTGATTGCAAAACACAAAAACAATATAAAGAGATTCACACAACTCTTTGGTTAGTAAAGTTTTTCACACATCTTGTTAGCAATGCTAACATTCCTTTTGAAGTGATACATATATGAATTATCATATACACACTGTTTGAACAAATGGAATTTTGTTAAAATTAGATTTTACTCACCTGAAGGTAGTTTGATCAACTGGAGTGTAGTAATATCTTAATCGTTGTGGAATAATGCATTTCTATAAAGAAATATGACCAACATTAACTTACAAAAGATGTGAGGGGGCTGCTAAAACACATAAAACAAATTATGTCAGGTTAATTCAACCAAACCTTCGTACTAAACCTAAACTATCACCTAAATCTATAATGTAATTGTGATTCCATTATAAACAGAACTTATTCAAAATGTAAAAGTGGTCAGCTGTTCTGCAATCACACAGTAATAATGAAATATTATATGAGGACAATATATATTGAAGAAAGTAAAATTACCATTAGTCAACACTGAAAACAAAAAGTTAAAAAAGAAATTTAAATTTAAACAAAGATATAATAGTGTAAAACTAACAGTGGAAGAAAAACAGAAAAAAATCACTATTTTTAACTTGTATTTAATTCATATATACTAATAAAAATGTATTTATTTAATAAACACTCACTTTGTCCAACATCTTGATATAAACATCTAATGTAGCATTTCCTGATCTACGATCAATCATGTTATTACGAACCTGTGAAATCATAGAAGATTTATGTCAATAATGTTATTAGAAACACATTGAATCATAGAAGATTAGAAACACACTGAATCATAGCAACCTTATGTCAGTCATGTTATCAGAAACCTCTTGAATCATAGCAACTTTATATCAATCATATTATTATTAACTTGTAGAATCATAGCAACTTTATATCAACCATAGTATTATTAACTTGTAGAATCATAACAACTTTATATCAATCATATTATTATTAACTTGTAGAATCATAGCAACTTTATATTAATCATATTATTATTAACTTGTAGAATCATAGCAACTTTATATTAATCATATTATTATTAACTTGTAGAATCAAAGCAACTTTATATCAATCATATTATTATTAACTTGTAGAATCATAGCAACTTTATATTAATCCTATTATTATTAACTTGTAGAATCAAAGCAACTTTATATTAATCATATTATTATTAACTTGCAGAATCAAAGCAACTTTATATTAATCATATTATTAACTTGCAGAATCAAAACAACTTTATATTAATCATATTATTATTAACTTGTAGAATCAAAGCAACTTTATATTAATCATATTATTATTAACTTGTAGAATCAAAGCAACTTTATATCAATCATATTATTATTAACTTGTAGAATCAAAGCAACTTTATATTAATCATATTATTATTAACTTGTAGAATCAAAGCAACTTTATATTAATCATATTATTATTAACTTGTAGAATCAAAGCAACTTTATATCAACCATATTATTATTAACTTGTAGAATCAAAGCAACTTTATATTAATCATATTATTATTAACTTGTAGAATCAAAGCAACTTTATATTAATCATATTATTATTAACTTGCAGAATCAAAGCAACTTTATATTAATCATATTATTAACTTGCAGAATCAAAGCAACTTTATATTAATCATATTATTATTAACTTGTAGAATCAAAGCAACTTTATATTAATCATATTATTATTAACTTGTAGAATCAAAGCAACTTTATATCAATCATATTATTATTAACTTGTAGAATCAAAGCAACTTTATATTAATCATATTATTATTAACTTGTAGAATCAAAGCAACTTTATATTAATCATATTATTATTAACTTGTAGAATCAAAGCAACTTTATATCAACCATATTATTATTAACTTGTAGAATCAAAGCAACTTTATATTAATCATATTATTATTAACTTGCAGAATCATAACAACTTTATATTAATCATATTATTATTAACTTGTAGCATCAAAGCAACTTTATATTAATCATATTATTATTAACTTGTAGAATCAAAGCAACTTTATATTAATCATATTATTATTAACTTGTAAAATCAAAGCAACTTTATATTAATCATATTATTATTAACTTGTAGAATCAAAGCAACTTTATATTAATCATATTATTATTAACTTGTAGAATCAAAGCAACTTTATATTAATCATATTATTATTAACTTGTAGAATCAAAGCAACTTTATATTAATCATATTATTATTAACTTGCAGAATCATAACAACTTTATATTAATCATATTATTATTAACTTGTAGCATCAAAGCAACTTTATATTAATTATATTATTATTAACTTGTAGAATCATAGCAACTCTGTATCAATCATATTATTATTAACTTGTAGAATCATAGCAACTTTATATCAATCATATTATTATTAAACTTGTAGAATCATAGCAACTTTATATCAATCATATTATTACTAATTTTAGAATAATAGCAAATTTACCTCAGTTATATTATTATAAACCTGTGAAATCATAGGAGCTTAGTGTCTCAAATCTTCTCATACTCAGGATTATGGTGTCATAAACCTTACCTTAATCAGAGTTAACATCTAAAATGTTATATGGTTAGGCTTAGCAGTGAATTAAATGTAACTACAGATAATCTTGCATATAAAATGCATTAGAAGTATACAAAACTAAAATTTATGTATGTATGCCAGGACCAAATTGCATTTTCATTCTGAATTCTGGTTACCTGTAATAATATAATGTCTTGGAACAACATGAGACCTACACCTAAACTAAAACTATTAAAGAAATGAATTTTAAAAAGATGTTAAAAGTCAGCCATTATGATTCATATAATTATCAAGTTTTCCCTTACTCTCATTTAAATTTACTGCATCTACAACATTAAAAGGCAATCCATACCAAATACCAACTGCCAAAATAGTCTCAGATGAAGTTTACTCCTACCTTGCCAAAGTTTATATTTTTGCCCCATTGCACTATTATTCTTTCTTTTAAGTATAAAAATAATGCATAAACCCTACCAATTATTCATGACCAATGTCAATTAATTATGAACACTGCCAAATAATCATGAACACTACCAATTAATGATGACTACTATCAAATAATCATGACCACTACGAGTTAATCATGAACACTGCCAATTAATCATAAACACTACGAATTAATCATGAAAAATACAAATTAATCATGACCACTGCCAATTAATCATGAACACCACCAAATAATCATAAATACTACCAATTAATTATGAACAATACCAGTTAATCATGAACACTGCCAATTAATCATGACCACTAAGGATTACTCATGAACACTATGAATTTACAATGAACACTGCCAAATAATCATGAACACTACGAATTAATCATGAACACTGCCAATTAATCATGAACACTATGAATTAATCACGAACACCACCAAATAATCATAAATACTACCAATTAATTATGAACAATACCAATTAATCATGAACACTGCCAATTAATCATGACCACTGCCAATTAATCATGACCACTGCCAATTAATCATGAACACTGCCAATTAATCATGAACACTATGAATTAATCACGAACACCACCAAATAATCATAAATACTACCAATTAATTATGAACAATACCAATTAATCATGACCACTAAGGATTACTCATGAATACTATGAATTTACAATGAACACTGCCAATTAATCATGAACACTGCCAATTAATCATGAACAATACCAAATAATTATGAACAATACCAATTAATCATGAACAATACCAATTAATCATGAACAATACCAGTTAATCATGAACACTGCCAGTTAATCATGAACATTACCAATTCCCTTTAAAACATTAAATGCTTCAATGAGATCTTCAATAACTTCTTTTTCAAGAGAAGACAATCAGAGAGAATTTCCACCTATCCTGGTATGACAGCCCCTCCATCCCATGCACCATTATAGTAATTGTTATTTGAACTCTTACCAACAATTCAATGTCTTTCCTAAGGTGATAAGCCCAAAACTGAACACAATATTCCAGTGTGGCTGAACTAGTGACCTATAATTTATGTCATATAAAAAACTTGATACAGTAATGCTGGTCTTACTAATAATCAGTATAAAGATACAATACACACAATTCCTTATTTGTTTCTATCCTTATGAACATACTTTTCCACCCTTTGATGAACACAAAACAAAATTTACAATGCAACAGCCTCAACATACATATAAGTTTTATTTTAATGTTACATCAACAGGTACTATAATGTAAAATAGCTGAAAGGATTACTATCAGCCAAGAAACTGATTTATAAGAAATAAAACTTGAAATTTAATTCATAAGATTCCTATCATTAATCTTACAATACCTTTATTGTTAATTTACCTCATAATATCTTTGTTGTTAATTTACCTCAATAATATCTTTGTTGTTAATTAACCACAATAAATTATTTATCATAATAAATTGTTTGTTATTAATTCACATCAATAAATTCTTTGTTACTAATCTACTTCAATAACATCTTTACTCTTAATTACCTCATAATATCTTTATTATTAATTTACCTTAATATATGTTTTGTTAACTTACCTCATAATATCTTTGTTATTATTTTATGTTAATAATCTTTCTTGTTAATTTACCTCAATAATATCTTTGTGATTAACTTACCTCAATAATATCTTTGTTGTTAATTTACCACAATTATATCCTTGTGATTAACTTACCTCAATAATATCTTTGTTATTAATTTACAACAATATCTTTGAGATTATGGTTGGTTGGTTTGGTGTTTTATAGCACAAACCAACTAGGCTATCTGTGTCAAACATCTGGTAAAAAGTTAAAATTAAAGTAAAATTATTAAAATTCATGAAAGGAAATTAAATTAAAACAAAACAAAGTTTAAGTTTTGAATTAAAAACATGAATAGCATTAAATCCAATCTTTATATCTACTTTACAGTAGTAAGAGAAAAACTACAGTAGTAGAAGTTGTAAAGTGCTTTCTGTAGCAAAATTGCAATTATCATAACTCACCAGGATGACTAAGGGGTAGTTCAAACATCAGCTTTAGTCACCTGAAGTTAGCCTTTCAGTCCTGGTTTCAAGTTATTTGATGTTACAACCATTTTCTAATTTCAAATCAAACTAGATGTACTTTGATTCTTAAATGGGAATCACATTATAAAAGGTCTGATGTATAAATTAAAAACTTAATTAGTATTAAAAAGATTAATGGCCTCTAAAACACTAAAAACATTTCCTTGGGACAAAACATGTTTAAAATGTTGTCATCGTTGAGGGTCATAATGACAGCAAGACAGTAAAATGTGGCTTATTGTGACCTGAGTGTCACACAGACAACACACTGGTGCATCAGTCCCAGATAAAAGAAAAGCGATGAGATAAAACTGTGACCAATGCATAATCTAGTTAGGACAACTTCCTCTTTCCAATCCTTACAGAAGCAAGGCGGCCAAAGTCCAATAGAGGGATTTATTTGGAAAAAGCTTGTTTTCACATTGCTGACTCCATGTCGACTGGCAACTAGCATGGAGTCAAGCCTTGAATACAGGACCATAGTCCATGTACTGAACAGGTACAGCAGTGATTGTGCCAGAGCAAACAGATTTAGCTGAGGTGTCAGCAAGCCCATTCCGATGAATACCAACATGGCCCAGTATCCAGAAAAACTGGATAGAAATAGATTTTAAAGAGAAATGAGCCAGTCAGTTTTATTAGACTGCAAAACAATTTTTTTGAAAAGTTTTTGCTGATTGTGACAGGTACCTAATGGGTATGTACAAATACAGTTTTGGTTTTGCTTCATCCGTTAACTGTTGACCAGCAATAATGTATTTAATTGCTTTTATGTTTCTAATATGCTATTAAGTTCAACATAATTAAAAGTGTTTTGCTCCTGATTTTCATTTGTATTCAATGTCTAGTGCATCACGTTGCAGTGTCCAACAGTAGTCAGCATGAGTTGACAGATTCCAGTTGCCCTAATATAGTTTTTCCGTAGTACCAATGTCCTGGTGAAACTGAAGATTTCGATAAAACAGTATGTGATGGGCAAATTTGGATGTAATTTTCGTGATCAGCAGCCAAAATCTCTAAGGAACACTCAACAGTGTTCAAGAAGCAAAACTTTGTTGTGCAGTGTTATTGGTGAAAACCAGCGTGATTTCAGGGCCAGCAGAGAGCTAAGCAAGTCAGTATAAATAGTGTAAGTTGAGTATTGCTAAGCTTCTGTGTGATCTAGGGCAAAATAAATGGCATACAGTTCAGCATTGAACACAGAAACTGTAGAGGGGATTCTGTGAACAACCACCAAACCACAACAAACCATGGCAGAGCCCACATAGTCACCTGATTTTGAACCATCTGTATAAATAGGGATGGATGGATGGATGGTTCAAAAGATGTTCAGCAAATAACAGACAGTATTTCCAATTGGGAGTGTCTGGTTTTTTTTATGATGACTTAAAAGGTCATTTTTGGGAATTGTAATAAGACATGGTGGGATGGGCTGATCAGTGGATACAGAAGTGTTATCAAGGATAGATCCAATTCATCAGACTGCACCTGGACATGAAGGACAAATGGAACAATGGCAGAGCATTTATCCTGAAAAAGTATGGCCCACCGAGGAACACAACCCAAGGTGGGATGCTGTGGTAAGGATCAAAGTTTTGAGGCATACAGTAAAGACAGTTGGAAATGGTGGAGGTATAGAGGATGTTCATGAGATTCTTCCAACAAGCTCTGGACTTGAAAAGGGCAGAAAGCCCTGGTGTAGAGCCAAAGTCCATAATGATGAATGGGGTCCAACATTTTCAAGGCCGAGGTCCTTGCAGAGCCATAGACCAATGACCCATAGTTTAGTTTTGATCAAAAAAGAGCATGATATGTCTTTAGCACAGAACATCGATCCACTCTCCAAGTGGTAGAAGAGAGGACACAGAAGATGTTCAGTGCTCTTGTACATTTGACACATAGCTGCTTGATGTGTGGTATAAATGTCAGCTTGTGGTCAAAGATAAGCCCCAAGGACCACAGGTAGCATAATTTCACTAATACAGAGTTCAGGATTAGGGTGAATACCCTGTTGGCAGCAAAAATTGCATGCAAATGGATTTAGAGAGAGAGAAAAGTTAAAACTGTTTGCTGTGGTCCACTTCAGTAAATGATTTAGGGCAGTGTGTAGCTGCCACTCAATATACTTCAAGTTAGACGACTGACACGAGATGTGACGGTCATCGACATAGAGCCTGTTTGCAATAGAAAGAGAGAGTTGTTCAGTGATGGCATTAATCTTTATACTGAAAAGTATGACACTCAAAACACAGCCCTAAAAGATTCCAAGTTCCTGAAGAAAAGAACAGGAAAGTTTTGAACATATCTGAACGTGGAATCTCCTGTCCATTAAAAATGTTTCAATAAAAATGGGCAAATGGCTACGTAACCCATATATATGTAGGTCTTGCAAAATGCCATACCTCCAAGTTGTATCATAAGCCTTCTCAATATCAAAGAATACTGATACAAGATGTTGTCGTTTGAGAAAGAAAAACCTCACTGATTGGTGTTTCAAGTTGAATTAGGTGATCCATGGTGGAATGCTGTCATCGGAACCCACACTGGCAGGATGAGAGGAGGTTGTTTGATTCGAAAAACCAAACAAAATGAGCATTAACAATCCTCTCTAAGGTCTTACAGAGATAGCTCATCAAAGCAACTGGAATGGTTGTTTGGAGGCACCTTGGGATCCTTCAAGCTTAGAGGAAGTTGGACAATAGCCCAGAACCAGGCATCAGAAAAAACATTATCCTGCCAGATCCTGATAAAAACAAGCAGAAGAGAAGCAGGAGATAGGTGTCATTCAGCATCTCATAGTGTACATCATCAGGTCCAACAGATGTACTGCCAGACCAAAGAAGGGCCAATTTGAGTTCCTCCAGTGTAAAGGGATGATTATAGTCATAGAGACAATCAGTTTTAAAGGAAATAGGTGGCTACTCTGCCCGAGTTTTGATGGCTAAGAAGGTGGAGGATGAAATAGAAGTTTTAGATACCCAGCAAAAGCTTTAACCTAGAGTACCTGTGATGCTCCAGGTATCAGCGACTTCCTGACCATCAGAGAGCAAGATCTAGAGAGGGACAAAATTATATTGCCCACTGACTTTTCGAATCTTGTCCCATATGACTTTGGAACTGGTGATAGAAGATATGCTGGTTGTGAACTTAACCCAAGATTCCTTCTGACTTTGACATCTTACTTACTGAGCATGTGCACAGGCCTGCTGGAAAGTGATGAGATGCAAGTTGTGTGGGATACCTACAAAAAGTAGCCCAGGCTCGTTTTTGAGCTTTCTGTGCCATTTGGCAAGCAGGATTCCACCAAGGATGAGGATATCGTGGAAAACGTGTTGAGGTTTTAGGAATACATTGAGCAGCTGCCTGTATAATATAGTCAGTTACTGCTGCCACACAGTCGTTTATATACGGCTTAAAGACAACAGTAGGATCAAGTTCTACAAGAGCAGTGAAAGAGGGCCAGTTGGCTTGATCTAGTTTTCACTGGGGCACGCAGATTAGATGGCATCGACCATGGGTAATCTCTCTGAAAATTACAGAAAAATGATCACTGCTTCGTGGGTTATTGTTAAGCCTCCGTGAAATGTGGGAGAATAATGAAGCAGAGCAAACTGAGAGATCAGTAGCAGTAAAGGACTGACTAGGTGCATGGAAATAAGTAAAAGAACCAGCATCTGAGAGCATACGCTCTATGGAGCGACCTCTACCATCAACATCAGTACCTCCAGAGAGGGGATATGTACATTAAAGTCTCCCAGGATTAAAAAGGGAGATGGCACCTGTTCAATGAAAGCATCAAAATCTGATTGATCATGGGTCTCTTCAGGAGACGGGCAGAGAGAACAAACAATGATGGTATGACCAAAGAAAATACGGCCTCCAAGAGTGGCAGACAAGGTAAGCACATGCCAACAGTGCCACCCCTCCATGCACTCGTCCATCACACAGCCTGCCATTTCTGTACAAAGAAAAGTGCCGAAATGTGGCTGTATCGGCAGGTTTCAGAAATGTTTCCTTTAAGAAGAGACATACAGGAATGAAGGAAGCAATCAGTGCTTTGGTGTCATTCAGATTAGAATGTAAGCCTTGACAGTTCCATTGTAGCAAGGTGGTCATTTTTATTTACATATAGGTGAATTGGGTGGAGAGCCTTTCTTTTTACAACCACGTCTTTTTTCTTTATTTGATGGAGGTCTGTCGACCTCCATGGATCCTGACCTGGGTCGATTTGTCAGATCTTTGTTGTTGGAAAAGGATTCCAGAGACTGAGGACACGAACGGATGATCATTTTGCATTTTGAGGTGGGAGAAGAAGATGTATCAGAGGAAATGCCTGTACCCAGAACCAAAGGAACTGGATCTCAGCATTTGCTGAAATGTGTGTTAGGAACAGAGATCGGTGATGAAGTTGATTCATCAATTGTTTTAACCATAGAAGTAAAAAGACTTTTCATTTGGTTTGAGAACAGAGAGATCTGTCTGTATTCCCACTGTAGTAGTGGAACAATATACAGCAGCATGTGTTTGAGATGAAGTGGTGGACAGCAACTTTTGAGCCTCAGGGTAAGTGATGTTTTGAATCATTGTCAAATGCTGCACCTCTTTTTCTACCAACCGTTTAGGACAAGAAGAAAAGTAGGATGGGTGAGAACCATTATAACTGATGCACTGAGGGTCCATTTCACACGTAGGCATCTTGGTCCTTGCCACCGCAAAGAGCACATGTCAAGGAACAATGACACAATGTCTTTGAGTGACAGAACTACTCACACTGGAAATATCTGGGAGGGTTTGGAATGCATGGCTGTACCTTACTATTAAGATAGTCTGCCTTGATGGTGGCAAGTTGTGAGGTAAATGTTAAAATGAGGACATTGGTTAGCATCATAATTCCATCTTTGCAAATGAAGATATGCCTCACTGCAAAACTCCTTAATTAGAGAAACCACAGAGAATCTCCACCTCGGGATGTTCTTCAAATTGCTCTCAACAATAACTCCTCGTGACAAATTCAAAGTAGCATTAGATGTAACCTCAACAGATATATCTCCAAATCGCCTTTGAATGCAAAATGAGTTCACTGTGTTGAGATGTGGATGTTTCCACCAACATGTCACCAGATCGAAGCTTCTTTACTGCCTCTAGTCCCTTCTGAATAAAAAAGGAAGACATTTGCCCTAAAGGTCTGT
Source organism: Tachypleus tridentatus (assembly GCF_004210375.1). Lineage (NCBI taxonomy): Eukaryota > Metazoa > Arthropoda > Merostomata > Xiphosura > Limulidae > Tachypleus > Tachypleus tridentatus. Next base: position 24,737,098 of record NW_027467777.1, on the reverse strand, counting down.
CTGAAAGAGAATGTAATGTAAGAAAATGAGGTAAAGGTGTTACAGATGTTGAAGACTGTTACTCAGAATCTTCATGATGTGGTTGTTTACTTATGAACTGTTTTTTCACTATTTTATTTAAATTTCTATTTGGAGGATTGATAATAAAAAAGGGAATGTTTTGCCACCAATTGACCCCACCATTATAGATCCCTATGAGGTGATGTACTAGAATGCCAAACAAGGACACTGCAGCAACACCATGGTTTTTGTCAACATTATATCTAAACACCAGCATCAGATACAATGTCCACAACACCTGTAAAGAACATCCAACACTAGTACTTGGTTAACCATATTCCAAGTGAACCAGCCGACTGGCACTACGTGGACCACCCTAATGCTGCACTTCTCCAGGAATTCAAGGCCAAAGTGGTGTGTTACGATTGGACCCTTCAACCACCACGATCCTTTCCTCCTCTTCACAACTCACTACAAACGGCAAACACGTGGGTGATTTGTGATTAACTTACCTCAATAATATCCTTGTTATTAATTTACCACAATAATATCCTTGTTATTAACCACCACAATAATATTTTTATTAATTTACCTCAATATATTTTCTGTTAATTTACCAAAATAATATCTTTGTGATTCACTTACCTCAATAATATCTTTGTTATTAATTTATCACAATAATATCTGTTATTAATTAATCTCAATAATATCTTAGTTATTAATTTACCTCAATAATATCTTTGTTATTAATTTCCACATCAGTTAAATCATAATGTGGAGGATCATCCAGATAATCAACCTAAAATTAAATATAGAAAAGTTGAAAATTATTCCTACAAATTCAATAATACATCACAGAAAGAGTTATGTTCTAGGCTGCTTGTCAGTTATTTGTTTCATAGTGTTGGATCTCATTATTCACATATAAGGAGAACTAGCATCTTTTAAGAGAACTTGTCAACTAATTTGATATAAAAACTTAGTTCTGCTTCTTAGCAGAAGATTAATGAATACTCAGTTCTAAGTTGTTGTTCTTTAAAAAATCAAGTATTTTCATAACCTACTTATAAATAACAGTTTCTAATATCTCAAAAACTTTACAAACAGCATCTGTCATGCTATAAAAACAAAGCAACAAATAAAGGTTACACTGGAATGACATGACCAAATGAGCCAGTTTAAACAGTTAAATGAATAGCTAGTAAAGAAGAAGAATTTTGACAACCAGATAGGGAAGAGAGAAATTAATAGATGGATGTCCAGATGTCAGAAACTGACAGTGAAACTAATGGATGGATGTCCAGACATCAGAAACTGACAGTGAAACTAATGGATGGATGTCCAGACATCAGAAACTGACAATGAAACTAATGGATGGATGTCCAGATGTCAGAAACTGACAATGAAACTAATGGATGGATGTCCAGATGTCAGAAACTGACAATGAAACTAATGGATGGATGTCCAGACGTCAGAAACTGACAGTGAAACTAATGGATGGATGTCCAGACGTCCAGAAACTGACAGTGAAACTAATGGATGGATGTCCAGACGTCAGAAACTGATAGTGAAACTAATGGATGGATGTCCAGACGTCAGAAACTGACAGTGAAACTGAGAAAAACGTTTAAGTAGGACATAGAAACTAATGGATGGATGGCCATACATCAGAAATTAATAGTGAAACTGAGAAAAATGTGTAGGTTTGACAGAGAAACTAATAGATTGAAGAACAGAAGTCAAAAACTGATAGTAAAACAGAGAAAAATGTGTAAGTGGGACAGAGAACTAATAGATGGAGCAACATATATGTTTATATAGACAACATAAAAGAGAAATATGTATGATAGACAGACAAAAGGACGAAGAAACATGAATAGTACATAAAGAAAGGACAATAGAAACACATAATAAACAGACAAAAGGACATAGAAACATATATGGTAGACAGATAAAAGGAAAAGAGAAACATACTGTAAATATATGAAAAAAAGAAGTGGAATGAAAACATCTGTAATAACACTGACTGGTGTTGGTAGGATGAAAACATCTGTAACAACACTGACTTGTGTTGGTAAGATGAAAACATCTGTAACAACACTGACTTGTGTTGGTAAGATGAAAACATCTGTAACAACACTTACTTGTGTGGTAGGATGAAAACATCCATAACAACACTTACTTGTGTTGGTAAGATGAAAACATCCGTAACAACACTTACTTGTGTTGGTAGGATGAAAACATCCATTAACAACACTGACTTGTGCTGGTAGGATGTTTACATCCGTAACAACTGACTTGTGTTGGTAAGATGAAAACATCCGTAACAACACTTACTTGTGTGGTAGGATGAAAACATCCATAACAACACTTACTTGTGTTGGTAGGATGAAAACATCCGTAATAACACTGACTTGTGTTGGTAGGATGGAAACATCCGTAGCAACACTGACGTGTGTTGGTAGGATGAAAACATCCGTAAGAACACTTACTTGTGTTGGTAGGATGTTTACATCCATAACAACACTTACTTGTGTGGGTAGGATGTTTACATCCGTAAAAACACTTACTTGTGTTGGTAGGATGTTTACATCCGTAACAACACTTACTTGTGTGGTAGAATGAAAACATCCGTAACGACACTTACTTGTGTTGGTAGAATAAAAAACCTGTAACAACACTTACTTGTGTTGGTAGGCCAGGATGGAAGACTATGTAACCATCATGATCTGTACAAAAAGAATATCCTCCAGGACCCAACTAAAACAGCAAATATAAATTAGCAAGTGTTGATTGCCAACATTTCAGAAAACTAATGCAGTTTAAACACATTATTCAAGTTTCATCACACACTTTGTTAGTCCTTTTTCATTGACAATATTTTAAGTCTAATCTAACTGAAAGCTAACCTGAGCACTAGGTTCCATCTTCCTCAGCTCCTCATCAGTAACATCAACACCCATCACACCTACTATGGACTGATTCTTCTGGTTGACCAACATGGGTAAAAAATTATTATAACTGGATAAAGCTTAATATCTTATTTTTATTTATGTAAAATATTCAATCTAAAAAAAACAATGTTAAACAAAAAAGTTTAAAACATGTCTCTGTCTTAAACATGTTTATACTTACAGGAAATTTATTTTGTGAGTAAACAATGATATTCATAAAGAAATATAAAACTGTAAAGGTCACTGATATACATTTATATATATATTTATGTAAAATATTCTGAAAACAATGCTTCAAAATAAGAAAGGCACAAGCTACTAGAAAAATAAACATGACAAAGATTTTTTATGTGGTTTGACCTCTGACCTTAACCTTAATAAATATCCCTTATTAAAGGTTGATTGATTGATTGATTGATTTAGTGTTTTATGGCACAAAGCAGCGAGGCTATCTGCACCAGACATTCGGTAAAAATGTAAAAATAAATAAATAAATAAATAAATAAATGTAGTAATAGACATAAATGGAAATGAAGGTAAAACAAAAAAGTATAAAACCAATGTTGACACCTAGTCTACAATGTTAAGATAGAAGGCAGAGTATAAGAAGTTGTAAGGTATTTACTCTAGAAAAAAGGTAATGATCATAACCCGCCAGGAAGACTAACAGGTAAGTTCAAGAACCACCGTCAGTCACCTGAAGTTGGTCTTTCCAGTACTGGTTCGGGGTTATGTGCCATAGCAACCAGTATCAAAATGTAAAAGAAGAGAAGTTTTAAAAGATACATAGCAAAATTGTAACAATGAGTATCTGCCAATCTGGAGTATCTGCCTTTTTTAGGTGACTGAAAGAAAGGTCACATTTGGGGCTGTAATAAGCCATGGTGGGATGGGCCAACCTGTGGAATCTGCAATGTTGTCCAAGGACAGACCCAATTCATCCAATTACGCCCGGATGCGAAGGCCAAACGGAGCAATGACAGATCGTCTGTTCTGAAAAAGTACTGCCCACCGAGGAAGGAAAACACATTTCCAGGTGGGATGCTTTGGTAAGGAATGAAGTTTTGAAGTATATTGTAAAGATAGTTGCAAACCGCGAAGGTGTAGAGAAGGTTCATGAGATTCAATGTATATACTTTGAACTGGAGAGGTACGGAAAGCCCAGTGCAGAGTCAAGTCCTTGGTGATGAATGGGGTCCAGCATCTTTAAGGCGAGGGTCTGGCAGAGCCATAGACCATTGATCCATAATCGAGTTTCAATCTAATAAGAGCATGATATACCTTTAACATTGAACAGCGATCTGCCCCCCAACTGGTAGAAGAGAGAACACGGAGGATGTTCAGTGCTCTTGTGCATTTGACCCGAAGCTGCTTTAAGTGCGGTATAAAAATCAGTTTACGATCAAAGATAAGCCCCAAGAACTTGGTCTCCGGACCACTGGCAGCAAAACTTCACCGATATGAAGTTCAGGATCAGGGTGAATACCCGTCGGCGGCAAAAGTGCATGCATACAGTTTTGAGAGAGAGAAATTAAAGCCGTTCGCCAGAGTCCACTTCCGTACACATTGAGGGCAGTTTGTAGTTGCCGCTCAATACATCTCATGTTTGACGACTGACATGAGATGTGAAAGTCGTCGACATACAGCCCATTCGCAACAGTGAGAGGGAGTTGTTCAGTGATGGCATTTGTCTTTATACTGAAGAGTGTAACACTCAGTACACATCCTTGAGGGACTCCAAGTTCATGTACAAAAGAACGGGAAAGTGTCGAACCCACACAAACTTGGAATCTCCTGTCCATTAAAAATTTTTTAATAAACATAGGTAGATGGCCACGTAACCCATATGTATGGAGGTCTCGCAAAACGCCATACCTCCATGTTGTGTCGTAAGCCTTCTCTATGTCAAAGAATATTGATACAAGATGTTGGCAGTTGAGAAAGGCTTCTCTGATAGATGTTTCAAGATGAATTAGGTGGTCTGTGGTGGAGTGCTGTCGACGGAACCCACACTGGGTGGCGAGAGGAGGTTGTTTGATTCAAGGAACCAAACAAGACGAGCATTAACCATCCTTTCTAATGTCTTACAGAGACAGCTCGTCAAAGCAATTGGATGGTAGTTTGAAGGAATCTTGGGATCTTTTCCTGGCAGAGAAAGGTAAAATAATAGCCTGGCACCAGGCATCAGGAAAAACATTCTCCTGCCAGATCCGGTTGAAAACAATCAGAAGGACATCAAGAGAAGCAGGAGATAGATGGTGCGGCATGTCATAATGAATATCATCAGGTCCAACAGACGTACTGGCAGACCGATGAAGGGCCATTTTTAGTTCCACCAGGGTAAAGGGACAATTATAGTCAAAGAAACAGTCAGTTCGAAAGGAAAGAGGTGATCGTTCTGCCCAAGTCTTGATGGCCAGGAAGGTGGAGGAACAAGCAGAAGTGTTAGATACCCGGCAAAAGCTTTCACCTAGAGTGTTAGCGATGTTCCGAACATCAGTCACCTCCTGACCATCAGAGAGTAAGATCGAGAGAAGGACAGAATTGTAGTGCCCATTAACGTTTTGAATCCTGTCCCATATGATCTTGGAACTGGTGGTAGAAGATATGCTGGTTGTGAACTTAATCCAAGATTCCTTCTGGCTTTGGCGTCTTACCCACCTAGCATGTGCACGGCCCGTTGGAAAGCAACCCGGTTTGAAAGTGTGGGATATCTACGAAAAGTATCCCAGGCCCGCTTTTGAGCCTTCCGTGCTAAGTGGCAAGCAGGATTTCACCACGGACGAGAATATCGTGGAAAACATGTCGAGGTTTTAGGAATACACTGAGCAGCTGCATGTGTAATACAGTCAGTTACCGCTGCTACACAGTCGTCTATTGATGGCTGATTTACGATGGCAGGATCAAGTTCTGCGAGAGCAGTGAAAGTGGACCAGTCTGCCTGATCCAGCTTCCACCGGGCACGCGGGTAGGGTGGCATCGACCACGCCAGTCTCTCTCAAAAGGATGGGAAAATGATCACTGCCTAGTGGATTACTGTCAACCCTCCATGAAAATGGGAGAATAATGAAGGGGAGCAAACTGAGAGATCAATAGCGGTAAAGAACTGACTAGGTGCATGAAAGAAAGTGGAAGAACCAGTATTGAAAGAGAAAGATTGTGATCAGAGAGCATCCGCTCTACAGATCGCCCCTCCCATCAATAATAGCACTTCCCAGAATTTTAATGTCCATTAAAATCCCTAGGATTAGAAATGGAGATGGCAACTGTTCAACGAGAGCATCAAGATCTGATTGATCATATGTCTCTCCAGGGGACAGGTACAGAGAACAAACAGTGATGGTATGACCCAAGGAAACATGGATGGCTACAGCCTCCAAGGGTGTGTTGAGTGACAAAGACAGGGTGGGCACGTGTTGATCAACCAACAGTGCCACCCCTCCATGTACTCGACCATCACACAACCTGTCATTTCTGTACAGAGAAAACTGCCGAATGGAGACAGTATCAGCAGTTTTGAGAAATGTTTCTTGTAAAGAAAGACAAACAGGATGGTAGGAAGCAATCAGCGTTTTGATATCATCCAGATTAGAATGTAAACCTCGACAGTTCCATTGTATCAAGGTGGCCATTTTTAAGAACGGGTAGGTGAAGTGGCTGGAGAACCCTTCGGTTTATGACCACGTCTTTTTTCTTTACTGTCTTTAGTCGGAGGAGGTCTATCAACCTCCATGGATCCTGCTCTGGGTCGGGTGGGCAGGTTTTTGTTATTGGAAGGGGAATCCAGTGACTGAGAACGTGAACGAATAATTGTTTTGTCTTGAAAAAGATGTATCAGAAGAAATGACTGTATTTGAAACTGAAGGACGTGGATCTTGAGGTTTGTTGGAAGGTATGGGAGGAACAGAGATGGGTGTGGAAGTCGATTCATCAACCTTTTTAACCACGGAGGTCAAAAGGCTTTTCATTTGTTTTGAAAACGATTCTCTTGGAGACACAGAGATCTGTCTGCACTCCACTGTAGTTGTGGAATGAAGTGCAGCAGCATATGTCGAGATGGAGTTGTGGACAGCAATTTCCGAGCCTCAGGATAACTAATGTTATGTGTCGTTTTCAAGCTGCACACCTCTTTCCTCCAACCATTTTGGGCAGGAATGAAAGTAAGAGGGGTGAGAACCATTGCAGTTTGCAGCGCGGGTTCATGTCACAGTCATAGGCATCATGGTCCTTGCCTCCACAACGAGCACATGTCAGGGAACCACGACAAGATGTCTTTGAGTGGCGAATCTCTGACATTGGAAACATCAAGAGGGTTTGGTATGTATGGCGAACCCTGCAAATGAGATAACCTGCCTTGATGGTGGCAGGTGCACGTGGTGAAGTAAATGTTAAAACGAGGGTATTTGTTGGCAGTGTAACTCCATCTTTGCAGTGGAGATGCACCTCACTGCAGAAACTCCTTGAGTGAGAGACCAGCGAGAATCTCTGACTCGGGAGCGTTCTTCAAATCCTTTCAACAATAACTCCTCGTGAAGAATTCAAGGTAGCATGGGGTGTAACCTCAATAGGTATATCCCCAATTGCCTTTGAATTCAAGAGGAGTTCACTGTGTTGGGATGTGGATGTTTCAACCAATATGTCACCAGATCAAGTTTCTTTACTGACTTTGGAGAGCCAGCAAGTCCCTCTAGTCCCTGTTGAATAAAAAAAGGTGACATTTGCCCTAAGGTTTTTCTGAAAGAGAATGTAATATAAGAAAATGAGGTACGTGTGTTACTGATGTTGAAGATTGCTGTTCTGAGTATTCAAGACGTGGTCGCACCCATTGACTGTTTTTTTACAATTTTATTTAAATTTTTTGGAGGATCCATAGGGAAAAGAAAAGTTTCGGTAACCATTGACCCCACCCACCATGGAGCCTACAAGGGGACGCACTACAAAGTCATGCAAGGACAATGCAGCAACGCCAGGGTTTCGTGAGTACTATACCCAAACACCAGCATCAGGCACAGTGTCCACAACACCCATTGAGAACTTCCAACACTGGTACTTGGTTGACTCTAGCCCAAGTGGACCAGCCGATTGATTGGGGGGGCCAAAAGGCCGCCCGTCTACAGGAATTTGAGGCCAAAGTGGTGTGTTAGGGTTGGAGCCCTCAACCACCAGGATCCTCTCCTCCCCTTCAAGGGTCGCCGTGCACGGCAAACATGTGGATGGATGTTTAGATCCCAGAGAGGTAATCAGATAGAACAGAACCTTCCCTGGGAGGTCCCTCACCGCATACAGGAATCCACCACGAAGGGCCCTTATTAAAGGAACAGGAAGAAAATTAAAGTTTATTTCACTGAGTGAAGCGAGAGAATTTGTTCCATTAGGTGAGGCCAGGTGTACAGTAATATAATTAAGGTATTACAGGAACATTCACACTTAGGTGACGTCTAAAAGTATCATGAAATGATGTGTTCCTAAGTCTCATAACTTCTGATGGTTTATATTCTATATCAATGCAGTTGACTAATTAAAACTCTTGATAATTTACAACTTATTAAGACTTGTAGTGAATGTATACAGAACTTCTCTACTTAAGTATTGAGTTTGGTTATGGTAAACCAGCTTACAATACCCTGCTTCTTAGGGTACACCTATCTTTGCTTTTTTTTTAAATAAATGTGTGGTGGGAAACATATTTCATATTTACATAATTTAATGTTCTAGTATAACTTTTATGAATTAAAAAGAACAAAATATGAACTTACTCCATTGAAGGTATTGTTATATACAGGAAGTGTGACAGTGGTCAACATTCTATCACTCTGTAAATAACAACATAAAAGAAAGATAAATTAAATGAAACACTATTTCCCTCAATAGCACAAAATGAACTTTTTTAACATTAATGTTAATTATGAGATTTGTATGTTAAGACTGAAGATGCATCTTCAACAACAGCATCTGAAATCTAAAGATAGGACACTTCTCTCAAAAATAAAATGACTACAGCATTGGAATCTAAAGACAGGACACTTCTCTGAAAATAACAATGACTACAGCATCTGGAATCTAAAGACAGGACACTTCTCTAAAAATAACAATGACTACAGCATCTGGAATCTAAAGACATGATACTTCTCTCAAAATAACAATGACTACAGCATCTGGAATCTAAAGACAGGGCATTTCTCTAATAGTAATGTTGAACATAACATTCTCAAACTAAAGAGTGGACACTATCTTAAACAATATACTTGCCAACATGTTCGTTTTAAGTAAACTGCAAGAGTTGTGATAGCTAATAAAGGATATGTATCTCAGTCAAACACAATGCACCAGATAAATTAATGAATGTGAAACTTACTTTTTTTATAATGTCTATTTTCACTGATAGAAGAAATGAGATCATTTACCTCAGGTTAATCTTCTTAGTAACTAATTCAGCTCTACCATACAAGTAACATCTTACAACTGTTGTACTAACTGACTAACTACAGGGATGGCATATAAGCTACAGTATCTATGTAGCTAGTTGGAGCTGACTGTCCTCGGTTCTCAGCCTTATAACAACGAGTGCAAAAATATGTTCCTATGACACAATAGTTAAGTAGTGAAGACATATAACTTCACAAGAAAAAATAGGTTAAAGTTAACTTCATAAGCTTAATGATTTTTGTACATAAAACAAAGAAATACTGACTGTCAGCAAGAATCACATGCCAAAGGTAAGCTTAGCATTGCTAAACCAAAACACCTTGAAAAAGACACAAAGTTGTAAAGTAAGCCACTCCTTCATAACATTTAATTAATCCATCCATACATACAATTTCTCATGTACATTTACCTACTGATGACAAAATATTTACCATGACATCCATGTAAAATTTGTCCATTCAAATAGCTTCTCCCCTTCAAGTACCATGGGTCTGCTCAAGACTTTCACGCATTACTCTGTAATATGTACATATGCAGTATAGATGTAGCTGATAAGCCATTCATTGCCACAATATTTCAAAACAAAGTTTTGTACTCATAAACTGAATAGATAACATATAGCATTATATTACCAGAAACTGTTTTACACAGAAAATAAGGGCTAATTTCAAATAAGTCCATACATTAATGGTGTGTATAGCACTTTTAATACTGTCTATGAATAATACTATTAGTCAATGTCACCTTAATTTCACCATGGCCTGAGAATACTGTTACTCAGTGTCATCTTACATTCACCACATGTATATTAGTACCATTAGTTAATGCCATCTTACCTTCACCATGGCCTGAGAATACTGCTACTCAGTGTCATCTTACATTCACCACATGTATATTAGTACCCTGAGTTAATGCCATCTTAATTTCACCATTGATTAAGAATACTGTTACTCAGTGTCATCTTACATTCAGCACATACAGTAAAACCTGTCTAAGGTGGAATCGGATGGGCCTGAAAAAATTTCCAGCTTAAGCACGTTTTCCAGTTTAGACAGTGAGCGTGCATATCCTAATTATATATAATTTTTAAGCAGAATGTTATACTTGCTTGACTGAAGGGAAGTAAGACATTTGTGAATAAAGTTATACTCTTTATACTATATTTATTAGAATAAGAACAAAAATAAACATTCAAAATATACATAAGTACACAAAATCTTAACCAAATTTATTTGAAAAAAATTGTCCAATTTCAACTGTTCCATTTTTAATGGACTTTCTCATGAGGTTAAAGAGAATGCCAATTCTACCTCCTTTACATGAAGTTAATTTTCCTCCTTTATTTTTTCATACAATTTGATTCTGTTAATATAACTTATACTTGTGATGAAGTAGGAATTTCTATTTTCTCACTATATTTTCCATTCTGTTCTCTTTCTGAATCTTTCACACTGTTACCATCTTGTGATTGTATTATAGATTTTAAGTCAATTTCATCAATTTCTGTTAAAATATTCTTGTCACGTTCACAAAACCTTCCCGTATTCACAGCATAATCTGCATCAATCTTCTCAATCAGGGTTTGAATTTCACTAAAATCATCATAACAAACAACTTCTCCCCAATCTCCTCCATTATCAAGAACAAATCCAGTTTGAAAGCACTTTATTATGCATTCATCTTTTACGCATTGGATAAAATGACTTAAAATGCAATTGCATCTACCACGCCAATTTTCATGGTCATTTCAGATGCTCTCCCACAGTCGTCCATGTTTGTAAAAAAAATATGCTGAAGCATCAATTTTCTGTATTTCAATTTTATACACTGTATAATTCCACTATCTAGTGGCTATAGAACTAATGTTGTACATGGAAATAGAAAGACTAAATAAATATTTGAAAGTTGAACTTTTGGAAGACAAGTTCCGTTATCTAGGAAAAGTAAAATATTCCTATTTCTTGTTCCATTCTTTTAATTTGTTGAAAAATTCCTCTAATATAGCACTTGTCATCCATGCTTTATTAATCACTTTCCATTCTACAGGAAGTTGATCCTTCCTTAAATTTTTGAAACAGCACAGATTTTAAACTTTTACCTATTACCAATGATTTCTCTAGTTTTCCATCAGCAAATGCAACCAAAAGTACAGTCACTCATTCCTTTGAATAGTGACCTCCAGAACAATGACAGCAAAAAAAAACAAGATTTAACCAATACTTACTCTAGAAAAATGTCTGAGAATTTATTAATATTTAAACAAATTATTAATTAATTAAGTGTTTATTAATATTTAAAGAAATTATTAAGTAAACATTAAATTAATATTTAAAAGATAGTTTTCCATCCATCTTATGCAGGTTCCACCATATAGACAGCCTTTTATAAGATTTCTCTTATATTTTGATATTTTCAGTTTAGGCAGGATTTACTGCATATATTAATAACATTAGTTAATGCCATCTTAATTTCACCATGGCTTAAGAATACTGTTATTCAGTGTCACCTTACATTCACCATATATATATATTAATACCATGAGTTAATGTCATTTTACCTTCACCATGGTCTAACAATATCATTATTTAATATCACCTTACTTTCACCATGGTCTAAGATTACTATGAGTTAACATCATATTATTTTCACCATGGTTTAACAACAGTATTACTCAGTGTCATCTTATATTCACCATAAGTCTAAGAATACAAAAAGTTAATGTCATCTTACTTTTACTAAGATTTAACAACAGAATTAGTCAATGATATATTACTTTCATCACGTTCTAAGATTACTATTAGTTAATATCATATTACTTTAAATATGATCTAACAACATTATTAGTCAATGACATCTTACTTTCACCATGGTCTAACAATACAATCAGTCAAAGACATCTTACTTTCACCATTGTGTAACAACACTATCAGTTAATGACATCTTAATTTCACCATGGTCTAACAATACTATTAGTCATTGACAATTTACTTTCACCATGGTCTAACAATACAATTAATCAATGACATCTTACTTTCACCATGGTCTAACAATACAATTAGTTAAAGACATCTTTACTTTCACCATGGTCTAACAATACAATTAATCAATGACAATTTACTTTCACCATGGTCTAACAATGCAATCACTCAACATCATCATACTTTCATGATGGTCTAACAATAAAATCAGTCAACATCATCTTACTTTCACTATGGTCTAACAATACAATCTGTCAATGTCATCTTACCTTCACCATGGTCTAACAATATCATTATTTAATGTTACCTCACTTTCACCATGTTCTAAGATTACTATTAGTTAACATCATCTTACTTTCACCATACCATGATTTAAGAATATTCTTAGTTAATGTCAACTTACTTCCACCACTAGCCTAAGAATATTATTAGTCAATGTCACTTTACTTCTACCATTAGCCTAAGAATACTGTTACTCAGTGTCACCTTACTTTCAGCATTGTCTAAAAATACTAATAGTCAGTGTCACCTTACTTTCACCATGGTCTAGGAACACTTTTATCATGTTCTTATGATTACTATAAGCCAATATCAACTTATTTTCACCATGGCTTAAACAATATTATTTTGCCAATGTCATGCATGTCAGAACATTAGTAGTTAATGTTATTTCCTTTCACCACTGTCTGAGGAGAATGTTAGTAGTTAATGTTATCTCACACGCCTGTCTGAGTATAATACTGGTAGATAATGTTATCTCTCTCATCACTGTCCTCAGGAGAACAGTGGTAGTTAATGTTATCTCACTCTCACCACTGTCCAAGAAGAATAGTGGTAGATAATGCGTTATCTCACTCTCACCACTGTCTGAGGAGAATATTGGTAGTTAATGTTATCTACACGTCTGTCTGAGGAGAATATTAGTATTAATCTTCTCTCACTCCCAACATTCTCTGTAGTAGAATGTTAAAAGAAATGTTACCTCACTCTCATCATTGTCTGGGGTGGTGATTACTGGTAGTTAAGGTTATCTGTTGATATGTAGGTAGCTATTTTACTGTATACCTGTAACTGATGATTTACAAACTGGACTATACACCTATAATTGGTGCAATATATGTGGCTAATTGAGTGTATACT